>NW_012101776.1:883286-953334 GCF_000951045.1 Mandrillus leucophaeus
TAGACAACATAACTCAATGCAGCTATTTTCAGCAGAAAGAGTTCTATTAAAGGTGGTAAATAGCTATCACAGCGATAAAATGACTTTTATGAAATACAGACTAAAATTTCAGGAAAGATTCCCAGAGCCACACCTTGGAACTAACACACCCAGAGGGCAGCTGCCCCTACCACAATCAGGGTGCCCTGAGTCAGGAGCTTCCACCCCAATTGGGGACTATAGAACCAGGCTACAGCTGCATTAGTCTGCAACAGCTGAATAAATTCTTTGCATCCTGCCTCACTTTCCATGAATATCATTGACCCCTCAAAATGTATCTCCCAGAACTTGTCTGATGAGCAGGGTCTGTGCCACCTGTCGGCCCTGATGGATTCTATGTTGGAATGGAGAGATTTACACTGTAGAGAACTACCACAATGTGGAGAGGGTGTTCACACAGGCTAAATGGCAGATGCCCATCACAGTTGCAGAATTGAAATTTGAGCCCAGATCTAGCCAACTCCAGCGTCCCTGCTCTATTCAATGCTGCCTTCTAAGTCCTTTCTCCTTGAGGACCCAGGGCTCACCAGGGTTAGGATCTCTGGATAGACGGTACCTCACATGCGATATTCGGGATTCCAAAGGGATAGCTGCTTCTAGACCCATGCTCATTATCTAGAAGGGCATGCCACACCCAAATGCCAGGAACCGTTTCTTCCTGAAGAACTGAAATGGATTCTTGAGGTGGAAACCTGAAGATGCCCTTGCCCACTCTCTCTGAAGCATAGAGCGGACCCAAAAACTCAGTGACTTGTTTTCTGTGCTCTTGAGCTTCTCATTTGCTTTTAAACTGAGAGCTCCATGAAGGAAAAACTTGTGTTTTCTATATTTCCAGCTCCTAAGACTGGGCCAGGGGCACTAAAGTGCTCAAATCAATTTCTTCTGACTAAGTGGAGGAGAAGAGGGATGTATGGGTGGTGGAAGGGTTCCCATGATTCTAAGTGGCTTCCCTGGGAAGGACATGTTTAGTCAGATTTAGGGGATAGTTTATGGAAAGATAGGGAGCAAAATATAAGTCAGGATACCATGTCTCACTCCAAAATCAGCCATAAACCTCCCACTGCTATATCTACTTAACACTCCACAGTCAGCTTCAATCCCTCTCCCCACCAATTTCACACTTCATCATAAATACAAATCCTCCTCTGATACAACCAATTCACATTCCACATCAAGCAAAAATTGTCCCTCCTTACAATCACTACATATTCTGCAGTAAATCCAATCGTCCAACCCAACAGCCATTTTACAGTCCACAGCAAACTTCATTCTTACCTTCTCTGACCTCCTCACGTCCTGGGGGAAGCCCTAACCTCCTACTCCACAGTAATTCACCTTTCCACAAGAGGCCCAACGCTTCCCTCCCCCATAACCGCTTCACACCCCATAATAAAATTCTCACGCCTACAGCCCTTCACACTTGCTAGCCATCTTCAGTGATCCCTGCCCACACCAACTCATGTTCCAAGAAGAATCCAGTCCTCCCTCCAACAACTGCTTCACACATCACACTAAACCCAAATCCTCCCTCACCAGAAACCCTGACCTTCTAGAGCAAACCCAACCCTCCCACCACAGAGCCCCTTACTGCTCTACCACAATCTCCAATCCCCCATCCAATGACCACCTCACGCCCCAACAGGAAAGCCCTCCCACCTGCACTGCACTTCACACTCCATGGAAGGTACCAGTTCTTCCCCCACAACCACCTGCTTCACGCCCATGGAAAGCTTCAGTCATCTCTCCACGAAACCAGGTTATTTCAAAATCAAGTACTACTCATCCCTCTCAACAGCCACCTCACATGCCACAATACACACCAATTCACCAAGCCTCAGATCCCTTAGACTCCACAGGACAGCCGTGGCTCTTTTACCTTCGCGTTAATCACCAGTCTTTCTACTCTACACATGCTGCACACTCCGCAGGAAACCTCACACCTCCTCTCCCACACGGCTTCATGCGCCTTGATAAACTGCAGTTGGCCTACCCTCACACCCGCTTCTTACTCCGCAGGACCCCCATCCTCAAGCCGTTTCACACTCCCCAGTCATTTTCAGTCCTTCCTCCCCCAAATGCTTCAGACTCCACAGCGGACGCCAATTCTCCCCTCTCCCAGCCCTTTTGCAGTTCACGTGACCCCCAATCCTTCCTCTCTACAAACAATTCACATTCCCAGGTAAACCCCACCCCACTCACCTTCATAGTCCCTTTCTCATTCCAGAGTAAATCCTCATTCTGTAAGCCAGCATCCACTTTTAAGCCCTTAGTTATTTGCAGTTCTTCCACCCCTACAAGCCACTCCACAATAAACCCCTATCCATGCTCCCTAAATGACTACACTCCACAGCAAACCCTAATCCTCTCGTGCCCACAGCCCAATCACATGCCAGAGTAACACCGATCCTCAAATACGACACATCCTTCACACGCCGTGATGAACTCCAATCCTCCGACCAACAGTCACTTCTTACTCCTTCCTAATCCCCAGTAATCTCCCCTACAACCGCTTCAGGCAGTGATTCCCAATGCTCCCTTCCTATAAACATCTCATTCCACACGAAATCCTTGTTCTGTCTCCACATAACCACTTCACACGCCAGAGAAGCCCCATTCCTTCAATTTCCCTAAATTCTCCAAAGGACTTTGATAATCGAAAAAGTACTTTATAATCACATCGTGGAGAGACGTTAATAAAATTTAAGTCTACAATCCCAAGGGCCTATTCTAAGGATTTACAGGGAAAGAAGTGTCACCTTTTCTGCATAAGGATGTACTCGGCCACGCTATTCATACTGCTGAAAACTGGATGCATATAAGTGTGCTCTTAAAAATAGTGTCTAAATAACGTGTTACAGCTATAACAAATGTGGTGTGTAAACATGGACTGTTTTCATGCTATATTCAGAGAAGAAAATGATAAATTTAGAAATGGTAACTCTACCCCGATTAAAGCTCAAATGTCATGTGTGTTTGTGGTCACAGGGAGAAAGGACATAGGCAGATGGAAGCCGTATTTTTAGGAGGTGTTGAAATTATGAATGAGTTATACATATATATATATATATATATTTCTATATAGCTCCTTGGCACTGCTTGTGTGGTATGAAATAGACATTTCTGAGAAAAGCCAGTGAACTCCTTCAGTCCTCCTTTATTTAGAATCCTTTCCCTCACTGAGCACTTGGGAGTACCAGGTACATTGCATAATACACATCACCTTCCTGGATCTTCCCAGCAACCCTGGAAGGTAAGAGGCTTGGAAAGGTTGAGTAAACTATATGACCCAAGTCTAATGCAGGCTAAGTAGTGACTTTAAGGTTTTTGTCCCAAATTTATCTCTTTTACTTTCATCAGATTTTGATGTTTTCATTTGAGATAGACAAAGGAGATTAAAGGCAATTACCTGCCACTATCTCTAGCCCTGAGTGGAATAAACCTGCCTCGCTTGCTCTGTGCATTTTCCTGTCTGTGAAGCCAATGGTTTTGCCTGTCTCATTCACTCCTATAGTCCGAGGGCCTATCATAGAAGGTGTTCAAGAAATATTTTTAATAGATCTTTTTGCCTTTGGAATGAAATCCCTCTCCTTATGAATACATCTCTTCTCAAACTCCATCCACTCTGCTTGGCTACATGGTCAACAGTCTATGAAATAGCTTAAAGAGGTAGAGAGGTGTCTGTAGACGAGGTAAAATATTAGCTGGGGGAGTATTTAGAAGACTCTGAAGTGCTCTTTAAAAATATAGCGTAGGTGGGGCATGGTAGCTCACATCTGTAATCCCAGCACTTTGAGAGGTCAAGATGAGAGCACTGCTTGAGCCCAGGTGTTCAAGGCCAGCCTTGGCAATGTAGTGAGACTCCCATCTCTACAAAAAAAAAAAAAAAAAAAAATTAAAGTTAGCCAGAGATGGTGGTGTGTGCCAGTAGTCCTAGAACTCAGGAGGAATGCGGAGGGAGAAACACTTAAAACCCAAGGGTTTGAGGCTACAGTGAGCTGTGATTGTACCACTGCACTCCAGTCTGGGCAGCAGAGCAAGCAAGACCCTATCTCACACAAAAAAGAAAAGAGTAAGAAAAGTAAAGCAAGATTTTATTTTCTTCAGGCCAAATAGAGGCATGTGTAGAAAATTGAATTCACTATCTGTCCGGAAGAATGTGTCTACCAACTAATTTACTGAGGATCAACTTTGTGTTAAGAGATTTCCGATGCTGTTTTATTTAACCTAATACCTTCAGGTGTAATTTGTACTGCACTGATACCCTGTGAGAATAGCATCAATAACTTTTTCAGGTAGTAAATGACCGAAGCCTATTTCAAACAGGTTTTGGGGAAAAGGGGAAATATAATTGCCAATTAAAGACATGCTGGATCCCAGTACACCAGGCTTTCAGAACCTCTGCCTCTCTCTGTGCAAGAAACAGAGTAAAAGTGAATTTAATAATGGCCATTAGTAAAGGTAAATAGGTTCACATCCTCTGTTTAAGGGTATAATCTATGCTAGAAAGACTTTTTAAAGTGGTAAAATAATTTTAACTTTTAAATTTAAATTTAAATTTTTAAAATAAATTTCTAAACAGGAAATACTCTCTAATAATGTTGGTTACATGAGCCATTTGCAGTAGGGGCTTTGCAATATTTTAACATATGTGACATCCAACACTCAGGACAGTCCTGAATTAGAGACCTCAGTAATTGCTGGTAACAGACAGGAATTATTTTTATAAATAACCCAATTTTAGTAACCCTCAAAGAATTCTCATAATAGGTTAACATAAAGTAGTGCAAAAACTCAAGTCCATGGAACTGAAACTCACTTGCACATAAGAAGCAAAAGGACAGCTTGAATATCTGAACAAATGCACAGACCATCACTCCTCCTTCATATCACACTTTGAGAACTAAAGCAAAAGTACTGTGGAGTTGGGAGAAGTAAGGTCATGAGCAGTTCCCAGTATTTTTTAAAGCCCAAGGAAATAACACATTAATTTGTTAATACTGGTTTGTGTTTGTGTTTGTTTTTGTTTTTGTTTTGAGACAGAGTCTGGCTTTGTCAACTAGACTGGAGTATAGTGGTAGCATCCCCACTCCCTGCAGCCTCCACGTTCCAGGTTCAAGCGGTTCTCCTGCCTCAGCCTCCCAAGAAGCTGGCATTACAGGCCTGCGCCACTACACCCTGCTAATTTTTATATTTTTAATAGAGATGGGGTTTCACCATGTCGGCCAGGCTGGTCTCGAACTCCTGACCCCAAATGATCCACCCACCTCGTCCTCCCAAAGTGCTGGGATTACAGGGGTGAGCCACCACACCCAGTTTAATTTGTTAATACTTTATAAACTATCAAAAGTGTTAAATAAACTGTGCCTCAAGTTGGATTTACTTTTTGATTCCTGTTGATCAGAAGTTTTTATTTGTGACTTACATATCTTTGATCAATAGAAAACTGAGACAAGGAATTAAGGACTCATGAAAGCGGTTATCATTTATTTTTGAATCAGATTCTTTCCAAACATTGGATCCTTGGGCAAAAGCAACAAAAGAGACATTCCTCGTACTAAAAAGGCCGGATACCAGTACTGCCATCAGACTCCTATTTTAACAGCAAGCCTGGGGAGGTAAGTTCCTTCTTAAGGCTCACACTGGGTGAGTCCAGTGCCCAACCAGCCCATAAGCACAGCAAGAGCGGACTTCCTGTCTTCTTCACTGTTTATATTTCTCTCAGGTCCTCTTTATGGAGTACTGGTGAATTAACATCTTTTGATTTATTCTGTTGTCCCGGATAGCATTTTATTTCCAACCATGCAATTGCTGATGCTCCTGTTTCCTTTTTGCCTTTTACCCTGCAGCTTAACTAACATTGACTACTGTGTTAGGATTAGTCATTGCTGACTGTGCCATCCTGCAGCCTCATAATCCGAGGCTTGTCACCAAGCATGGCTGCCCCAGTGACTGGGATGGAAATGAAAATAAAGCAAGTGTTATTTTCCTCACCCTGAACCCCGAGAGAACTGCACCAGGTTTACCAACGTGAACATGGGTAAGAAGGAGTTTTGAAGTCCAGCGAAGACTATAGCTAGTGAAGCTGGCTGGAAGCAGGGTAGATCTGGTCTGATGTGTTGCAAGATGTGAACTTATTAAGGCATCACAGAGGCAACTCCCAGCGGGGGTGGAGGAGAGCAGCAGGGATGGAAAGGAAGAAGACGCTCAAAATAGGATGTTCCAAAGGATGATTGGAAGAGAAGGGTGATGTCTGGAAGTGATAAGCCTCAGATATTTGTTTGCACCTTACTGGAAAGCCATGTAAATTAACGGAAACTTCCTGGCAAAATAGCTTGACTTGTAGGGACTTCACAACCACAACAATCCAGAGGTGAGGTTTGCCGGCACCCTATTCATTTCAATCCTGAAGGCAATTTTCCCCCTGGCCCCAGAGAAGCTCAAGATTGTGAATGAAAGCAAGAAACGTGGCATCAGTGAGATGCCATTAAGAGAGTCAGGGTTAGCATAAGTTGCTTCACAGTGCCTTCATGTAGCACTCCCAGATTTCAATTCAAGCCAAGCCACCTCTGTCAGGACATTCACCAGGAGCCCCAGAAGTGCCATATTTACTAAGACCAAGTCAGCAAGCAGTGATGCAGTGTCACCTGGGTGCTCACCATGGTGCTTGGCATTCTTTTTATTTTGTTTGCTTGTTTTTGAGACGGGGTCTTGCTCTGTTGCCCTGGCTGGAGTGCAGTGGCGCAATCTCAGCTCACTGCAACCTCTGCCTCCTGGGTTCAAGCAATTCTCCTGCCTCAGCCTCCCTAGTAGCTGAGACTATAGGCACATGCCACCACGCCTGGCTTGTTTTTGTATTCTTAGCAGAGACGGGGTTTCACCATGTTGGCCAGGCCGGTCTCGAACTCTTGACATCGTGATCCGCCCTCCTTGGCCTCCCAAAGTGCTGGGATTACAGGCATAAACCACCTTGCCTGGCTGGCATTCTTATACTAATTCAGGAAGCAATCACTTATTCAATAAATCCTGAGGGCCAGCTGTATGCAGGGACTATACTGGATCCATGCAGATAAGCTAAAGAGCAAAGCCCCAGGTCCTGTTCTCAAGAGGCTCCTAATTTGGGGGAAAGAGATAGACATGCAAAGAGAGTTGCACCCCAGCATGATGACTCAGCATGTGAGCTCCTCACCTGACCCTGGAGGATAAAGAGAGAAGAAAGACTGCCTCTAAGCAGCAAGGAGGGAGGAGAAGGAAAGCTAGGTGAGCAAAATACAGTGGGTCCTCCTTATCTGTGGGTTCCACATTCACGAATCCAACCAGCCACAGTCAAAATATTTGAGGAAAAAATGGTGGTTGCATTTGTACTGAATATGCACAGACTTCCTTTTCTTGTCATTATTCTCTAAACAATACAGTATAACAACCATTAACATAGCATTTACATTGTGTTAGGTATTATAAATAATCAAGAGATGATTTGAAGTATACAGAAGGATGTGCGTAGGTTATATGCAAACACTGCACCATGTTATATAAGAGACTTAAGCATCCGTGAATTTTGGTATTCATGGGGGAGTTCTGCCACCAATTCCCCACAGATACCGAGGGACGGCTATGCATACCTATGTGCAGGGTTTGTTTGGTGCTGCTGGCAGATAGAAAAGAAGGGAGGAATCAGGGCCTTTCAGCTTTCTGTTCTGGTTGAAGGGCTTGGGACTGATGAGAACTAAAAGTGGCTAAGAAAGTTGCAGCCTCCATAAGGAGACTGATGATGATGATGATGACGATGATGATGATGATGAGTGTGTGTATGTGTGTGTGTGTGTGTGTGTGTGTGTAGTTAATAACACAAGCTTTGGATCCAGGCAACTCTAGGTATGACTCCCCATTCCTTTCCTTCCTGTGTCATCTTGAGCAAGACACTGACTTCTCTGAACCGCCATTTTTTACATCTGTAAGACGGATATAAAAATATCAAGCTTGGGCTGGTTGCAGTGGCTCATGCCTGTAATCCCAATGCTTTGCAAAACTGAGAATGGAGGATTGCTTGAGGGCAAGAGTTCAAGAGTTCAAGACCAGCCTGGGCAAAAGAGAGACAGAGAAGGAGAGAGAGAAAGTGAGATTAGTCTCAGAGATAGTGAGCGCTTGTCACAGAAGAACTGGAGTTGCAGGAGAATTTCAAGTGTGGGCCTAATGAAACAGAATAGATTTTAGGATTTCTTTCAACTTTGATCTACTAGGATTCTACTAAAACTCACTGAGCTTCAGTTTTCTCTCCTCTAAAGGGAAATTATAGTAGTTCCTTCCATACAGGGCAATGGTGTTTATCACAACTCTATGTGCAATTTTTTTGGCAAATTTTAAGGGCTGTAAATGGTGGCTATTATTGTTGTTAAATGAGGAATTAGGGGCTTCAAATAGTCATTTATTGTGTGAAAGAGGCACATTAGGCTGGAAATGACATTAGGAGGTCATTTGCTGTACAATACACTAAGGCTCCCAGAGAATTAAACACATCATTGCGATCATGGCAGGACTGGTCAGGGTATTTTCATATGTGAGAAGAGTGAGAGGAACATTGAAGAACACTTAGGCAGAAAGGAGTAGATTAGGGGCTCCAGGCAGAGGCAATAACATGACACAAATAATAAAAGCTCCAATGATTGAGCTGCTACTTGCCGCATAAATTACCCGTTTAATTCTCACAGCGACTATGGAAACTTGATATTCTTGTACCCATTTTACAGATAAAGAAACAGTGGTTCTGAAAATCAGTGACTTACTCAAGGTTATACAGTAAGAAGAAAAAGTGGTGCGTCATATTTGGAGTTGCGTGGGTCCAAAGCTTGTGTTTTTAGCTACTCAGACACCTGTCACCTGCATGAGGACAGGAACCATAGGTGAGCACAGCACGCGTGGGAGACGAGCTGGAAACTCCTCCGCCAGGAACAGTCAGCCTGGGTGGAACACAGTGAAGATGCAAATATGTGGGGTGAATTGCTTCAGCAGCCGTAATGTCAGATTGGAGTTCAGCAAGATTCTGATAGAACAGGAAGTGCTGTTGAGGGCAGTGAGCAGGGCCATGTGAGTTGTTAGAGGCAGGCTCTGAAACAGACAGCACAGGTTCAAATCTCAGCTTTCCCACTCGTCAGATGTGTGATGCTGCAGAGAGAAAGTATGGAGGAGAAAGGTTGAAGCAACCTGCACAGAACACAACCTACATCATGTTTATTTCTCTGGCTCCTGAGAAGAAAGGGTCATTTACCATGAACCTCAGAGAATTCGTGTTAGGAAGTGAACGTTAGCATATACAAAACTTGCCATTTGGACAATCAGAGGGAACAGGGAGCAAAGAACTCTGATGAACTGGGCTGACAAGCCCTTTACTAAGATTAGAAAGCAAGAGCGAGGGAAAACAGCACCGTCACCACCTCGATGATGCAGACGGTAGCACAAATACAATATGAAACAAACCTGTGTGTTGTCTTAATTTGCAGTGATTTGCAGAGTACCACCCAGATAGTTCTCATCAAAATTTAGGTTCAAAAGCTATAAAATAGCTGCTGGGTGGCAGATTACACTGGTTCTAGAATAAAAAGGTGAAAATTTGCCACACAGCTTCTACCATCGGCTCCCAGTGATATGTCTCAAGGTACAGTACACCTCTGAACTAGTTTCCTGGGTAAAATGGAGCAACAGTAACCAACTTATCACTGGTTCAAAAGTTACATTAAATAGAGATGGGAAGGTACCTTGCAACTTGTAATGGGATACAAAGAAAAATTATCAGTATTATGATAAAGACCTCAGCACAACAGTCCCGCATATAGGGTTCTTTCCACGTACCTATTCATCAACCACACACAGGAAATAGAGACATCAATGACTGACATAACTAGGAACTCTTTTCTCTTAAGTACAGAGTCGGAGAAATTAGATTTCTGGGAGTGAAAAGTGTTGTCTGGGATGAACAACATCAACACCAATATCATCTGGTAACTTTTTTAAAACTGCAAATGTTGGGGCCACATCCTTGAACCACTAAATCAGAAACCCTGAGGGTTGGAGTCAACATCCGTTTTAATGATGATGACCACTGACCTAGAGAAAACGATCACCCGGCAAGAGACATGACCAGGTGACTTTACATGTCGATCAAAAACATTCCCAACAGGAAGAAAATGGACTTTTTCTGATGAGCTCAAATTAAATGATTTAAAAGAAAAAAAGAAAATCCTGGAAGTTACTGGCACATGATCAACATGGAATGACACATGGTTTTGTTATAATTTTATCTCTTTCTCCTGTAGTGGGTCCTATAGTGCCACCTCAAAATTCATGTCCACCCAGAGCCCGGGAATGTGACCTTATTGAGAAATATGGTCTTTGCAGGCTGGGTGCGATGGCTCACACCTGTAATCCCAGCATTTTGGGAAGCTGAGGCAGGCAGATCACCTGAGGTCAGGAGTTTGAGACCCACCTGAACAACATGGCAAAACCCTGTCTCTACTAAAAATACAAAAATTAGTTGGGTGTGTTGGCACATGCCTGTCATCCCAGCTACTCGGGAGGCTGAGGCAGGAGAATCGCTTGAACCCGGGAGATGGAGGTTACAGGGAGCCGAGATTGTGCCACTGCACTCCAGCCTGGGTGACAGAGCCAGACGTCATCCAAAAAAAGAAATATGGTTTTGCAGATGTAATCAGTTTAAAATGATGTTATATTGGGATAGGTTGGGCCCTAAATCCAATGCCTGGTGTCCTTATAAAGGGAGGAAAATTTGAAGACGCAGAGACATAGGGAAGAATGTCATGTGAAGATAGTGGCAGAGATTGGAGTGATGCATCTATAAGCCAAGGAAATCAAAGGATTGCGGGCACCTCCAGAAGCTAGGAGAGAAATAGGAAACAGGCTCTGCCTGAGAGCTCTCCAAAGGAACTCATTCTGCTGACACCTTGATTTCAGACTTCGAGCCTCCTGAACTGTGAGAGGATGAATGGGATAAGCCACCAGTTTGTGGTCCTTTGTTATGCCACCTCTGGAAAATTAACACACTCCCTTTTTAAAAAGCAAACATTTCTCAACATGGTGAAACCCCATCTCTGCTAAAAATACAAAAAAAAAAAAAAATATTAGCTGAGCATGGTGGCTTGTAATCCCAGCTATTCAGGAGGCTGAGGCAGGAGAATCACTAGAACTTGGGAGGTGGAGGTTGCAGTGAGCCAAGATCGGGCCACTGCACTCCAGCTTGGCAACACAGCACAACTCCTTCTCAAAAAAAAAAAAAAAAAAAAAAAACAAAAAAAAAAAAAAAAAAAAAAAAAACCAAAAACAAACAAAACGAAACAAAACAAAACAAAAAAAACGTTTCTCAATATTTAATTTTCTGGAACCACTCCAATTACCCCTAATTTTTAAGACTCTTGAAAGTCCTTCTCTTCTGAGTGTAGACTCTTTCCTTAGGCCATATTGTAATTGATTATGGCTCAAGTTTGTATTTCCAGTCCAGATCCCTTCTCTGAGGTCATAGATACTCAGATTTAGATAATTAAGCATCCCCTGAGGAGGCGGTATAGAATAATGAATAAGTCTTGGGCTTTGGAATGGAGTTTTTTCCAATACTCTGAAGGCTACATGAGAGAAGAAACTGACATTTTCCTATTATATTCTAGTATTCAGGTTTATGAGGCCCCGAAAAGGTATTTATTTAATGAATGAAGAAAGCAAAAACATTGGTTAGAATGAGGAGGGGGCTCAGGCTTAATTGTTTATAGTAACACTATTTCTTCCTTGCTTTCCATACTGCCATTGGCAGGAGGGAGAAGAGAGTGCCTCAGAGCCCTGGGTGCTCCAAGAAAGACCCCACACCCTACCTCCCCTGACATTCACAATCTCACCACTGGTGTCTTACAGAAGATCCTCCCTTGATCTCCACATCCATAAAATACTACGAAAGCCCAAGACACACAGCTCATCCTTTAGCTCCCATATACTTCCCCAGTACCGCTCTGTGTACCACCTAATCTGACCCCATCTTCACCTCTTTCTAATTCCCATACCCTCCCTTGTACAATTCCAGATCAGTCATCAGCAAAATGCCTTATAACCTGTGCAGTTTCTTTATAAATCCCGTTTTGCATTTTTGCTCTAATGGAAACTCAGATACTCCTGGGATCCCTGCCTCCTCATAAAGTCCTTCTAATTTGTCACTTTTTTTTTTCTGTTTCCTTCTGTAACTAGCCTGGAGGTTGACTAGGTGTCCTCTTATTTCCTCATTCCAGCCTCCAGATGCTTCTCCCTGCCCGCTCTCTGAAAACTCGCTTTGAAGTTTATGTCATCCATCTATACCATCAGTTGCCCCTCTTTATTGCAGGCATCTACAAACCCCTGATTCAGAGAATTCCCCCTTATTCTTTGAAGTTTTTAACTTCTGACCTGTTCTCATAGTCATAATCACACTGTTCATATCATAAACTGATGACTTCACTAGCAGTCAAGATAATCTTCCCAGTAACTTGACCTTAACTCTTTTACCTCTTCTCTCTTCTTTCTAGGTCTGGGCATTAAAATCACTGCCACTCCCTGTAATCTTGGTTTCAAGTATTTCACTTTCTTAACCACCACACTCTATCTTTCCAACTCACTCATTCTAGGACCTTGAATCCAAAAAATGTGACTGCACAGTGACCTATAGTGTCTGGATCTTGTTTCCTATTTCACTGGGAGAAGAGAAGGCAGCAGAAGGCAATTTTCTCCCAATACCCCCTCCACGTCTACCTTGCCTGTATCTGCCCTATATACTCACCTCTCTCTCAGTTAGTGTAAATTAACAATCCATGTTTGTGTGCAAGGCCAGTCTCTGCATTTTTGTAGCAGAACCCATTCCCTCTTACCAACTCCAGGATGGTGCTTCAGAAAGCACCCTTTATCTCCCATATCAATGTTTTTATTTGCAAATGAAGCCTGTGTGTAATTCCTCCCATCTTTAAAACTCCTTTCCTTGATACCACATTTTCCTGCTCCCCTTCTTAGCAAAATTTCTCCAAAGAGATGCTCTTTCTCATTATCTCTTAAATCTTTTTCCCTTTCTCTCTGGAACTCACTCTATTTAGCCTTATATTCTTCCCTCTTTATAAAAATGTCTCTTGCTAATGTTCCAAAGGCCTGCATATTGCGGATCTCATTCCTATTTTTAATTGACCTACTGGCAACATTGGACCTAGTGACAGCTCCTTCTGCATTGAAAATATTTTCTCATTTCTTCCAGGATACCATTCTTATATTCCCTACAGGCTGCTCCATCTCAATCACCTCTCCTGTTTGCTTCTCAACTTCCCAAACAATACACTTTGGTGTACTCTAGGATTCAGTTCTTAAACATCACTTTTCTCTGTCTACACTCACTCCCATATAGTCTTACAGCCTTGATACCATCTATACACTGATGACTCCCAAATTCATTGCCAAATCTGTGTCTCCCCTATGAATGCAACAGAACCGCATACACAACTACTCATTTGACGTCTACACTTGAATGTCTTAAAAAGTTTACCCAAAACAAACTCCCAAATTCCTTCCTCCCCAACTTGCTCCTTCTGCAGTCTTGACCTCAAAAAATAGCAACTCCATCCTTCAATTAGAACAAAAGTGCCTAACTCCTCCTTTTGCTCACATTTCACATCTAATTCATTCCCAAATCCTACTGGCTCTGTATTCAAAATCTATCTAGGATCCACCTATCACTCACCATCTAGAATGCCACCCTGGTCCATGCCACCACCATCTCTGTTTTTTTTTTTTGTTGTTGTTGTTGTTTGTTTGCTTGTTTTTAAGACAGCCTGATACCTGAACTCTCTGCTTGTGCCTTTGGCTCACTTATAGTTTACTTCTAACACAGCAGCTAAGTGATGACTTTATAAGTGTACATTCTATAAATGCCACACCCAGCTCCTTCAGTTCTTTTCCTTTTACTCATGATAAAAGTCTAAATTCTTAAAATGGCCAGCTCCCATTATGGCTCCAATTTTACCTGCAGTTTTATCTCCTCCCTGTTGTGGTCCATCCATATTGGCCTTTTTTGCTATCCTTGAAACAAGTCCGCAAGCCTTGCCTCAGGATCTTTATGCTTGATGATTCCCCTGCTTGGAACATGTTTCCCTCAGGTGCCCTTCACTTCTTTCCGGCCATTGTTGAAATGCAACGGTTTTGAGATGCCTGCCTTCACCTTGTTTTAAACAGCATCCTCCTTCACAGAGGGCCTTCATTCCTTTTTACCTGCTTTACTTATTCCCATGACAATTCTTATCACCTAGTATATTATATTTTGATCTAATTATTTTATTTAATGCCTATGTTCTCCCATCAGGGCAAGGGACATTTGTCTGCTTTGCTCCCAATTGTATTCTTAATGTTTGGGAAAATGCATGGCACATACTATTTGCTGAGTCACTGAATGAATGAATCTATGTATTACTTTTTCCCTGTTGTGGATTGGGATATGTATGAGAAGAGACAGAAGATCTCATTCAAAATAGGAGATGTTTCATCACTCTCTCTATCACTCACTTGTGCACTGGCTCTGTCTTAGAACGCTTACATAACCCCCTGTTTCCAACAGAACAATAAGCAATCTTAGAAATTAAGGAATTCCATGCCATAGTCTCTACTTTCTTTTCTGTCTGTCACTTATCTTGTCCTTTATGCTTTTGGGATGGGGATGGGTCTGTGTCACTTTTATCTCAGAATATTCAGTCATTTTAAGACTTAATTTGGGGCTTAGTGTTCCCGACACTGGTCATTGGTCCATTTTGATTTTATCTTTTCCCCTCCCCTCCCCTTTCCTCCCATCCCCTCCCCTCTTTTTTTCCATTCCTCCTGTTCTGTGCAGGAAACGTGCAAGGGGAAAAGAAAAGACACATACACACATACACAATACCTTGAGGGGTAAACAACCTTTATCCCACGTAAATGGCAACGCAGATATAATAAGCAAATGATATAATAAGCAAATCAATGTAATAAGCAAATTGATATAATAAGCAAATAATATAATAAGCAAATTGCAATGAAAAGGAGAGAAGGGAAAGATATATATATTTATACTCACCAGATTATGAAGGATTCACCACCAGACTGGGAAACAACAACCTGGGCTCCAGAGTTGGCCACTCATCTGTGCACAGACGAGGAGCAGTCTCATGAAGCCTTGGTGCAGTCTGGGACCCTAGCTCTTTTTGTAACAAGTTATTTGGTGTAAGGCCCAGTCATGACGGCCCTCTGCAACTGGGCTCAAGGAACACAAAAGGTCAACTTGTTTTTTGCGATTCTCTATTGTTTTTCAATAACTAACGTATAGGAATAGATTGAAATAGGGACTTCTCTGAAACAGCACTGGATGAACGCCTCAAGGGGCTCACAGAACCTGTTCTGGGACTTGGTGACCATTGTTTGTGTCCATGTTCAATTGAGTTCAAATTTAATATTTAACTTCTCCTCCACACCTCACCATCTCACCCCTCCCCTTCCCTCTCCTCTCCCTCCCTTCCCTTCTCTCCCCTCCTCTCCCTTCCCTTTCTTCTCCTCCTTTCGCTTTCTCTTTTCTTTCCTTCCCTTTTTCTCTTCTTTTCTCTCTCTAATTTTTTCTCTTTTTGTGACTGGATTAGAGCTCTAATAACAGAAGGTCAACTGTCCTTTGGTTATTAGATTTTAGATGATACAGAAAATAAAAGAAAGTGAAGAAATCCCATTAAGCTTTTAGAAAATCTTCACTCAAATCACATCATTCTCACCACTCTGGTTCCTGAATTCTTTGTTTATTACCTGGCATGCCAAATTTCTTTATAAGTTTAACAGGAATTAACATTTAAAAGTGTGTGTTTTTTTTTCATAGTAAATCAAACCTCCAGATCTATCATTGAGAAAATAGTATCATGAATCCCCGTGTAGACAGAACCTCTAGTTCCCGAAGTCCTTGTCCCTTTTCTTTCTGCCCCTATACAATTAATGACCATTTTTTTCCTTTGTTTAAGAGAAGAACCAGTCTGAAAACAGGGACTCTGTTGCTTCGATTTCTGGAACACCGTTCTAAGAATACAGTGAGACAATGGTATGAAGGCAAATGCTTTTGATGTGCAGATGGCTGGTTTTGTTGACAGAGAAAAAACAAAACAAACAAAAAATGTCTTGTGACTTTCATTGAGGCAGAACTTGAAGGCACTTACAGAGCAGGTTATAGAAATTGTGAGAACTGATTGATGCAGGGAAGTTCTCACAGCAGGAAAATGATGACTCTGAAAGCCACCAGAGTGCTTGGGAGGAGCTTGAGTGTTAAGGATAGAAGAATAGAATGACTATTCAAGATGCACAACATGACTTTTGGAGTTCCAGCTCACCCCCTGGTGTAAAATGTCAAGCTGGAGGGTATAGAAACCTAATCTCATTTAGGAGAAAGTAAGTAAAACAGAACTGGAATCCTTGAATCCCTGGAAAAAGCCTAGGGAGTCTGCAAGCCCCTCAAAGAAGTTCCATAGTCAGCATGGAATTACAATCCAATGTAGTGAGAAAGTCATAGGGAAGCCAAGGGGTGGCTCAGGCTCTCTCTCACATGTGACTGCCTACTGGAGAGAGAACCACAGTGCATTATTGCCACTGGTTCTCAGGGGACATGGAAATCCTGAACTTGGAGGAATCCGGGAGGCAACATGAGGGCACATTCAGAATGTGGACCTCAAGACTGGAGGCCACAGAAACATCTGAGGTCATTATGGAGGATGACAATAAGAGCATCTACATCCTTGACATCCGGACCCAACAAGAGCGTCAACATGCTGAGGAAGTTCGCAGCAGAAGACAGCGTGCGAACCAGACAATGCTCCCCTGACACCGCAGGGCCGCACAGTCTTCTTTCTCAAGCGTCCTGTTGAGATATTGAAGAAGGGTATAGGAGAAACCCTGAAAAATAAGCATGCTTCTAAAATAGCCTGAGGTTACCTGAAAGAGACTGCTTTAAACCACGGCCTCGCCAGGAGCCTGAAAATTCTTTAAGGACCAGTGCTGGGGTTTACCCAGTTTTGTGTCCCAAGCAGCTATCACAAACCAAGGTGCTGAAGAGTATCTCAGTAGAGGACCATTGAGTGATGAATAAACAGTAAATAAAAACATCAATGTTTACAGCAACTGACTAGAAGGAAAGTATGAACTCACAGAGGAAATAATAAAAGGAGAAAGGCAGATGATACCTCTCCTTTGGTTCAAAAACAAATTGTACAAAAATAGGGCTCTCAGCTCTGTTCCAAATTACTTACTGTTAGTGAGAAACCAAATTAAATTTAATGCAGTAAGAATGAACTGCAATTACAAAAGGAAGAAGAGGTAGAGGAGAAAAAACAAGCAATTTGGTTCTGTTTTATTCAGAGTATGTAGATGACTGGGTACCACATAAAGAAAGAACATTGACAACCTGTGTATTGATCTCATTAGAAGAGCAGTTGAATAATTAAATCTGGAAAGACCTGGAGAATTGATGAAGAAATTGATAAATGTCTTTGGATATAAAATAGTTGTCATATAGGAGAAGCCACAGATTTGTTTTAGTCTGCTCCAGGGAGCAAGAAAAAGAGCAGAGATGGGGAATTGCTAGAAGGAAGATTTCAGTGTATAGAAGGAAGAGCATTGGAACAGGATGCCTGAAAAAGAAATTGCACAACTATAGAGGTGAAAGCCCTATTCCAAATCCCTTACTGTAAAAGGAAACAAAAGTCAATTTAACATAATAAAATTGAGCTCCCCGTCACTGGAAGTGTCTTGGCAGGTGCCGAATGAGTGTTTGTGGGAGGTTTGAAAGAGGAGATTTAACATGGGTAGGAGATAAGTACAAGACCTGAAAGTCTCTTTCAAAATTGGCGATTAATGGGCTATCTCTCTCTTAGATGTTCATTCAGGCAAAACCAAGGCGAAGAACACCTGCTGGTGTTTTTTGCCAGATAGGTGCCAGGATGCAAGGAAGGACACAGTGGTCAAAATATAAGCATCAGTGGTGAATTAACTGCAATCCTGCATGCCTCCCTGTGTGTTTGCAGCATGACTTTGTAGCTCCTCCCATGAAGAGACAGGATCTCTTTCCCTGCCTTTCAAATTTGGGCTGGCCATGTGACTTACTTCAGCCTATATAATGTCATACAAACAATTCTGTGTCTGTTTGGGGCCTAGACATCAAAAGACTGTATGCATCTTTTCTTACACTCTTGAGACCATACCACTGCTATGAAAACAAGCCTAGGCTAGTCACTTGTAGGGTGAGAGACCAGCTAGAGAAAAGTCCACTTATTTCAATTGCGAACATCCTAGATTTGCCCGTTGTCAGCTGACCTCCAAACATGTAGGTGAGTCCAAATAGCAGCAGCTGCCTACCCAACTGAGGGCTGATTGCGGATGCATGAATAAATCCAGCCAAGACCAGAAAAAACTTCCCAGCTGACCTATAGACTTGTGAGCAATATAAATGTTTATTATTTTAAGCATTAAATTTTGGAGGGATTTGTTACACAGCAATTACTAACTAATATATCTTTGGAGACAGGGAGACTTGCACCTCACTGTTTTGTGAACTTCAGCAAGTCTCTTTAGCCTCAAGCCTCTTTAGCCTCTCAGCTTTGGTTACTTTATCAGTCAAATGTGGACAGCTTACAGGGGACCCATTACATTTCTTGGGAGGATTCAATGCATAATTTCTATTAAGTCATTTTCATAGTGCCCAATACATAGTTAACACTCAACGAATTTTGTTCATTATTAGTATTTTTATGAGTGAGCTGGAGAAAATTACCACTGGAGAAGTAAAATCATCACTGGAGAATAAATTTCATATGACATGGCTTTCTTTCACACATCAAAAAGGTAAAATAGTTATATTCTGTAACTTTTTTTGATTGATGTGCTTATTTTGAGAGAAATCACTTCCTTTACACTTCTGTGTCCTCGGCACATGTCCAAACCAACACAAAGAACTTTAGATGATGACACACTCACCTCCTTTTGGACGTATGTGGCAGCCATGTATGTTCCTCACCTTAGGTTATCTTGGGAAGGCTATTTCTCTGCCTAGATGATGGTGGGTGTCAAAATTTAAAACTAGTCAGAGCTAAGGAAATGACATCCTCTTGTAATCTTGAGGTCTTCCCAAGCAAAGGAAGCACAGAGTAGTAAAAAAGGTATTTTTATAAGAACACGTTATAACAGAAGGGCTAAACCTTGTACTTTCAAATAACCTTTAAAAAATATTCCATCCCCAGAGAACTTTTTATATTATCTCCTTTCACAAATTTCAGAATGCAAGGCATGAGTATAAATCTCTTTTTCTGCAAGAACGACTCTGTCACAAGTCAAACAAGTAATAATTCAACTTAGCCTTAGAAGGGACTGCATGGTCTAAATGTAGGTCCTGCAATCCAATTACCTATTTTATTTTTTGTGTCTCCCCAAATTCATTTTTCCACTCATTATTGAAAACTTCTACTGCTGAGAAACTCACTACTCCATGGAAGAGCCTATTTCATTGTTTTTTTACCTGTTAAGACAAGGATTCAAGCACAATTAGTTTCTTTGGGAGGTTATTCCATAATATAAGATAGGGATATGGAGCTGTGACACAGAGAATGGAAGAAAATCAATACAGGATATGCACAGATATGTTTTGAGACAGGGTCTTGCTCTGCTTCCCAGGGTAGAGTACAGTGGCACAATCACAGCTCACTACAGCCTCAACTTCCTAGGCTCAAGTGATCCTCTCACCTTAGCCACCCAAGTGGCTGAGACTGCAGACAGGCACCACCATGCCCTGCTAATTTTAATTTATTTATTTATTTATTTTTTTAGAAACAAGATCTCACTATGTTGCCCAGTCTGTTCTTGCACTCCTGAGCTCATGTGATCCTTCTGTCTCAGCCTCACAAAGCGCTAGCGGTACAGGTGTGAGCCACCAGTCCCGGCCACAGTATGGGATATATTTTGATTACTTTTACAGCTTCAGATAAATGAAGCTTAATTCTGTTGGAGAACTTTAAGAATGATATTCCTAGCATATGTATCTCAGAATTAGCTAACACAAGGGGTAAGGGAGCTGGGGTATTTATGTACCAGATAGCACAATTATTGATTGAATTTTCTATTGAGAGGAGTTAACTTCCATGCAAGTGGCAGGCTGGAATTGCTGATCTGCCACTTGTACAGGCTAAGCTAACTTCAGCCTTGTGGCAAAGGAGCATAGTGCTGGCAGTTGGCAGTCAGACTTGTATGCACACACGCTGTAAGAGCGGAGGAGATAAGAGTTCCACAATGTGCACTGCAGGTTTGAAAATCTCTTTCCCATAGAAAGCATCTGCCATTTCAGCCATCCCAACCTCCTTCCTTCTTCTTTGGTTCACCTTTTCTTTGGAGAATCTCCCTTTACCTTGTTCCTGTTCACATAATTTAGAAGGAGGTGATTTTAGCTCCTTTTAGCTGAACTTCTAGCTTGAACATCAGTACATTCCTCAGTTCTGGACAATAATTTTAAAGTATATAATATATACAGTGCTTGGTTCAGAAATGGGTATGTGATCAAAGCCAACTTACTCAGATGCAATCCTGAGATTTTTCTAGAGCAATTAGGAAAGGGTAACTATTGTCTCTGTTGGGACTGCTAAAATGATAGGCTGTGAGCTCAAATGATCTTGTGGCCATCATTGTCAAGCCCTGAGAAAGAAGCCAACAGAAAAAACATAAACACATTCTACCTGTATTGTTTGAGCATCAGTATCCATCTAATTATCCCCGGACTTTGGTCAGTTTGAACTGGGTCCTACCCAATACACTTAATTTAAGTCTCTATTACTTGTAATTTCTTCTTATTTGACTTAGGACTACTCAATGGGAACATGCAGATCAAACCCTGTCTCTTTTCCTATATTTTCCCATCAGAAAAGTAAAGAGACTTACGTGATGTAGGCAGTATATGCATTTGCAGTGATTAAAAAAAAAAAAAAAAAAAAAAAAAAAAAAAAAAAAGAAGGAGGGCAGTAGACCCGAACAGACACTTTTCTAAAGAAACATACAAATGACCAAGGGGAGTATGAAAAACAATGATCAACATCACTAGTCATCAGGGAAATGAAAATCAGAATTGTAATGAAATAGCACCTCACACTTGTCAGAATAGCTATTATTTTTTTTAAAAAAGACAGCAAGTGTTAGTGAGCACATGGAGAAATTGGAACCCTTGTATACTCTTGGTAGGAACGTGAAATGTGCATCTTCTATGTAAAACAGTATGAGGTTTCTGAAAACATTAAAAATAAAACTATCATGTGATCAAGCAATCCCACTTCTGTGTATTTATCAAAACAATTGAAATGAGAATACTGAAGAAAGATATTAGCACTTCCATGTTTATTGCAGCACTGTTCACAAAAGCCAAGATGTGGAAATACACTAAATGTTCATTGACAGATGAATGGATTAAGAAAATACAGGGGCTTGGTGTGGTGGCTCATGCCAATATTCCTATCTCTTTGGGAGGCTGAGGTAAATTGCTTGAGCCCAGGAGTTCGAGACTAGCCTGAGCAAAGCATGCTGAAACCCCTTGTCACTACAAAAAAAAAAAGGTGGGGTGGGGGGCGCATGCCTGTGCCTGTAGTTTCAGCTACCCAGGAGGCTGAGGTGGGAGGATCACCTGAGCCAAGAGAGGTTGAGTCTGAGGTTATGAACCATGATTGTGGCACTTCAGTAAAGGCTGGGAGACAGAGTGAAACCCTGTAAGAAAGCAAGAAAAGCAAGAAAACAAGAAAGCAACCAAGCAAGAAAGAGAAAAAAGCAAGCAAGAAAGGAAAATATGGCCTCTACACACAATACAATACTATGCAGCCTTAAAACGTAAGGAAACGCTACAATATAGATAACATACATGAACCTTGAGGACATTATGCTAGGTGAAATGAGCCAGTCACAGAAAGACAAGTACTGCATGATTCCATTTTTATGAGATAGCTAAAATAGTTGCATTTATAAAATAAAATACTGGAATTATAGATGGTCAGGAGCTAAGGGGAAGGAGGAAATGAGAAGTTACTCAGCATTGGTATGAAGTTACAATTAAGCAAGATGAATGAACTCTAGATATCAGCTCTATGACATTGTACCTGTAGTTAACAGTGACTATACACTTAAAAATTGCTAAAGTTGAAAAAAGTGACAATAAAATAGTGAAAAATAAACATAGAAGATAACATGATAATATGAATAAAATAAAAATAAAGGTTTTACATTCTGAAAAACCTGGATCTGAAATGTGGCTCAGGTATTTACTAGCTCTGTGGACTAGAGTAAGGTATTAAAACACTGTAAGCCTTATTTTTCTCATCCATAAAATGGAGAGGAAGAGTGCCTGTTCTGCGTGGTTCTGGATTTTTGAATGGTAAATGGCCAGGGAATTTGGTGTTATCTAAAGAAAAAAAAATAGCAGAATTGAAGATTTAAAAAAATGAATGTTTTATTGAGGTATGATTTGTACACATTTAATGTACACATGTGATAAGTTTAGACATATGCATACACTTATGAGACCATGGTTACAGTCCAAGGCCAAGGTGCCAAACATACCCATCACCTCTAAAAAGTCCCTTTTGTTCCTTTGTGTTTGTTTTGTAGTAAGATCACTCAACATAAGATCTATCCTCCTAAACACATTTTAAATACACAATACCTATTGCTAGCTATAGGCACTACTAGTGATCTAGTAGATCACTAGAACTTACCCATCTTACGTAACTAATACTTTATACCGATTGACCAACAACTCCCCATGCAGGTCTGGCATAGAGTAACATAGAGTAACAACCCCATAAAGGCACCTACAATTCTTTTTTTTATTTATTTTTTATTTTTTAAAAATTATACTTTAAGTTCTAGGGTACATGTGCACAACGTGCAGGTTTGTTACATATGTATACATGTGCCATGTTGGTGTGCTGCACCTGTTAACTCGTCATTTACATTAGGTGTATCTCCTAATGCTATCCCACCTCTGTCCTCCGACCCCATGACAAGCCCTGGTGTGTGAGATTCCCCACCCTGTGTCCAAGTGTTCTCATTGTTCAGTTCCCACCCATGAGTGAGAACATGCGGTGTTTGATTTTCTGTAAAGGGAGCTACAATTCTTATGTCTTCCCTGAGGTTTCTCTTCTCTAGGGTAAACCTCTGTGCCATTTCTAGATATACATTGTTTATATTTTTCAATATAATATCACCATAACTGTGACAATGAGGTGTGATATCGGAAACTATGGGTATCAGGACTAATAAGGAATGTGTGATGGCTGAATGGCTACATGGCATAATTTGTGATTCCTACTTATATCATTGGCTACTCTTATTTGAGTACAGTCCTAATTTAAAACACGTATGTTAAAACTCTTGACTGGCATGCATAGTAGTGGTTTATTCCATTTGGGAATTGTTTTCTTTAAAATCCTCTTGGGTTCAGTCCAAACTTGAAAGGAAACCCACTGAGAAAAGTGGTTTTCCTTTTTCTTAAAGTGGAGGCTGCCACTAGATAAACAATCCAATTAAGAGATGAGTGACTTTTTGGAGTGGCCAGCACCCAAGAGCTCTGCCTCCCTAACCATAGGGCATACTTGAAAAATGTGCCTGATGCCGTGGTGGAGTTCCATGCAAAACAGAGGCTTACAAAAGTTACGGGACCTAGACCAAGTCACAGAGTGAACAGGTGATGAAGGTCAAGGGCTGACCACTGACACTGCAAAGCAGGTCCAGTTTCCAGTTATAAAATCCATGGTACTTTCTGGGTCAGAGAGTGCATTTGGAGAGACGTGCATTCTTTCCTTAAACCATCACTAAAATGTTGCTTGCAATTTTTTACTCTGATAAGTAATTTGTAGTCATGGATTTCTCATTGTCATATCTATGGCTGAGTTGTTTGAGAAACAGAGTCTCAGATGGAGACTTGCACGCAGAAAGTTCACTGGATAGTGTCTTCAGGAACAACACTTGTAAGAGAGTGAGGGAAACAGGAGTGGGCAGAGGGAGAAGTTGAACTGTGAGGCAGATGCAATTGTTGACTAGCCCATTCCACAGGGAGCTCTAGGACTAGGGTGGCCCTGCAGAGTTTTCCTGAACTGGGGCAAAGAGCACATCTACACTGACTAACATTGGATCAGACTGACCCTGGGAAGGGAGTATAACTGTGGGCAAACTAGCAGTCTCCAAAAGAGGGCAATGCAATTAGCATCCAACACCCCCATCAACTGGGTAAATTAGTGCCTTGGCTCTGAAGGGGGTTCTGAATGACACACCAGAGCATTTGTAGGTCTCTGTTCAAGGAAATTTAAAAACACATTTCACACTTGGCTAATTCAAACAAAAAAAAAAATCTGAAAGCATGAAACCAGTGCTATTCCCTAGAAGTAAGGAAAGGAATATGATGACATGGAAATGACTTGAGATTAGAAGTTAGACAGACATGGGATTCCATTTGGAATACTCCAGAATTGGAATTGTATTCCCAAATGAATACAGTTTCTCTTGGTATGGTCTTGGAGCAATTCTAAATTACTTAGCTTCTCTGAGCACAAGCTTTTTCACTTATAAAATGATGATGTTAGTAATAATATTAGTTTCATGGCATATTTGAAAAAACATAATGAGAAAAGTCACTTGAAGTACCAAGCACAGTGCCTGGCATATTGAAGGCACTTGATAACTAGTTTTCTACCACCTAAACAACAGTGAATGGCTTTTACATATGTCATTCTTTATTCAAACTTTGTAGAGTAGAATGTACCAAACGTTTAAAGAATTCATAACTGGTTGAACGCAGAAAAATACAGGCAAGTAATGGGAAGAGAAGGGCTGAAATGGAAGCAAACATAGTGTGTGTTGTGAGTGCAGACCTGAGATCTTGCAGAATAGTGCAAGGACTAAGGGAAAAGGAAGGATCTGACCTGTGTCCTGAACCAGAAAGAGAGGTGAGTGTGGTGATGGAGCCATGAGGGAGAAAATTCACAGAAGGGCTTCTCAGGTTCAAAAGCACGAAGACAACAGAGAGCACAGCATGTGTGGGTATCTGTAGGTGGTTCACTACAGTTGCAGCATAATATGGGTGAAGAGCAGGCAGCTAAGGGAACACTTCATTTCAATACGCTTCCTATTGCCAGCTCCTAAGCCCTCACTGTGGCTTGGGATCACTTGTCTTAAATTCACTAAGAAGCATTAAAGAATGGAGGTGGTGGAAAGAGTTCACAGCCTGTTTAAATAGAGTCTACCTGGGGCTGAAAACCAGTTGGCATGGAGCTCACTTGTTCCACCTTGTTAACAGCACTGGATTTCAGGTTTAATGACTTTAGGCTGGTTTAGTCCAGTCTTGCTAAGGAGACCATGTTTCCTTTGGATGATTGGAGAAGTCACCCTTTCACAACGTATGGTGAAATAAAGTCAAACTTCAGATAGGAATTCTGAGTTCATTGCAAGCCCAGGACGCTCACAGCATAGTTAGCAGGAGCAGCCTCATAGAGGGGGATGGGTCTACCCTAAAAGGCTTTTCCCTGAGGCCAGATTCCATCCTTCACTTACCCAGCTCTGGCTGATTGGCTAGGGAGAAAAGTGCCCCATGGCCTGTCTATGACATGATTTCCACTGTAAACTTTGTTTTTATTCTCTGTGAAAGAGTACTTTATGCCCTGAACTTTATGAATGTTAAAAAAAAAAAAAAAAAACCAAAACATTCATTTTCAGATGAAATTTTTCAAGCTTGGACTCAACCCAAGAGGATTTTAAAGAATTGGCAATTGGAAGTAAAATGTTCCAGGAGGCTTTTAGAAATGCAGTGTTAACCAAAAAATAATGAAAATTTCAGAGAGCCTGGTTTGTAGGCTTCAATGAGGGTGGTGGGTTTACTTGTACACACACCTAATTCTGGTCCACTTCCACATTTCCTGAAACATCATAATATTCTAGGCTTATACAGAACTTTATTTATTCCAGAATTTCCTTTCTTAATTAGCTTCGTTTTATCATATTTTCACTGTGAAGTGAGTTAAGAGATAAAGAAATTGACACACAGGCAAGTAACAACACACATTGCCCAACATGGCCAATATTTAGTGGGAAAAGTATAGTTAGTGGACATGAGACATGGCTGGGGCTCATAGGTACTGCTGCTGTTGAATAGATGAATACCTGTGCCTTGATTACTTATGAATTCTTTGACTTGACTTGCTCATCTGTAAAATGGGATAGTAATAGTACACAGAATGATGTGTGAATCAAATAATCATGATTTAATCACCACTCAAATGGTGGTAGAAATATTTATTTGTAAATTACAGTGTCACTTAAATGTTAAATAGTATTTAAATGCAATTAAACATCTAGTTAGGAATGTAAATGTGATCAACCCATCTTCTGAGTCTTGAGTAGGCATTAGCGTTTCGAATGAATCATTATTATTAGCCATCATCAGTTTTTCAGGGAATTGGTAGGGTCAATACATCTTTCAAGTTCTACGAAGATTATAAAATTCATTCCAGAATCCCCTATGAGCTTCTCAGTCACTTTTGCCCCCTGTCGAGTGGGGTGGAACAAGATCCATGTGGAATGTGCAGTTTTTTCTTACACTAACTCCCTCTGCTTCCTGTGGAATAGCCTCTTATGTAACTTGGAGTGACATTGTTTAACGCTCATGAACTGCATAGCTATTAGTTAGAGAATACAACTATAGAAAGCCATCCAAGCCCTCGAGGACTCTGTGTTCTCAAAGACATCAAAAGCAACGCACACCTACTACTCTAAACATCTGCCAAATCATGTCTACTTTAAAAACTGTAACAAGTATAAAACCTACCAAAAATCAAAACAATGGCTAACCATGCACATCCAAAAAAATAAAATTCCCAGATGTACCATATCAAGGAATGGAGCACATAAACATAATGAACTTCCTATTTCCTATAAATAGACTCTAGCTCTTTATCATTGTATATCTCTAATACAAGGATTTTAAAGGGGAAGCAATGAAATTTGTATGTCTGTGTCCTACATTCTCTAGTAGACTATGGAAACTGGGGGTATCTTATTCATTCCTGTACCCCCAAAACACATGGATAGGGTAGAGAAATGCACTTAGTAAGCCCCTATTCAGTGTCAAGTGCTATACCAGATTCTTTACATTGATCATATCCATTCATTCTTTGAAATAATCCTTAAGTGGTAGGTATTACCATCATTCTTGTTGACAGATAGGGAAATAGGCTGCTGATGAGAAAAGCACCTTGCTCAAGGTCACATATACAGTAAATGGTAGAACCACAATTCATGTTTGAATCTGTTTCCTATCATATTCTTTTGCCTTTCATATATTAATAGTACAGCATTTAGCACATAATATGTATTTATGCCTGATAAACAGTATGTGCTTACAATATGTTAAACTGTCATATTACTATGCCTAAAATAATGCTTGTATAAGATATAGCATCTGAATACAAACAGGTCTAAATACAGAATTCTGTAGAATTAATTCTTAGTTAGGTACTAGGTCTTAGATATTGATAGTAATAGTCATGTACCACCTATCCATTCTGGTAGGGCCAAATGTAGCATAGTCATAAATTAAACTGTAATAAGGGCTTCACATAAATTGATTTATTTAGCCTTTTGAGATAGACACTACTGTTATTTCCATTACTCTAATTTTACAAATTAGGAAAATGGGGTACAGAAAGTTTGTCAAAGCAGAGCTGAGAGTCAACCTCAGAACTCAGGGAGCTCTAGTTTCCTTATGTGTGTGTCTCTGAAACTTGACTGCACTTTAGAATAACCTGCAAATTTTCTGTACTCTGGAAAGCCTGGACCTGACTACCGGAGATTCTGATTCAATTGATCGGGGGTGAGGTAATGGCATTCATGTCTTTTCCAAGATATCCATGTGATACCACCATACAACCAGGGCTGGGAAGCCCTGCACTAGAGTAGACCTCCTCTGAATTCTGTTGAGCAGAAGCCTTGTTCTTTGTGTGAGTCAGAACTGAGTGTATATATATTAATAACCCCCCTCTTCTCACTGACTTCTACAAACCAGGCTTTCTGAAGTTTTCATATAAATTGCATTTACAAGACTACTAATAAGAGTGATTGAACCCATCATTTGGGGCATGGAAACTATATGTGGTTTAGATGTTAGGCACTGTGCTAGGAGCGTTGTGTGGCTTATTTCAGTTAACCCTCAGAGCAGCCCTATGAGTAGGTAGTTTACTATAGGTTGGGTATGTCAAATAGGTTTCATCTTTCATCTTCAGTAATCAGCCTTCCAACTTGGTTGATTACTGGAGCTCACAGCCTTTCTACTTACAGTGTGGTATGTGGGCATCACCTGGGAGCTTGTTAGGAATGCAAAATCTCAGGTTCCCTGCCAACATTCCCCTAATCAAAATATCAAATCGGCATTTCCACAAAGTGATTCCAATACACGTTGAAGTTTGAGAACCGCTGGTCTAGAACCATTTCTTGAGCAGATTCTGTGTTCCCATTGGAACAGGAGTCAGCAGGAAAATGTGCTCTGGTAAATGTTCTGTGTCTGCCTGGGCGGAGGATGGACTCATGCCTTCGGAATCAGGCATTTATTAATTCGGCTTCATATACAGACACAGAGGACACTATAGAGAACATGTAAAGCGTTCTCAATGTAGGCACTGGTCCTCCCTTACTAAACACTGGCTACTGTTCTTTACCAGCATGGGTAAGGGGTCCATCTCATTTTGGTCCTGTTATTTATTTTCAGTAGGTCCAGCACTTCTCTTGACTTGCATTGTCCATACTGGCTAGGTGTGGCTAGCTCTCCAGGCTTGGGTTACCAATTAAAACCTTCTTGTCTTTGCTTTTTACAGAATGCCAGCAAGATGCTGCAGCTTAGGTGACCAACCAACCTGGTTTACCTACAATGGAGGGGTTTCTGGAGATGTGGGAGAAGGTCTGGACAGTCTTGGAGAAACCGGAATGGTTGGTCATCTTAATTGCAGACCCTGTCTCTCTCATACACGTTGAGTCTGTGTTTGCTGTTTCTTGTAGGGCTACTTGTTTCTTTATTAGATTTATATTTTCTGCTTTCTGGCAGTAAGCAATTATTCCCAGTTTTTTTTTTAAATCAAGAGATACTACTTCCAATGTGTAGTCCACATTAAAAATAAACACCCTATATCATAGAAAAATGAATCTATACTTTCTGTAGGGTACCTTTAAATGTCTCCTTTTCTCATCCCACTTCCTTCAGCAACAAGAACACTGGGAGTATTTGTTAATTACTTTTTGGCAGATATTATGTTGTTGAGAATGGTTGGTATAAGAATGTTATAATTACAATTTGAGTGACTTTTAATAATTTGTAATCAATATTAATTAGGATTGGCTGGGCGTGGTGGCTCATGCCTGTAATCCCAGCACTTTGGGAGGCCGAGGCGGGCAGATCACGAGGTCAGGAATTCAAGACCAGCCTGACCAACATGGTGAAACCCCATCTCTACTAAAAATACAAAAATTAGCTGGATGTGGTGGCTCACACCTGTAATCCTGCTACTCGGGAGGCTAAGCCAGGAGAATCGCTTGAACCAGGAGGTGGAGGTTGCAGTGAAAGGAGATCACGCCGCTGCACTCCAGCCTGGGCAACAGAGCGAGATTCCACCTCTCTCTCTCTCTCTCTCTGTGTGTATATCTATATCTTTCTCATATATATATATCTTTCATATATATATATCTTTTATAGATATAATATATCTTTCATATATATATAATATATATATATTAGGATTAACGACCTATTTTTAGGCTCTATCCCACGACCACCAGTTTTCAAGTCCAAGTGACAGAGTTCATGATGCCAGAAACTGATTTATCTTGGTACATTATTTAACTTCCTTTAATTCTTTACTGTTGAGCTATAAGGTTACCTTTCTGTCTTTGTAACTTCCTGATCTTCATAAAAAGAAGTGGCAAAATTAAAATTTCAACCATAAAGGTGAAAGAATTGTGTAAAATAAGCTCTGAAATTTCCTTAAAATCTAACATTTTATATTGTAGATGACTAGTAGGTTTTAGATTATTGCTCTGGACATTAACATTTTAATTCTTTCAATTTGTTAGATACTTAGCTGAACAATTTATATTGAAAATAACAAGAGATTTTAAAATCACGTATATCTGACTTACCCTTTGGCTTGGAGAAACAGACACAGGTCAATTATAGATATATTCATTTGTTATTTTAATTAGATTATATGGACTGTGGCTCGCTAATGTTCAAGACAGAAAATGAAAGTGTTTTCTGCCCTTTCCCCTATGCTAAGGGATTATTGAGATAATGACCTAATAGTCTGGGTTGCGTGTATGTCAGAAAAACTTCATTTTATTAATAAGTGATACTACAGATACTGCCAATTTATTATATTGATAGCAGCTGTGGATATGAGATGAGTGGACATAATTTGTATAACCAAACTGCAGGTTTTTTTTTTTTTTTTTTTGAAGTCATATTATTCAGGGAGTTGACAGAGGTGTGAACTGGACTTTACGAAGCTGCACATAAGATACTAGTATGATCAAGCTGGAATGGACTTAGACAATTTGAAACAACTTTTCTTAGTTTTCGGATGAGGAAACTGATGGGTACCAAGCTTAAATGACTTGACAAAGCTCATAGAAGATTAGCAGGTAGTAGAATAATGACTGCTGACTCCTAATTCCATGGATCCTCCCTGCCACTGTTTTGTATTGAGCTGCAATGCTTCCTTGACTGTTTTCCACACCAGATTCTTATCAATGATCTTTCGCCTAAGAAACAGCAAAGATTCTGGCAAGCACACCATCTAGAGATACATCTTATTGTGGTTTTTCACAAAAATCGAAAGAAGAAAGGAGGCTTAGCTGGTGTTATAATTATTGTTATTTTTTTCAGTAAGGAAATCTGTACAAAATGATTTATCTCTAGTGATTTGCCATTGATCAATTTTTTTTCTCATTTCACTTTGTTCTTTTTTTTGTTTCGATTTTTGTTTTTCTTTTTTAATTTTTTTTATCCTTTTTCTTTTTTTAAATTTTCTGTTTATCACAAATGATCATGTAATTATATGTTAATATTATGTAACCCCAGTGTTCTCAACTGTCTGTGATTTAATGTTACCCAGTTTTCTTTTCTTAATTTTAAATAAATTTGAAAAACTATCTTATAGTGTTTTGAGCCTGTGTTGGTACATTTAGTTCTAGTTCATTGTGGTAAATCCATTTCCGTTTCTAAGTTTCCACCTTTTAGTAAAGACATATTTCTAAACTGGGTTTATATTCTCAGTTACAAAGGATTCTAACTGCTAGTTTTGTGACAGCGATCACACATACTATCAAGGGATGGGTCAGGCAGTTTTGGAATGTGCTGATGCTAGCATTTGTATAAGCCTATGGCTTTTCTAGTCTAAATTGTTCTTATTTCTATTAATCCTTCAACTTTTGACAAACATACAACCATAGAAACGAATAATAAATTTGTTTTTTGGGAATTATCCAGGATTCTTGGTTAAGTGGGGAATTTAGGCTTTGATAGCATAAAGGATCACGGATAAGAATTTTTCATGGTGACTCTAATTATAATGCTGAGCATGTGGCAGGCACAGAAATATTTACTCATTGACTGAATATAGCACATCATAACGTTGATTTTTTTTCCAACATAATTTTAGAGCTAGGCATATTGTATTCTATTACATTAGACTATATATCCTTCTTAAATAGTACCAGCCTTGCTAGATAACACATGTTGGAGGAGAGGTCCTTCTTCTTAGCCCTCAGTGTTTCCATCTATGGGAAAGAAGTTCCACCATACTAACATTACTATCGTCTCTCCACCTGCTTACGCACTTCTCCCCCAGGGAGGAGTGTTCAATATGGTTTCTGAGGTTAGAAGGAAAACTCAGACACGTGTAACATGGTTCCTTCAGTCCCATGACCCACTGTCCACAAATGGGCTGCTCACAGAGTGCATGCCTTCACCCTTGTTTCTGGCCATGCAGGCAATTATATGAAACAGTCCCAGCTGAAGCCTGAGATTTTCCTACATTGCCTAGTCCTGGTGGGTATCTGTCTACTTCTGGAGTTTGGATTGGAAAGTCTACATGCCTGAAGGTATAAACCTATTCTACAAGGGGGTGTTTTCTAGAATGAAGGTAATATTTTTATCTTATGTCTGCAGAAAGAGACAGAAAAATGATATAGGTGAGTGCATGGACAATGACCTCAAACAGCTAAGATTCAAATCCCTGCTGTGTTACCTATCAAGCTAGAGTTGAAAGGATTAAATGAGCTAGTGTACATAAAGCATTCAGAATGTTGCCTGGCACAAGGTAAATGCTCTACAAGTGCCTGATACTAATGTTAGCCTTTTGTTTCCCCGTTCAGTTGGTTCAGAACATAGACATTATGTACTGGCTCTGCCTCACACCTCAATAACAGAGATTTCTTAAAGAATAACTTATAAACTCTTTTCAACTTCAAATCACTCTGTGATTAGGCTTATCTTATACCTTACTAGTTCTTAGCACCGGAATTATTTTTCCAATTGTAGAACTAATCATGTTTCTCTGAAATTCTTAATGAGTGCAGACCTCTCAGGGGGGCTTCAAACGCTCACAGTCAGACCTCAGCATATGTTTCCAGCCCTGTCTTCCTTACACACTGTGCTTTGGCACGAGTCTACCATTGCTCATGGTTCTGAATCCCATGCAATCTTCACACCATGCAGCTTTGCTCTTGCTGCTTTGAGGGCTTTCCCCCTGCTCTGCTTGTTAGATCAGAACCCAACCTTCATGGCCCAGCTCACAGGCCTACTCCTTTGTGAAACCTTTTCTTCTTACTCCCCATTCATGGAGGCCTCATCTGTTCTGAAAGCAAAAGAACATCTCATTGCTGCTGTAACCCTTACTTACTAGAATTTTATGAAAATTACATGAACTCTGAGCTTCTCAAGGTCTTGGCCAGAGATCATGTTCTCTTTACTTTTGTATACTCATCTCACCCAGCCCCTAACACAGTGACTTGCTCTTCAATGATTACCCAAGTATGAGTCCATCAAGGAATTCTATCAAAGTCTTTTCCAAAATACCAACCAAACATATGTATCTCCTTCCATCTCCACCTGGTCACCATTATCTCTGACTGGGTCTACTGTGAAAACCTCCTAAATTTTCTCCCTGCCTCTCTGCTGGTCCTAATTCGGGTTATTCCCCAAATGGTCACTGGAATAATGGAGTTAAGATGTAAACCAAATTAGGTTACCTCCCCACATAATACTGAAACCTCAATTTTGATCTTTCTTCACCTGCCCCTCTTTCACACCTCATATTTTATAATCCCCCGTCTGCACCCTTGCTCACTGAACTCTACTGACATTTCTCTCCTTTCCTCCTTTTGGTTTCTCAGACAGGCCAAACTTTTCTTGACCTCAGTCTCCTGCACACTCTTTTCCTTCTCCCTGAAATGCTCAAGTCTTAACTTTTTTTTTTTTTTTTTTTTTTCGAGACAGAGTCTTGCTCTGTCTCCCAGGCTGGAGTGCAATGACATGATCAAGGTTCACTGCAGCCTTGACCTCCTGGGTGCAACCAATCCTCCTTCCTCAGCCTTTCACGTTGATGGGACCACAGGCATGCACCACCACGCCCAGCTAATTTTAATTATTTTTTGTAGAGACAGGGTCTCACCATCTTGCCCAAGTTTGTCTAGAATTTCTGTGCTCAAGTGATCTTCTCACCTCGACCTCCCAAAGTGCTGGGATTACAGGCCATGAGCCATGATATAGGCTATGACTAGATGTTATTATCCTTTAGGTTTCCGATTACAAACCTCCTCCTAAGAAAAGACACCCTGGCCCTCGATCTAAGTTGAATATCCCCTCTGTGTAATTCATTATACTGTGTAGTTGTAACCCTCAGAGCCTCATTGTTTTTTCACTGCGTTCATAATGATTGGTAACAATCTTTCTTCAGTGTGGGTTTTCCAATAGTATTATCTGTTTTCTCCACTGGGCTAAAACTCCATGATGGCAGGAACGAAGCCCATCTTGTTATCATTGTGTCCTGAGAAATGAGCACATACAGGATGCATGAGGGAACTGTGCTCAGTAAAAAACAATTCTAGATAGACTCTGAGGTCTTAAAAATTCTCCAAGCAGAAACAGGACCCACAGAGTACCTGGTTAAAGTCCTTCATTTTACAAAGGGGAAAATCAAGATCCAGGACTTGTAATGAGATCTCCTAATGCCCCAAGTGAGTGTCTGCCCAAAGATCTCTGGTTTTTAGGGTATCCTTCATTATCAAGTTCTCTTGCCTTAGGCTTCTGGAAACTAGCCAATAACTATAGATTATTAATAAAGTAATCTAACAGGAAAATCAAATGCTTCCTACACAACGTTTCACTGAGAAATGAAAGCAAAGCCTAAGGAAATGCCATCTGACTAATTTCTAACCAATGCAAATCTTCTCTCTTAGTCACCCCTAACAAAAATGTCAATGTTCTATAAGCACAGTGAGAGCTGCCAAGGCCCAAGACAGCTTTTTAGATCTGCTCTTTCTCACAGAAGGGTCAAGGATCTACTGCAGAGTGGAGTGGCTCAGAGCTGCATCTGTTTATTGGGCAAATAGAGAAAACCCAGAACCTTCAACAAACACCCTCTTTCTTCTGTGCAGTGGAGGGTTTTCTACCATTATCTGTGGCATATTTGTTAGCTGGTTGCCTTTATTCATGTTCCTGGTTCTTTTCCTTTTCAAGTCTCAATGTTGTCATCTCTAAAATAGAGTGATTGATATTGGCAATCTTTTTGGCCTTGACATTCTTTGACCAGGATTCTCCAAACAGAAACAAGATCTAGAGAGTACCTGGTCCTGTTTCAGATGTGTAGGGTTAGTTCTCAACTTCAAAGGATAAATATGATTTGCTGAGCAGGTTACTCAGGATCTACCATGTATAGGAAACTAGATAATCATTTCAGCTCCTCATTGCATCCTCTATTATCCTGAGTAAGTATGAGATGCTGGTGATTCCTGGAGCTAACATTTATGTTTTCTGTTCCTCAGGACTTTGTTGTCTGCTAGACCATTTATTCAAAGCGGGAGGATGATGTTCTAAAAGCCAATAATAAAGCTCATGGCAATGCAGGGTATATGGAACCCTTTAGGGTGGCCAAGATTGTCCATCAAATGCCAAGTCACCAAAGGCACTCATTTATTCTAAACATATACACTAATCAGCCCTTTCTAATATGCATTGTTCTAGGTTCTGGGAAATAAGACATCATTAGAAAAAGATTTCTGCCTTCTAGAAGTACACAGTCTAATGGTGACACAGGCAGGTAAGCTTTTACAACACAGTGAGGCATGCACACGAGTAAAGCTGTTTTTCCTTGGTGTGCCCACAGTAAAGGGTATAACTAACTCCATCTGTGGGCTTCAGAAAGGGCTTCCCAGAGGAGGATATTTGAACTAGCTCTTGAAGGATGAGAAAGAGTTTGCTTCATAGAGATAAAGCCGAGGATAAGAGCAGGTAGCAAAGCAGCAGTACACAAAGGTACTGAGTCCAGGCCTGGTCTCCTTTGGAAATGATGAGGAGTATAAGAGAATTTCGTGGTAACATCAGTAAGGAAAAAGATGAAGGAGGGAGAGTAGAAATGAGGCTGGATGGGCCGTTTTGGAGGCCGACTAAGGAGGGTCTTACGTGCTATGTTAACAGGCCTGGACTTCATTTTATGTGCAAACAGGGAGATCCAGACTAATGAGGGGTGTGTGTATGTCCTTGTATGTGCATGTGCATGTGCATGTGCATGTGCATGTAGGTGACATAATCAGGTATGATTTTTAGATGATACCTGGTGACAAAGGAAGGGTGGAGAATGTAAACTACAGAAGCCTGAGAGAAAATGGCTGCTTGGGAACAGTGAGAATTCTGGCAGCTGCACTGCTGATGAGTAAAGTGGAGGTAAGCTTTGGAAAAGTGTTTAGGGCCAATCAGTAGAACGTCATACATTCATACTAAAGGTTGTTTTTGTTTGTTTGTTTTTTATAAGTATAGATACAGAATTCTACTCATAGCTTTTCTCCTGTGGTTTACATGACAGTTACTCATGGCTCTCCTACTAGGAGCCTGATATCATGGTGAGCATCAAGAAAGGAATAACCTAAGCTGAAGACATGCCTTTTCTACAGGAGGCCAAGTTCCACGTTCTGTGCCTGCTTTTGGTGAAAGTCAAGTCAAGCCTCCAGAAGTGCATGGTCTATTCTCTCGGATCATATGGCTGTGACCAACCTCTGGCTTCTTGGAGCCACCATTAGCCACCCAGGGAAAAGTAATTGGCTTTATGTTTGGCTCCATCACTGCTGGGGACAAGCTCCTCTGCATTCTCAAGCAGTAGATGAAATACAACTGTGCTCCTGAATGCAGCAAAGAAAACAGAACCCAAATGGACCAATGTGAAATCAGGACCTTTGGAGGCAAGAATGCACACATTTATAAATGAATAAACATAATTTTTCTCTCTTCTTCCCATTGGCAGCATATCTAAAGGCCCTGACTCAGCAGTAGTGGGTCTTAATGCTTGTGCTTGTCCACCCTTCTCGGCAGTGATTGATTTCATTGTTGGCTTGTTTTCACGACTTGAATGTGGGATCTTTAGAGGGCCTAATTCCTTGCAAGTTCCATTTCAGGGTGGAAGAGCTAGAACAAGCTCTAACCGGTAGACAACTCAGTGACTCAGGAGCTTAAGCATTTAACTAATTAGTAAGAAAAAATGTGGTGAAGATTTGTAGTTAATAAGAAGGAAAGAAGAATCACTGGGGCTAGAATTATGCAAGCTTTTATTTCCTTTTGGGACTATGTCAGAACTACGGGAGAAGAAAGGCTACCTTTTACCTTTGAGGAATTTTCAAAGCATTTTTTTTTTAGGTTTGTTTGTGACTGACAAAGTGCACAATTTCAACACTTCAGAAAAATGCCTCATCATTTCCTCTTGTGAAATCTGGGTGCTTCTGAATGAATCCATGTTAGGAATGCGGACTTTCATCCATGAAAGTCAATGTCCAGTCTTATTTTGGGCCAAAGGCTATTGCTAAGTTGTAACAGAACAGAGCATTTACCTTCCCCAGGTATCCTGTGACCTACATGTGTCCTTGCAAGGCTATTAATTAAGAGCATAGCCTTTCATCAGATGGGTTCAGATCCTAACACACCCTCTTTCTGGTTATAGGACAGTCCTCTCTGAGCCTCAGTATTCTCATCTCTAAGATAAGGCTAATTATACCTACTTCCCAGGGGGGTACTAAGGATAAAGTAACAACACATGAACATTTTTTTATCCTTGATTTTCTTAGCTGGAAAATTAGGCTAGAAATACTTCCATCCTTGGGGTATTTAAAATAAAAGGACAAATATATGATGAGTCTAAGTACCAATACATTGTGGCTTTTGTAATTACTATTCTGAAACAAGAGTGTGGCCTGGATACTTTCCAAAATTCTGCCCTCTCCACCTAGCAAAATAACAACCAGACTTACAGATATGCCAACAAGCTAGTGTTTAATAATGGCGCTTGATGATAAATGGCATTTCTTTTCGACATTTGTCTTTTTAAAAAACTTGGTGCTCTTAAACGCACCATTGGATAAGTGTTGACATCGCATTCGCAAGAAGAGACCTGGAATCTAAGCATGAAGGGCCTGTCCTGATGTTGAGAAGTATGGATTACATTTATTTGTAAACTTAGCTTCTTGCTCGTCTTATGGTTGCTTTTCTTTTTCTTTCTTTCTTTTTTTTTTTTTTTTTTTTTTTTTTGAGAGGGAGTCTCACTCTGTCACCCAGACTGGAGTGCAGTGGTGCGATCTCGGCTCACTGCAACCTCTGCCTCCTGGTTTCACGCCATTCTCCTGCTTCAGCCTCCTGAGTAGCTGGGACTACAGGCGCGCACCACCACGCCCAGCTAATTTTTGTATTTTTACTACAGATGGGGTTTCACCATATTGGTCAGGCTGGTCTCGAACTCCTGACCTCTTGGTCCACCCTCCCCAGCTTCCCAAAGTGTTAGGATTATAGGCGTGAGCTACCGCACCTGGCCTTATGGTTTTTCTCTTTTTTTTCTTCCCTTCCTCCCTCTATTCCATTGCTCCTTTTACTCTACCATGCCTATTGTAAAGAATAAACAATAGATTGGATCTACTCTCAAGATTCAGGAGAAAGAAAACCATCATTTATTAAATGGCATCTACACCCCAGGCTTTGTACCAGGCACACCTTCCACTGTTCCTAGTTATTCCTTACTGCACCCCTAGAAGTATTTGTTTTCCCAGATAAGCAAGTTGCCAAAGTCACATATCACATAGCTAGCAAGCGAACATGGGTCTGAAACAAAACACTGTCCAGTTCCAAAATCCATATACTTATTTCTTCATGTTTCCCTATGAAAATGGCAAAGGTGAGGAGTGCGTGGTGTGGTGTGTGCACACATGCACGTGCGTGCGTGTTTGCACATGGAAAATTCCAAATATCACAACTTGTCTATAGACACTAGACTCATTCTTTGGCTATGGCTGCATCCATTATCCCAAACTCTATCTTGACCTCAGTTTTTATACTTACAAAAGTAAAGAAACTTTAAGGTCCAACAGGTTTACTAACCTCCCCCTTGATCTGACAGCTGCGGAATAATTTTTGTATGCTTCCCAGTGGGCTCCCAGTCTTTTCACCTGCTAAGACCATCTGGTAACTCATCACCAAACATGGTGCCTGAGAGCATCACTGGTGCCCTGCGAATGTCCACCTGATAAATGAGTAAATTAATGAACGAATAAGAAAATGAAGGATACGGTTGCCCCAGACCAACTATATCTTGGTTTTGGCTTGTCATTCTAGATTTGTGATACTGGTTTCTAGCAGAAGTTCAAAGCCTCTTTTTTGTTCTTTTGTTCCTCTAATTTACTCCCCCTGTCCCTCCACCAAGATGGGAATGAGGGATAATCTGAGCATTCAGGTTTCAGAATGCTAATTGGATAGCAGCTAATCAGAAGTAGATCCATAAGGATTTAATTAGACTTTCTGGGTAGATTTGGATATTGCTTTCAAAATGAAAAGGCCCCGTATCCAGTTTCCCCTGGATTATAATAGTTTTTTGGCTCTGCCCTGCTTTAATTGGAGGCTAGTTGGCAATACCCTGTCCAGGAAAAAGGACTCTTCCACGTAGTCCTGTCTGTTCTACTGAGTTCTACATTGGGGTTTTAGCAAACAATTCAGCTAATATATATTATTTTCTTTGTTCTCAAGGATTTAGTGGCAAGATGTCATTATAGACAAGAACAGGATTCACACACTTACATGTTATGTGTTCGTGTCCAAAGATTGTATCACTCTGCACTGGCATCCCAATCTCACCAACACCTTTAGCAGGAACTTCCTGTTTCAATAGCATTTCTCAACACTCTACCTGATTGCTTGGAATCTGTGAGACAGGCATACTCTCCATGTCCAGGTCCCTATCTTATTTTTGTTGAGATGGTGTTAAGACTTTATTTGTGAGGCTTCTGGGGAAGAGGAGTAAGGTATTGATCCCCTTGACTGGATAATCTGGGTCTCAAAATGAATAATAAATAAGCATTACATATTTTGACCACTTCCTTGGAGGAGAACTTCTTAGAACGTGTGCCATGTCCACTGCACTTTTTTTTGCACAGATAACTAGGTTGGAGAAACATACTACTAGATAAATCAATTTGTTCTCTTAGTACTCATGATATGGTTCCTGGGAATTGTTGATTCACCAAATTAATCTTGGCCAGGTACATACCTGGCAGAAATCCAAAAATTCCCCTTGGCTCCTTGAGGGTTCAGGATCTTCATTCTTAATAAATATTGTGAGGGAAAAATCATGGTGAGTTTGCCCCAGAGGCTGTGAATCGGGCCCGGGGTACATGAAGAAGTCCTTAATTGCAGTCATTTACATGGTAGATTCTCTATAATTATTTAATTTGCTATAGGTCTATGATTTTTAGTCCCTTTTCTCTTGATGATTGAACATGTATAATTCCCATTTCAGTCATATTACCTAGATGAGCAAAAGTAGCTCTAGAGTCATTTATGTATTCTAGTTGCCAAGGAAAAGGAAAAAAAAACAAAACAATCAACAGGACACTTAAACTCTTCTAGGGCAACTTCAGGCCATAGTCATCGATGTTCTTGCAGACTATGAGGTATTTTACATTCTGATAAGGGATAAAAATTCGTGCCTCAAATGGCTCCCGTCACACTAAGATCTTGCAACAATAACACTACTGATTCAGACATTAATCTTAAGTATCCAGGGAACCCTCAAACACTGTATCCCACTAGCAAGGACCATGGTAATTGCCACGTAAATCCCCTCCATAATGTGGCCCTTATTATGACCAGCCAGCCAAGGCTTGCCTTTAAATCATATCAATTGAACCGAGCCTTGTAGAAACACTATCACCTACACATACCTCTGCTTCTTTTCATTAACCTGTTATCCTCTTTACAAATGGGATTCTTCACCCACTCCCTTCTTCTAGATTAGCAATGCCCTGTTAAGTAAACGAACATGAAATTCAAAGGGAAACAGGAGCAATAATCATTACCAGCTGCCGCGGTAAGCATTGCGAAAACACTCACAATTCACAGAAAAATCCATGCTGTTCTTTGAAGGCATTCAAGCCTTAATAGCTAGCTGGATGAATGTTTAACTTCTAGGCCAGGCACTACTCTGTCCCAACAATAAGTCCTGTACATTGGAAAAGGTGCCGAGACATGAACTTTGGTCTTCTCTGCAATCCATCTGGAGTATTCAGTGACAACACCGACTTTGAAGTTGCACTGACCTGGCCAGCCCTGCCACTTACCAGGTTGGGTAAGTTACTCATTTCTTTATTAATTAATTCATTCATTCAATTTATGGATATTTGGTGTCATACACTTGCTAGGCACAACATATATATATATATATACACACACACACACGAACACACACAGTGCATATATATATGCACAACATATAATATACATATTATACATATTTTTTATATATACATAATCAGTAGAGTAATGAGAACTCAGAGAAAGAGTAATTTAACCAGAATTGGAAGGTCAATGAGGGCCTCCTGGAGGAAAAAATATCTAAGTTAAAACATGGAGACTGAGGAATATTGGGCCAAAGTTTCTCTTCTGTGAAATGGGCATGGTGCTCTCTTGAAAAGTAGATGTGATGTTGAATCAGATGATTTTCTTAAAATGGACAATGGCTTTGGACTCAGATTTGGCATTTGACAAATATTATTAAAGTTTTTGTCTGTTTATAAAATTTATGTTTTTCATTTTATACAATTAGAAAAGGTCATAAATATATAAAGAAAAAAATTTTTAAACACTCATATCTCATATCCTAAAGATCTTTACTTTCTGTTAACACTTTAACACATATATTTTCAAACATCATGGCTTCTTTGTATACTTACATTTTGGGGGTTATCCTTTTTATTTATTTTGGACCCTTATTTTTCACAGTTATTCGTGCATCTTAAGTTTCTTCCCCCACCATCAGTAGCTGTAAATATTGTTTTCAATGGCTATGTGTTACATCATATGGATTTATTATAATTTAGTTAAACATTCACCTATTTCTAGTAATTAAGACTGTTTTCAATTTGTAGCTGTTATAAATCCAATTTTTGACTATTATAAATCATGCTTAAATGAACATCTTTGTGCCTATTTTTGATTATTTCCTTAGGCTAGCTTCCCAAAATTGGAATGACTGGGTCATAGGATATGAATATTTTTGAAGTTCTGCAGTCATATTGCCAAATTGTCTTCCAAAGGGGTTATAACAATTTACATTCTGACCGGGAGTGAATGAGTGGGCCTGTCTCCCCGTATGCTGCCGGCTAAATTGAAGTTACTACTATGGTTATTCTTATTACCATGTGCCTTTCAGTCCTCAGGGACATATTAGGTTTTAAAAATTCAACTTAGATTCTTTTTTTCTTCTTCTGAATTTAAAAGCAGGACTGGTATATTATAGCTACTTGGAAAATAGAGAAAAAAGGAAAACAAAAGCATGAATAACCTCACTGATCAGACTTAACCACTCAATATTTTGATATATTTATAAAATAGAGATGTATTCTTTTTTATGTTTAATGTTATATGTTTAAAAATTACATGTCTGCATATCATTAACATTCTTTTTTAAATGTCATTATAAACAATTGCCTACATAACCATTGTTCCGATAGATCAATTTCACTTTTTTCTCCCCAGCTACAGGGATGTTAGGAATTAAACATCTGTATCAAACTGTTTAGACTAGGATTTCTCAATTTCGGCTTGGGTAATTCCTTACAGTGAGGGCGCTGTTCTGTGCATTGTTTGATGTTTAGAAACATCTCAGACTTCTATTTATTAGATGCCAATAGCACCCTCCCACCAACCCCCAAAATTGTGACAATCAAACACATTTGCAAGCATTATCAAATGTCCCCTGGGAGACAAACTCACCCCAGGTAGACAGCCAGTGCCCTAGACCTACCACCTGGTGCTGCTTGAGTTGAACATCCCTGGCAATGGAACACTGCAACTAGCTGACAAGGCACCTTTAAATTTTGGACAGCTCCATTCAAAAAGTTCCTTCTCACATGGATCCGAATCTTTTTCTGAACTTCTTAGTCACTATTACTACTGTCACTTACATGAACTACTTAGTCATATATTGCATTAAATATATGTGTGTGTGTGTGTGTGTATATATACACACACAGAAAAATTTTGTCTTTTGCACCTATCTTTTAAAGACTAAAAGACTGCTAACACCTCCAAGTTAAAGAGTCTCTTTATTTTTTCCCCCATTAACCAGACATGTCTTAAAGTCCCCTCCCCGCTTGGTTGTTATACACCAAATATATGTGTCTCTTTTTGTCCACTACCGTCTTTATTTGTATGGCATCAAGAACTGAATGATTACTTAAAGTATAAGTTTAGTACAGCAGAACAGAGCAAAGTGAGGTTTTTCTGCTTCCATCTCACTCTACAGACTATGAACCTTATGAAATTACCTTTATTCAACATTTTTCATCTACCAAAATGGAAATTTTATGTTCTAAAACCTAATATATTTCTATGCATTCAAACACCAGATTTAGCTTTTTGAAGACCATATCACATCAATGAGTCATATCCATTTCATATTCTATCAACTAGACTCTAAGGCTTTGTTCAGATCTCCCCCAATTTTGGCTTGTCTGATTAATCTAAGGAGAGTCGTGGGGCACATTACTAATGACCTTGTGCTCCATGGAAACTAGATAAAAAATTATAGAAATATAGAGTGAGTAAGTAGGAGAGGAACCACACAACCATTTGTTTTCACATCTTCCCTTCATAGATGGGGGAAGTGAGAGGTCAAATACTTGCCCAAGTTTCACAGCTAGTTACTTCCAGTAAGATTCTATTAGAAGCCTGATTTCAGACTGTTGATCTGTCCAAAGACATTAAGAGGAACAATGGGATAGATTAAGGAAAAAAAAATGTGTACACACACTTGTGTATATCCTGTTAGTGCAGACAGAGAGCTAGACAGAGCAAGGAAATACAGATTGAATAGCAGCGACATCTGCAAAGACAGAGAATGAATGAAAACTTCAGACAATTAGCTAACACAGTTATGACGACAGTAGCCACAGTCAATAAGATAATTTGACTGAGTGAATCTGAATGGAAAAAGGAATAGGTCAATTGCCTACTGCTATATCCAAGTGTTTGGGTTTTCCCTTTCAATACTGCCACTTTAAATTGATCTCATTAATTGACTGCGGGGGTTTTGGAAAGACACAAGTTATTGCTACTCCAGATCTCCGAGTAAATTAATCCCAGTCACATGTCTCTTCTACTTCTCCTTTGATCTTTCTCAAGCTGGTCAAGGCTGTATTCCACTAGAAACAGAGGATAATTTCTAAATTAAGTATTTAATAAATTGAACCAAAAAGTCACCACCAGCAGCAAATTTGGAAAATAACACTCATAATTTCTCCTACTTTGGTCATTTTCAGTTTCCCAAGCCCCTATTGAGCTTGATAAATGGACAATATAAATAAACAATGTGTATATTTCGCAAGACACTTGTGATTACCCAGGCACACTTATCTCTACCTCCCTGCAGCCTTTTCCCTGTCAACTCATAAACTTCGTATTTGCTTTGTGACTCAGCATACCTGCGACAATAACTATATGGCTCTTTATAGATATCAACAGGATGTTTGATTTAGGTTAGCCATGAATAAATACTGATATCACTAATCCTAAAAATCACAAATATGATAAAAATAAATATTCTGACCTTGCGGTGAGTGAGTAATTAGACATGAATTACCTTTGTCTTTTTGATAATGATGCAAAGCAGAATGGCAGAGTGAGGGGACATCCTGTATTTATGTGCTTCCACTACAATGGGTGATTAAGTGCAGTTGAATAGTTTAAGGTCAAGCTGTGGTCCCTGCCCTTGATTTGCTGCTTTTGATAGTACAGCTGAAACTGTAAACAGCAATGCCCTCCAATGGTGAGGAGGTTTAGGAGCATGGATGAGTTTTAGAGTCAGTGAGAAAAACTGGGCTCAAATCTCAGCTCTAACTAGCCCAGTTGGTTGTCTTGAATGAAAATGAGATGAATTGTGAACATGGAATAAACAGTAAGAGATACACACAGTACAAATAAATATTATTGCTTTTTCATAGTGAGATTTCTGATTCCATTTAAAGTAAATGGTTCCTGTTTAAAGGGTTATGCACCTTTTAAAAAATGTGGCAGAGACTATGGTGCTTTCCAGAGGAAAAACACAGACACCCACACACCCCACATACACACACACACACCCCAACATGAACACACCCACATACGAGATTCCAGAATCTTGTTAGAACTTGGGCAAATCTGTTTAACATAGGGCTCCATGAATCCTAGATAAAAAACTCTTCATGAAAGATGTGTTGGAGGTAAAAATGCCCTTTGTACTGTCTAACACTGTACCTAGAGGAAAAAGCTTTAGAATCATTTTCTCTTATTACATGTTTCAATATTTCCAAGTCCTTTCCCAATTAACAACTGAGGCTGAGAAAAATCAAACAACTTGCTCAAGTTCAGGATCAGCTTCACGGGTATCTGCTCTGTGGGACTGCAAAGGTCCTGCATGTACTTAAAAGGACCTGTGCTTGGTTCAATTTTCTGCAGTCATCGAGTCAAAATTTTGAACAGTGGTGCTACGTTTTCACTTTGCCCTGCATTTTACAAATTGTGGAGGTCATCCTGCCTATGGCCACGCATCTTATGAGTTTAAAAAACAGAGATTCGATCTCCCTCACAGCATACCCTTGCCTCTTTCCCTTTTTGATTTTCCTCCATCACCCTCATTCTCACTTCATATAATATAAATTCAGTATAAATTGTATACATGTATTGCTTGAATGTCTTCTGTCAGTAGAATGTCAACTTCATGGGGGCAAAGATTTGATTTTCACTGTATCCCACACCTAGTATAGTGTCTAGCACATGATCAGTCCTCCATAAATATGTGTTGAATAAATGAATGAATTCAATACAGGCACACTTAACACTGACTTGTTAACCCTCTCAACCACTGCCCTGTAGTTCCTTAATATGACATCATACTGCACACTGAGATCATTCAGAATTCTCTGGGGGTCAACCAATAGACATGACTCCCCTAAAATAAGAATCTGTGGTTTTGACTGGAGAAAAAATAGGAGACACTTTCATTAAAATAGAAGCTTGATTTTTGCTGTCACACTAGATTACTGGAATAATAATGAGAAGGAAAAAAATCTACAGCTTCTTAAATACCTACTCTGTACTAGGAGTAAAACATACCCCTAGTAAAACATAGTAGGGGTACATGTTAGTACTGCACACTAAAACATACTTTATCTCATTTAATTGACTTGTCCTTCAACACTCTAGACAGATATGCTTTCATATCTCCATCTTATAAAAAAGAAAACTGAGACTCAGAGGAGATCACTCCTTCACCCAAGCTCCCTCGGCCAACAAGTGGTGAATTTGTGAACCAGCCATCAGCAGTGATGATGATGATTAATTATAGATAAAACACGTCAATCTTAATAAGATGCAAAACTCATATTTTCCCAAAAATAAAAGAGTATTTCTCATTTATAGTGATATTCAGGTTTAGAAACCAGTTTTCCCACCATCTGCTGGTTGCTTTTTGCAGGATTTTGTTTTCTTTGGCATTATTATAGGGAAAGAAGTAAAGAGGTAAACTAAAGCCAGTCCACTCATTTCCTCCCATGCTTATCGACTTAGGATTTACGGTGCCAGGTTCTGTGCTAGCTGCTTGAGGGGGATACAGGAGCGAATCAGACACTATCTTGTCTTCAAGGATGTCCCTGCTTCCTGTTGGCAACACAGCTGTAGTCACTTCATAAACATTATCTTAGCACCTACCCTGTGCCTGTAATAGGGCTTAGTGATTAACGGAACACCACTCTTGTCCTCAGGGGGCTCCCAGTCTGGGAGTGGGGAGGCCCTGGCTTCCAAGTAATACAAAGGACAATATGCAAAAGCTACATTGTAACTTGCATGAGAATGGCAGGGTCTGTCTTGCTCCAGCTGTATTCCCAGTGCCCAGCACAGGTAGTGGCATATACTAGATGCCCAATAAATATTTGTTAGAAGACTGATAGGCCCCAGTGGGTGGACATTTGAAAGACGGGTAGTATCAGAGTAGTGATTTTGAGCCTTTATTGATAAAAACTATAGAAGAGGAATGAGTATTTGAGGAAAAAAGGATCATCATGAACAAAAGACCAAACAGGCTGAAATGTGTGTTGGAATAGTTCAGTTTAGCTGGTTATGGGTTACCCATGCAGTCGGGGGGTGGGGTGTGGGGTGTGGAGGGAGGAAGCAGTGTAAGGTTGGCCAGCGCAGGTTGTGAAGGTTTTGTGTCCGTGGTTAGTGAACGATAAAAGGTAGAAGCTAATTATCTAGAACCAGGATCGCAAATGAAAGAGCTCATAGGGCCTGATCTAATCAACAGACCTATCTTTTTTCCTGGAACATTGTTGAAAGTGTTTGCATTTGACTCTCTGTACCACACACCTCACTACTCCCTATTGCTCCTAGGGCCTCTTCACATACTCCTGTGAACTGCCTGCCTTAGTGAAAGAAATTAACAAAGAATGGCCAAATGGAGACTCGTAAGTAGGCAAAGCTCAGTGAAACTCATTTTGAGAAAATACAATAATAAAGGGCTTGTGCTGGGTATGGTGGCTCACACCTGTCATCCCAGCACTTTGGGAGGCTGAAGAGGGAGAATTGCTTGAGCCCAGGAGTTCCAGACAAGCCTGGGTAACATGGTGAGACCCCACCTCTACAAAAATATAAAAAATTAGTAGGACTTGGTCGTGCAAGCCTTTCGTCCCAGATACTTGGGAGGCTGAGGCAAGAGGATTGCTTGAGCCTGAGAGATCGAGGTTGCAGTGAGCCTTAATGACAATACTACACTCCAGCCTGGGCAACAGAGTGAAACCCTGTCTCAAAAAATGAGAGTTTGGGGTTGAAGTGAGAGAAGCAAAAAAGCAAAAAAAGGGTTAATTTGAAGTGGACATTTGGGACCTATTGTAGGGAGAGAAACAGGAAGTCAGGGGATTTGTATTCCATCCAGATGTGAGGTGGACAGGAAGAGGGAAGGAACGTTCAGAAAGATAATAGGTTCCATTCTCTGCCCTCTGTCTGGGGCCATGGGTGGGGTTGGGGGCTGGGAGTGGAGTGAGGAGGGTCATCTGGCCTACTGAGTGAAGAATGAGGAGGCTTAGTGACCAGAGCATCATGTTTGCTCAATTCCTCACTTGCCTGAGACATCCTTGTTCTTATCAAAGAAGCAATGCTTTACAAAGTCTAATATTCTGTGTTGGTCTGGTTAGGGAGAAATAAGCAATTTCATCCACAGTTCTGGCAGTAAATTGGGGAAGCCTTTTGAGATGAAGAATTAGCAGTTTTTTTCTAAGAGTATTTTTTTTTCTTTTAATTCAACTTCCCAAAATATACCCTATGGAAATAACCTGAAATGAAGACAAAAATCTAAGGTATACTGATGCTTATCACAATATGCAAAATGGTAAGAAAATTGGAAAACATCTAAATGTCGATGGTCATGCAAATATTGCTTCATTCATAATATGGGATAATGAACAACCATTTTGTGCAAAATACTATATAAAGATAATTCAATAATCCAAGAAAGTATATATGATACAACAGGAAGTGAAAAGAACAGTATACACAGTTGGATATCTAATGTGATACACATAGGAAAAAAATTCTCAATTCTATATGCCAGGTGCTGGCAAAGCATGGCCCACAGGCCAAATCTGTCCTGCCACCTGTTTTTGTAAATAATTGGAACATGGCCACACTCCTTCTTTATGTATTGTTTATGGTTGTTTTTGCATTACAGCAGCAGAATTGAATATGCGCAATAGATACCCTAGGTCCTCTAAAGTCCAAAATATCTGCCATCTAGCTCTTTAGAGAAAAAGTTTGCTAACCTATGCTGTGTGCCAATTTTGTAATTGCAGAATGATATTTTTGAGAAAGCGTTGTTATATTTATCTTTTATTTTCTTAATGGGTATGTATTATTTTTATATTGCATAAGAATATGCTGTTTAAAAATATCTGGCTACAAATGAAAACAAAACGCCCAGTATGATTCTATTCAGTTTCGAGTTCAGGTATGCAAAGTGGGGCCGTTGTGCTTACGTTTCTCTGAGATTTAGGAAATCCCAAAGTTCAGCCCCAGGGGTGATGATTTATAGTAACCTCTTCAAAAGTGGGCATGGGAAGAAGGGACTCTGTGTTTCCCACAGCTATAGGCTTGGCTACAATGCAGATTTTATGTTCATGCTGGTTAGTTGAGGAGGTATGTGTGATATAGAAAGAGAATTATCCTCTGCTGTCAGAGACCTGCAGCCTGTTCCCTGGAGCTGACCTTTGGACCAGAAGAGGATGCCTGAACACCTCTGGGCTTTAGTTGTCCGGTTCCAAAACTGACATCATAACCCATCACCTGCTACTAGTCAGAGACTGACTCAGATGTCCTCTTGACCTTCTTTCCAGCTCTTAACTCTGGAATTCCATGATTCATCAATAACATCTGATCAGATTTCAGCAGTGAGGATCTTGCTCACTTGCCATTCAGAATTAATGAAATGCAGGAATGCAGCCAATATGAACAAAAGGAGAGCCCCTTTCTCCCTTAGGAAACTCACGCAGATCACATGATGCTACCTGGTGATCTGTGATAACTACATCCCCATGTGAGATGGTACCTACCATTTCCTCCCTCTTCCCCAACCCTTATTTCCTCCAGTGGTTTTGTTTTTTTGTGTGGTAGATGCCCTGTAATGTGCACCATTCTATGTACTGTTCGAGGAAATCTGGTATCTGTGGGAAGGAAACAAAACTCTATTTGCTATGCTTCAGTCACCAAAAAAAGTACTAAAATAGCTAAAAATGTCAGTTCACAAGTAGAAATATTCAAATAGATATTTTTCTTTTAGATCATAGTTCTGGTTTCTATTTTCAATGGGGATTTCATGGGGGAAAACATTTCACCCTGAGAGCTGGACATTTTAAGACACAAAATGTGAGGACACCCACATATCTCTTCATCGTTGTTCATAATTTCCCAGCTAGGTTCAGAAGGGCTCCCTTGTATGCAAAAGTGATTTTTTGAAAGTGTCATGTGCAGGTTATTCCTTTCTAAGTACAGGATGTAGTAAGAAAGCTGATTCTAAATAACCTTCTTGGAAAGAAGGAAAAAGAAAGCTAATAACTCTTCTATTTGACGGTTTAAATTTTCCTTTCTAGATAAGTATGTTCTGATAGGTGATTTTCTTGTCCACAGCTCTGTATGGCTAAGAGTTTTCTCCTAAAATCCCTTGAAAACTGTGAGAAGACCATAAGAAGATCATATCTTTAATTCTATTTCACAAGTCACACAATATTCCAGCCAATGACAGATGGTTGAGAAAGGCCATCCACCTTCCCTCCCCATCCTCCCACAGCCACTCAACCACTGCCCTGAAACTTATATGCTGCTATCCGCAGCTCCGTCTGGAGCATCACAGCTATTGTCAGCCCTGACACTCTTTCTGAACAAAACACTGGATGGACATCAGAAGTATTTCCTTAAGGATGTTACTGAGCCACACAGGAAAACTTGCCTTATGATTTTGGATGCACAGATCTGATTTGACTAAACATGATAACTAGAGGATCACTCAATTTACTCCCATTTTTAACTCTAAATCATCAGACTGTCTCAAATCCAAAGCACACACAGACCAGCCTGACCAACATGGTGAAACTCCGTCTCTACTAAACATATAAAAATTATCCGGGTGTGGGGATGGGTGCCTATAATCCAAGCTACTTGGGAGGCTGAGGCAGGAGAACTCCTTGAACCTGGGAGGCGGAGGTTGCAGTGAACAGAGATCACACCACAGCACTCTAGCCCAGGCCACAAACAAACAAACAAAGAACAAAGCGCACACAGAGACTGAGGTCCTCTTTGGCATTGAGAAGATGGCTATGCAAGTCCCGACTAGCAAGTGCAAATTTCCCAGCTTCAGTTCTGCCAGTGTCCCTTCACCCCTTCTCAGCCCCACTGGGAGGCAGGAGGGTGCTTGACAATAGCCCTGGCAACAAACTGCCAGGGTGTAATGGGAACTGTTACAATTCTGAGATTCTGTGTAAGCACTGGCTTTTCTGCCTAGAATGCCTTCTCCTCTCTTCTTTAACTGCATGCCCCTATTTATCTTTCAAAGCCCTGCAAAAATTACACTGCACACGGGAAATGCTCCCTTTCTACCGCAGTCATTTAGATGACTCTATGCCATGCCATTCATTTATCCTTCCTACCACAGAAGTGCTTTGAGATTTTGGAGTCAGACTACTTGAACTTGAATCCCAGCCCTCTCATCAGAGACTTGACTTATTTTAGGCAAGTTATATAACCAATTTTACTCTCAGCTCCTCACCCATAAAATGGATCTAATGAAAGTACCTACCACATAGAATTTTGATGAAAACTAAATGAGATGAAGTCCTGTAAGGCAGTGGTCCCAACCCTGGGGACACAGACAGGTACCAGTTTGTGGCCTGTTAGGAATTTGGCCACACAGCAGGAGGTGAGCAGTGGGTGAGTAAGATCAGCGGTATTTACAGCTGCTCCCCATTGCTCACATTACTGCTTGAGCTCTGCCTCTTGTCCGATCAGCAGTGGCATTAAATTATCATAGGAGCATAAATCCTATAGTGAACTGCGCATGCGAGGGATCTAGGTTGTGCACTTCTTATGAGAATCTAATGCCTGATGACCTGTCAGCATCTCCCATCACCCCTAGATGGGAGTGTCTAGTTACAGGAAAACAAGTTCAGGGGTCCCACTGATTCTACATTATGGTGAGTTGTATAATTATTTCATTATATAATACAATGTAATAATAATAGAAATACAGTGCACAAGAAACGTAATGTGCTTGAACATCCCCAAACCATCCCGGTCCATGGTCTTCCACATTTTGTCTCTTCACAAAATTGTCTTCCACAAAACTGGTCCCTGGTGCCAAAAAGATTTGGGACCACTGCTTTAAAGCCTTTGCATAGTGCTTAGAATTGAGGGAAAAAAACAATGCAGCTAGTTGTTACGATCACTATATTTATTGGTGAGTTTCAAAAGGAAAAGAATTCTGTTCCATTTATGCTTGAGCCTTGAGTTGCTAACCAAGCCTGACACAAAATTACTGTTGAAGGGATGTGTGAGTCCTAATTGAAATGAGGCCACTTAAGGGAATTGTGGACCAACCCCTAAGCAAGGAGAAAGCCATATCTTAATTATTGCAAGTATTTCAGGCAAGGTGTGGATGGCCATTTGAATTCAAGCAGAATAGGACCTGGGATGAGAAAGAAGGTGTGTACATGGCTTGATCTTTGAACTTTAGCTCATCATCTGGAAGAAGGCTGAGTATTCTGTGCACTCACGGAGTAGCTAATGCTTAGTCCCCATCCACCCACAGTTCTTTCTATAGGAAGGCTCCTTAGAACGCTTTGTGATATTGGACATTCATTCCATATTCTACTGTGTATCTTTTAATATAAATATAATTATATTAAGTCTCAGCATGCTTGCTCAGTCTCTCTGTCTCTCTCTCTCTCTCTCCTCCTCACTTCCCCTCTCTCTTTCCCAACAGACTTGGAAAGCACGCATCACCATGTCTATTTAACAGTTGGGGTCCCTTGGCTACCAGGTGCTAGAGTAGGAATCTGAGCCCGGACATGCCTGATCTGCAAATTTTGTGTTTTCCCCACTGTGGTGGGCAGATCACAACAATCAGCGCCAAGTTCATAGAAGGGGCGCCCCCTGTGGTCAATTGAGGGATTTGTGTTTGAGGCAGATCTCAAGACGGAATGGGTGGTGCACTTAGCCTAGGACAGGGCAGAAAGGAGTCCTCACTCCCCAAGCACCCACGGCCTCAGTCCTTCTTTCTATTGATAAGAAATCAATATCAATCCTTCCTGCTGACTCCAGCCTCCAGCTCTCACCCAGACTATCTGCATCCTTCTCTCCACCACGCTCCTTTGGAACCTGCATAAAATACAGATTAAGGGAATTCCTGCCTACTTCCCTTTCCGCATTATGACCAAATGGTTTTATACTATCATTGAACATTTTAGTACAAAACATGCCACCTTTTAATCTATTCATTCATTGAACAAATACTTCGGAGTGTTTACCATGTGCCAAGTGCTGTTCCAAAAGACATAAGCTGTGAGGTTATGCTGATCTGATTCTCACAGCAACTGCTTTCGAGATATGAATTGGTATACTCATTTGACAGATGAGGAAATTGAATTCATGTAGTGAGAAAGGAAGAGCTGTAATTCAGGGTTACCGGTTTCTCCTGCACTAAGCACTGAGCCACATTAGAAGAGCAGGCATGAGGAAGACAAAAGTGAGAAGGTAGGAGAGAAGATATTAAGTATAGGTCTATTAGTTCCTCTTAAAACTATTTATGAAAGCGGGGGATGGGGTGGTGGATGGGAAAGACAGATGGATTCATGTCCTTTCCTCCAGGTTTCCCCCGTTCCCTTCCCTTTTAAATGCCTGCTCATGTTTTGGCTACCTTCCAAGCTCTAGGAAACACTCTGGAATTCCAAGCTGGGAGGGGTTTCCTTTGCAGATCTGGCTATTGTAACTTTACAAGAAACTGCTCAATACTTCCTCTCACCAGTTACAAACCACGGTTTTCTGAATGAACTTTATGTTCATGAAACAGTTAACCCTTCACCTTTCTGACTCACATTTTTCATGTTATTAGTCAGCTTTTAGAGTAAGGTAAAATCTAGAACAGCCTTTATACACACCCTGCCTCTCCCCCCCACACACACATACATACATAATACAAACACAGACCACATATGTCCACATCCTTATGCACAAACACTAAGAAATACATGCAGACACAAATATACATGTACACAAAATTAAATACATCGCTACGGCACATTCACTATATATGTAAACACCCTTACACACACACATACATACACACACACACATACACACACGCACGCACGTATGGAATTAGCTTTTTCTTCTTATGGGAGGAGGGAAATGAAAAGAACCAAAACATTCAGATTCCCAAATGGACACGTAAGAACCCCGTCATGGAAATATGTCTGGGTTTTTTTTCTCTTTTGAGGGAAGCAGGGCGTTTCTGGTTACTGTCACCATTGCCATTGTGCCCCTGCTTACCATCCCCCTGCCCACCGCGCCTCCCCCCTGCCCCCCGCCCCACCACTGCTAGGGTTTACAGGTCATCCCTGGACCACATAAGTGATACTGTATTCTCTTTTCTTTGGCACCAAGTAAAATTATAATTAATCTCGAATAAAGTAAAAATGAACTCCTGAGTTCCAGTCCCTTGTGTAACAAACCTGGTTTATGGCAGGCACTCAGGAAATATTAGTTGCATGAATGAAGGCTGCATTTTCATTAGAACAACACACAGCCCAGCCCCTTCATGTTTCAATGAGGGTTCAGATACCCAGAGGGCTATGCGATTGTCCAGGAGTCCACTCTGCTAATTGTTAGCAGAGTGGAACAGAAGCCTTAATTTCCAGAATCTAGTGAACTTAATGAATCAAGACCATTGCGATTGGAAATCTGTTCTCCTCTGCTGCTGCGTCTCCTCCTTCATACTCAAGCCAGAAACCAGGAAGGTATGTGCCACAAAGTAAAGTGGGATTCAAGACAATTATCCATCAAGACTTTGTTACAGATTTCCAAAGCAGGCAATTCAAGTCCCAGCTTGACTTTACTGTCTCCATTTTGGTGGTTAATAGAGACAACTTGAATTCAAATTTGTCCACATGAATTTCCCTTGTTTCTCTGAGGTTTGACTTTTCTGCCAAAAGAGAGAAACACAGAGAGAGGGGAGAGAGAAAAGAGGGGAAAGAGAGAAGAGAAAGAGTCCAAGGAAATGTGACTATAATAATTTTTTAAAGAGTATTTTTTCAATTTTTTAATTGAAGTATAAAGTACATGTAGTAAGGTATGTAAATAACTCAAATCTTAAGTGATTTTTACATACATGTATACCTGTGTACACCTGTGTAATTACTACCTAAGTCAAGATGGAGAACATTTTAATCACCTTAAAAGGTTTCCGGTGTCTCTTCCCACCAATACCTGCTGATGTGCCCACTCTCCTTACTGCTATCAGCAGATTTGTTTTACCTGTCCTTGAACTTAATATAAATGTAATTATACTGTATACGCTCTTTTGTGTCTGATTTCTTTCACCCAACATACTTGTTGGTTTAGTTCATGTTCTTGTGTACATCAGCAGTTTGTTCTTATTAAGTAGCAGTGTTCCATTGTACAAATGGACCATATTTTATCCTTCTTCATGTTAATGAACATTTGAATTGTTTTCATGTTGTTATGAATCAACATGGTTATGAATAGTTTGGTTATGAAGAGTTTTGCACATGCTTTTTAGTGTATTTTGTTTCTCTTAAATATATACTTAGTAATGGGATTACTGGTCATACAGTATAGGCAGAAGTTCAGCTTCAATTGACACAACCAACTGTTTTTGAAAGGGGTTGAGGCAGTTCACATGCAATAAATAACTAACAACATATAAAAGTTCCAATAACTCCCAATATTTACCAATATTTGATTGTATTAGTCCTTTAAAAATTTTAGCCATTCTGATGAGTATGTAGTGGTAATTCAGTGTAGTTCAATTTGCATTTTCTTGATGAGCAATCAGTGTGAAGTGCCTGATCAAAGTTTTTGTGTGTGTGTGTGTGCCATATTTAAAGTGGTTGCTTGTCCTTTTGTTATTATTTTGTAAGAGTTCTTAATGTATTCTGGGTATGAGTACTTTCGCAGATAGAAACATATGCATATATTATGATAAAATTATTATTCCAGGCTGTGGCTTGCTTTTTCACTTCTTGTGTCCTGTTTAAGAAATATCTGCTATCCCAAGGTAAGATATTATTCTTTTTTTTATGTTATTTTGTTTTACCTTTCACATTTGGTGTACACTACATTTGTAATTAATTTGTCCATATTATACGACATATAGCCAAGACTTATTTTTTACCATACAGATACCCAATATTGCCATTTACATAGAACATCATTCTCTTCCCACTCAATTGCCTTGGCACTTTTGTCATAAATCAGATGACCGTGTATGTGTAATTCAGTTTCTGGACTCTGACTTCTGTTTCTTTAGTCTCTTTGCCTATCCTAGTACCAATATGCACTGTGTTAATAACCGTAGCTTTGTAGTAGGTCTCAAAATCTGACAGTGTAATTCTTTTGGTTTCTTTCTTCTGCAAATTTTCTTTAGCTGTTTTAGGTCCTTTGCATTTGTATATAAACTTCAGAATCAGCTTGTCTATTCCAACAACAACAACAAATGAAAGTTTCAGAAACTTTAACTGAAATCATATTGAATCCGTAGGCAATTTTGGAGTAATTTGCATCTTGGCAATGTAGAGTCTTTCGAACCACAACCATGGTAAGTCTCTCCATTTACTTAAATCTTCTTTAATTTATTTCAACAATGGCTTCCAATTTCCAGTGTGGAGCTCTTGGAAACTATAATTTATGTGAACTTCTAGTTCGATATTTTTTGGTGTCATTATAAACATTGTTGTTTTAAAAGTTATCTTCAATTTTTGTTGTCAGTGCACAGAAATACAATTAATAATAACTTTTATATATAAACTGTATCCAGTGATCTTGCTAGATTCACTGATGAGTCTGATACTGTAGATTCCTTGGGATTTTCTCTGTACATAATCATATCCTTTCTGAATAAGATAGTTTTACTTCTTCATTTTTAATATCTATGCCTTTTATTTATTTTTCTTGCCTAATTTCACTAGCTAGGACTTCTATAATATTGACTACAAGCAGTGATAGGAAGAAAAAGTAAAATAGGTATAGTGTGAATGTGAGAAAAAATATGGCATGAAATATAGAAACTGAAAGGACTAAACCCAATATCTCTAGTCCTATATGTGGCTTAAGGAGAAAGAATGCTGCCTCTAGAGCACTTTTGGTGAGGCAGATTTTGTGGTTGTATTAACAAACCGCTATTACCCAGGACTGAGTTAATTATTCTTGTCGGTTTTTTTTTTTTCTCCAGTGCCTTACTTGACTCCATGATTCAGCCTGTGAAGGAGTGACTTGTTGATAGACTCTGTCAGAATCACTTTTCCTACAACCCTCGACTGCCCAAGCAATTTTCACTAATACCTTCCTTTATTTTTGTTGTTCACTCATTAGATAGCTGTTTATTAAATGGCTGTTAGGTGCTAGGTACTTTAGTAGGCACTGGGAAATAAATTAACAAAATAGATGCAACTCTGTCTTTGCTGAGCTTATTATCTTGTGATTTTCAGTGGAAACTCATAGAAACTCTCATTTGTAGATTTGAAGGAAAAAGCTATCTAATTTTTTGATATAACTGAAGGTCTGGAATTATTTATAACACTGGAGTTCTAGAGTTCTTTGATGTTAGGATTAGTGTACAAAATGTTATTAAGGACACAAGATTTTCTATCTGCTGTGCTCTCTACCATCCTCAGGCTGTTGGCTTTGATAATTTTTTTTTTTTTTTTTTTTTTTTTTTTTTTTTTTTTTTTTGAGACTGAGTCTCGCTCTGTTGCCAGGCTGAGGTGCGATCTCGACCCACTGCAGTCTCTGCCTACTGGGTTCAAGTGATTCTCCTGCCTTAGCCTCCCAGGTAGCTGGGATCACAGGTGCACGCTACCACACCCAGCTAATTTTTGTATTTTTAGTAGAGACAGGACTTCACCATGTTGACCAGGATGGTCTCGATCTCCTGACCTCGTGATCCGCCCACCACGGCTTCCCAAAGTGCTGGGATTACAGGCGTGAGCCATTGCGCCAGGCTGGCTTTGACTACCTTAAGACCATTATAGTTCCTGTAGTTCTAAACATTGTAACTTCCTACCAAAATATTCAAGGAAGGAAGAAAGTGAAATGGCAGCTTTTTTTTTTTTTTTTCATATTTGTCTATTTTCTCTAAATGCAAAATCATTTCTAGATGTTCTCCTGAAGACCTTCTCTATGTTTCAATGGTAGGAATTTTACCACATGGTCACCCTTAGCTATATGAAGGGTGGAAAACATGAGTGTCTGGCACAGAGACGTGGATTTACCATGGTCAACTTAGATTGGCCATGGTGAGTCCACTAGAGCTATTTATATTGTCACCTCAAACCAAACTGGGGTGCTGTTAGCAATGAAAAAACAAGGAGGGCCAGGCATGGTGGTTTACACCTGTAATTCCAGCACTTTGGGAGGCTGAGGTGGGTGGATCACTTGAGGTCAGGAGTTCAAGACTAGCCTGGCCAACATGGTGAAACTCCGTCTCTACAAAAATACAAAAATAAGCTGGGCATGATGGCAGGTGCCTGTAATCCCACCTACTTGGGAAGCTGAGGCAGGAGAATCGTTTGAATCCGGGAGGTAGAGGTTACAGTGAACCTAGATCATGCCATTGCACTCCAGCCTGGGCAACAGAGTGAGACTCCATCTCAAAAAAAAGAAATGGCCAATAGATAAGCAATGAGCTCCATAACTGTAGAAAGCACCTTGTTTCGTTCAACATTCTATGCCCAGGTCTTAGCCCAATGCCTGGGACACAACACGCACTTAAAAAATTACTGAATTAATAGTCGGTTATTGATAAATATATATTTAATACATAAATGAATGACTAATAAATGAATATGTAATTAAAGGGTGTAACCTTTTACAATGGCAATGTTGCTTAATTAATTATAATCAATTCAAATCTTCAACTGTCCCAACGAAATTAATGTTCATGATTCAAACTAGGGGAATACACAAAGGTATAAGAAGCACTTTGGGATTTAAACAAGAGCTTGCATCGGTTGTTAAAAAAAAATATTATCCCAGAATAACACAAATACGTTAACACTGCTTTTTTGGATGTGTAAGTTTCCTCAAGATTTTTCCACAGTTTATAACTTTACTGGTATTTTCTCTACATCTTACACATTCTAGAAACAATGAATTCATTATGCTTATTTATTTATTCATTTTTTATGTCACCTAGACTGGAGGGCAGTGGAGCGATCTCGACTCACTGCAATGTTCGCCTCCCAGGCTCAAGTGGTTCTCCTGCCTCAGCCTCCTGGCTAGCTGGGATTACAGGCACCCAACACCATGCCTGACTAATTTTTGTATTTTTAGTAGAGACAGAGTTTCACCATTTTGGCCAGGTTGGTCTCGAACTCCTGACCTCAAGTCATCCACCCGCCTTGGCCTCCTGAAGTGCTGGAATTATAGTTGTGAGCCACCACGCCCAGCCCATTATGCTTATTCAAATGCTTATTTATTCATTCATACATTTATCCATTTACAAATCAAATATCTAATGTGGCTATTCTGGGCTAGGAAGTGTGCTATTGCATGACTTGCAGTCTGAGGACATTCTCCTGTCTTGTACACATTTCTCTACCTACCTTATACCACAAATTCCAACATATATTTTAAGACTCACTCAAATATCTCTGCCTCGATCAAAACTACTTTCATGAACAGAGAGGATGGCTTTTCCTTTCTTCTGTAGTCACAATATACTTTACATATACTTCAGTAAGAGTTTTTGAACTTTTTGCTAACTTCATTATTCACTCTCGTGATTTTCTCTTTCATTAGACTATGACTCCTTGATGGTAGCAATTTGTAGTAATCAAATTTTTGTACTTTATTTTAGTGTCTGGCGTCTTTCTTGACATATGTAGCAGTTGCTTTTTGACAGCTTGCTTCTTCAGTGAATGAGTAAATTAATAAAGAGACATGTGATGTTCAGTGATCAATTTTGTAGGTAAGAAAACTGAGGCAGACAGACGATGTGAGCAAGCAAGAGGCCTTGGGCTACAATTTAGATCATTTGACTCTTACTCTAGATGCAATCTGCAGAACCCACATACTTTTAGTTATTGCCTTTGTCTATGTTCTGCCACTGTCACTTCTAAGGAAGGTGTGTCATCCCAAATGGAGTAGTATCTTATTGGTAGACCCAAATCTGCAGTGTTTGCCAGGTCACCTAGATGAGTATCTGTGCGTAGCATTCTGCACATTCATCTTTTCCACATTCTGGAGGTGTTGTCTTTTTATAGGCAGCACATGAATAACAATGGGGCCAACCTGGGGAGCAGAAGAGGACATTTTCTAGTTCTGAACATAGATAAGCATCACTAGCTTTTCCCTTCTAGCAGTAATGGCCTCAAAAGTTCCAACTTAGGAGAAAAAGGCGAAACAGTCTGCCAAAGTGTGTGAAAAGTTAGAACAAACCTTGCTTTTACCAAGACCCCGTGTCCCTCTTCTGGAAATTCACACTTTCACACTTTTAGACAAATATTAAATGTGTGACATTCTATTACATACAGTGTCTGGCACATGGAGACACACAGTACACTTTAGCCCCCTTCTTTCTTCCTCTAACTCCAGGTTCTAAACTAGAAAAAGCCCCACTTGAGTCTGAGATTTGGTTTTTGAACCAGTTTATTTCAGATTGTAATCATGCTATCTAGGGTTGTGACAGTGTTTTGCTATTTATAGGGCACTTTGACCTGATTCTTCTTGCACAGGAAACTTGTCCTACCCTTTTGCCCACTTCACAGAAGTGAGGACTGAGACAGAGAAAGATTAAGTAACTTTTTATTTAACAAATACTTGTTCACATTCCCAAAGCATTTATTAAATACTAGGGCGTAATGATGGAATGAATTTTACCATAAGGATAAACCAGTATTCTGGACTAAGCCAACCCAGGAGACCCTAGGAGGCCTGTTTGAGAAAGTGACATTTAAAGTAAGGCTTGGCTGTGGCTACATATCCAGTAAGTGGCTGAGCTGGGATTTGAACTCATGCCTGCTTAGCTCTAAAGATGATGCTTTTGGCTTTGTACTCTGCTCTCTCTCTAGACAAACTGTGGCCCCAAATCGTTAAAGCTAATGTTTATCCCTGCCCAACTGGAATTGTCATGTTATGACAAATGGCTCTGCGGTCTCAGATGCCCAGCAGACCCATTAGTGGAATTCTATGTGCTATGGGCCTGGGCAAAATGCCAAAGCCTTATACACTCATCACATTTGGTCTGGCAAAGGTCTTCAACAAAGAGAAGTAGTTACAGCAATGAAAAGCAACAGGTCCAGCAACACCAGAAGAACAAAATAATTAATTTCCCTAAACTAGAATAAACCATTTATATAGAGTAAGAGACTATACAATCAATGATAGGAAGAAATAGAAGAGGCTTTAGTATTCTAGCCTTCATTGTAGGTGTAAATGTCGAGCCTCAGAGAAGTTATATATCTAATTAGTGTCACTCAGGTAGACTACAACAGAATTAGGATTAGAACTTAGTTCTTATGACTCTCAGAGCAGGGAAAAGACAGGATGAAGTCCCAAAACATTGCCTGTGAACTCACATCTGACATTGAATTGAGAGTCTGCTATTTATTCCCTGTGTGACCAGAACCCTTCAGAGCCCATGAGATTAGCTATCATAGAGCAGACTTTTGATCCACACTAGGCATTTTTACCTCTTGCTCTTTGACTGGGTGCCCCACGTTTATTCAGAAACATACCAAAGGTATTACATCTATTAGTTTTACACATTGAGGACAGATCATTATAAGACAAATTGAAATTAAAACATCATCAGGTCTCATTCATTGTTTAACTTACGCTGAGCAATATTTAATAACTAGAATATCAAGAGAGTCCAAAGTGTTTGCCCATCCCCTCACGACCAATGTAATGGAATTTTATTCTTATCGCCTGCTCAGGGTAGTGGCAATTTGGGATACAGAGGATAGAATTAGAGTCATGACGTAGGATCCACAGAATTCATAGATGCCAAACATCTACCCTTCTCTGTCACCACACATTTGACTCACATGGTGGAAAGGGGTAACGCAAGCTGAGAGGCGGCTTAGCCTTTCAAATTTTTTCAATGGCCTATGAGAAGACAGGTTTCTTGCTTCAAATCCCAGCTCAGCCACACAGAGTTTGGTAATATTGGGCAAGTCAACCAAGCTCTCTGTGCTCCAATTTCCTCATTATTAAAAAGGGGGAAATAACAGTGCCTGCATCAGAGGGTTGTTGTGAGAACTAAATGAAATAATTTATCTGAGCTTTGGAACCCACACCATATTAGTTAAAAATGCAGGCTTTTGCTTTTATTATATTTCTCCACCTTAGACTGCAAACTCTAAGAGGACAGCCTGGACTGTTTTATTCATAAAACATTACAGGAACAGTAAATAGAACTAGGAGCTTTTCAATGGCCTGCCTGAAATCTGAAAAATAGGTATATTATTCCACAATTTGAAAAAAATCAAAGAATTAAAAATTAATAAATGTTAATAAAATATCTGTAATATGTAATATCAAGGTCAACTCAACTCAGCTCTTGTTTATATAAAAATATAGTAAAGTTTAAATTGCAAAACCTTATAGACAATGTGCTATTAAAACTCAAAAGTATAATTCTTTCATATATATATACACCTTTAAGTTCAGGGGTACATGTGCAGGTTTGTTACATAGGGAAACTTATGCCACAGGGCTTTATTGTACAGATAATTTCATCTCCCAGGTATTAAGCCTAGTGCCCATTGGTTATTTTTCCTGATCCTCTCCCTCCTCCCAACCTCTACCCTCAGGTAGGCCTCAGTGTCTCTTGTTCCCCTCTATGTGTTCATGAGTTCTCATCATTTAGCTCTCATTTAAAAGTGAGAACTTGTGGTATTTGGTTTTCTGTTCCTGCCTTAGTTTGCTAAGGAAAGCAGTGTGGCAATGTCTCAAAGGCCTAAAAATGGAACTACCATTCAATCCAGCAATCCCATTACTGGTTATGTACTCAAATATTTTTAAGGCAAGACAAAGCTGCAACCAGGACACCTGGTCTCCCTGAAACCCCTTCCACTGATGTTGTGGTTGTTTTTTCTTTTTCCCCAGTTTTTCAGGCTAAAATCCTGGATCACCTTGGGCACTGTTCTCTCCTGCCCACCCTTTCCCATATCCAGAGTTTCATCACTTCTCTCTGCTTCCACTGCTAACTCCCTGGTCCAAGCCACTGCACCTCTTTTCGTGATTATTGCCACAGCCTCCTTGCTGGTACCCTGACCCCACTCTTGCTCTGAACTATCCAATTAAAACCTGAATTAGATCATCTCATCCTCATCTCAAAGCTTTCTCGTGGCTCCTCTGCCCTCTCAGGAAAAATCTAAGTTCTGGATGGCCTAAAAAGCCCTTGTCTCTTACTGGTTATCTGACCTCATTCACTAGCACCTTTTTCTTTGATCATTCTGTTCCAGCCACACTGGCCTCCTTACCACTCCTCAAATATGCCAAGCTCAGCCCCCACCCCCCAGGGCTTTGAACTGGCTGATCCTCCTTCCTGGAATGCCTTTCCCCAAATATCAGCTTGGCCAACTCCCTCCTCTCCTCCAAGTGTCTGTTTAAACACGACTTCAGTAGGAGCTATCTTAACGTCCTATTAATATTGTAATTCCTCTCATGATACTTCACACCTCTTTCCCTGATATGCTTTCCACATACCATGAAATGTCTGCTGAGATAATATATAATTCGCTTATTTTTTTATTGTCACTTCAAAGAGGGCAGTGTGTTTTGTGTTTTGTGTTTTGTTTAGTGCCAGACTACTTGATGATGAAGAGAGTGCCTGGCACACAGTAGGTGCTCAATATATACTTGTTGAATAAATGTGTCAATGTTTGATGTACATACCTTTTATTATGTTTGATTTGCTACCAGTGCTGCCTCCAAATACAGGAGTGCTTCATGAGATGTCCACAAAAGGTCTTAAAATATTCCACAAAAATCTTAAAATATTTCATGAGAAAATTTTTTATAGCAGCACCTGGAATTTTTCTAGCAGCACCTGGAATTTAGCTTGCATAGGACCCTCTGTGAGTTGACCCTGTTTATCTATTCAGCTTTACTTCTCCCCTCTCTCCACTTTGTATTTTATTCTCTACTACTTCCAACTGATTGTGATTTGACCAGACTCCAGACTCTCTTATGTCTCTTTGCTTTTGTTTATCTGTTACTTCTCTCTGGAATTCCCTGCCCCTTCTTAATTTTTCTGGCCAATTCTCACTCTCTAGGACTCAGAGGTTTCTCCTGAGGAGACTTCCATGAGTCTCATGTTGAGTTAGGTGACCCAATCCTCTGTTCTTTATAGTCATTCATGTGTTTATCTAGCTCAGTATTTGCCATACTACTTTGAAATTGTTTCCTTTTGTGCCCATCTCTCCCCCTAGATTGCAAACTCCTAGAGAAGGGCTCAACAGTGAGTGTTGAGGGTGCACAGAGGAGGAAGGCAGCACAATGATGGAAGACTTCTTAAAGAGGTATGTTCCAAGAGCCCCCACTTCCTTTCATGGGACACTCATGCTCTTACACCCAGACTATCTAGGGATACATCTAATGTAGTCATGGAAAGAACAGGGGACTTGAGTACCAGACTGACATGATTTTGAACACTTGCTCCCTATTGACCACATGTGGTCTTGAACAAGTCTCTGTGCCTCAGTGTCCTTTCTGCATGGTGGGGATAATGATACTGCACTACATATATAAGGTATCTGGCACATGTAAATGTCCAATACATGCTGATTTCTTCACCCGCTTCTCATCCATGGGAATGAAGTAAACTCATCTACTCCTTGGTACCCATTCATTCCCCCTCAGTTGGAAGCATGAGGTGCGCAGCTGCCTGACCTGGGGGAAGGGCTGCAAGCAGTAGGTGTTAGATGTGGTGGAGCTTGTTGACTTCCTCCCAGGGGCCCAGCTAACAAACTGCCTGTTCCTTGATAGTCAAGTTCAACTTTCACTTCTTAGCACCACAGGAAGTTGACTGAACATAAACTGAAGTCTCTCTCAAACAGAAGATATCTTTGCCGGGTCCCTGTCCTTCCTAGCCTCATTCCTGCTCTCCCCAGTGAGCAGGCTGCCCTCCCTTCTCCCCTCAGCACCACTGATGGGCAAGGGTACTCAGAACTACTACCTCATGGGCCATGACATGTGCTAGGAGCTGCACCCAGGACCTGAATACAGTAGTTGGCTCCCATTGAATGTTCATAGTTACCCCAGGATAAGGAGGGGACACTATGATCGTTTTCTATTTTGCTGTGATCAGGTTCAGTGAGCTAAAGTCACCCACCTTCCCAGTCTCCACTAATAGAAGTCATTGGTCCTTCTGTTACAAGGATTCAGAATTCATAATCATGGAGCTTCATTTACAGGCAGAAGTTTCTTTCATAGTTTTCTAAGTGTTCCTTTTAGCAACAATGGAGAAAATCAAAGAGGGCAAAGGTGAAGGGAGAAAATGCCATTTCCTTTTTTGTCCTTTGCTCTTGTAATCTTTTGCTTTAGTTTCCTTACTATGTCTCTGAGGGTGAAACTAGTGGTGAGAGTGGTCCAAAATGGGTTTAATGAATCTGATTCTGGTGACACAAGGTGAATTTGGTATATTTTTCCCTAAAGATAGAGAGACAATATAACATAGTCTTTACATTAATAGATTCTGGAGCCAATTTTCTTAGGTTCATTCTCTTTCCTTTCACGTGTGTTGATTTTCAATAAACATCTTGCACCCAATTCCATCTGTTTTATTTTCAAAAAATTTAATTTGAGAAAGTTAGCTGTATGAATTTTTCTCTTTTAAAAAAATTCTTTAACTAATTGCAATTATTTCCATCTATGCTATTCCACTGAAACCATTTTAACACGGGCTTAATAACTTCATTGTATGTTAATGTTAATTTTTCATTTTTTACCTTCTTGGTTTTCTAGCTGCATTTAATGTGGTTGACGACTCACTCTTTGAAGCTCTATTCCTCTGGCTACTATAACATGAGACACTTTGTCTCCTTCTTCAGTCTCTGTCTTCTCCACAGTCTTCTTCTCCTTTTATGTACCTTTAAATATTAATGTTTCCCAGAGATATTTTCTTAACTCACTTCTCTACTGATTCTACGTATTTTTCTTGATCCAACTCTTCTAATTTTACCCATTTTGATGATTTTATAATTTTTATTTTCTATTTTGATCTCTTTTCAATCTTCCAGACCTAAATATCCAAATGCCTGATGGATAGTGCTTTCTTTTTTACTACCAAACCCTCAAAGGCACCATGTTCAAAAGGAATTAGTCATCAGTCTCACTACACATAAGTTTCCTCTTGTGTTCAAGCTAGAGACTTGAGAGTCTTCTTGTTCCCTTCTTCTCCCTATTTTCTCCATAATCAATCATCAAGTCATGTGGATTTTGTTCCTAAATATGTTAACTTCTTTCCTGTCTCACTTTATCTCCCTTACATATAGGTATTTAAGACCCCCAGTGTCTCTCACATAGACTTTGGCAATAACCTTCTAATATCAGTCAACCTAACCAATAGGCCACCAGTGCTTCTTGCAGAATCTGGACAATGTAGAGCACTGAGAATGCTCACACTGGTCATATATGTATGAGTTGGTATGACATCTAGGGAAGTTGAAGACTTACATGGCCTTTGGCCCAGCAATATACACCAGAATACATTAGAGAAACTCTAGCATGTGTACACAATGATATACACACAAGAATGTTCACAATGCCATTATTTTTAACAGCAAAATTATAGAAACAACACAAGTGTTTATCCATAACAGAATGGATAAATGAGCCATGGCATAGTCATACAATGAAAAATAATATAATGGTCCAAATGAATGATCTGAAGAGATGTCATTGTTGGCAATCTTATAAAAGACTGAGTTAAAATGCAATTTGTGAAAAATGTTAATCATTTGACATTATTTAATACAAAGTTTTAAAACATGCAAACAACTGTATATATTATTTATGTATATATGCAAATTCAGCAATAATATTAAATCATGCCTGGGAATGATAAGTATCAAAGTCAGAAAGTGGTTACCCTTGGGAAGAGAGGTAGGAATCAGCAGTGGGGCACATAGGATGTTTCAGCCGTATCTGTAATGTTTCTTTGCTTTAAAAAATTTAAATCAAGCTTGGCAAAATATGACATTTGATTAAGCAGGATAGTGAGTGCGTATCTGTTACTTATATTGTTCTTTATAATTTTCTCTGTGCTAAAGCATTTTGTAATTTTAAAAAACCTGACCGTGTTACTCCCATGCTTAAAATTCAGCAGTGGCCTCCAGTTGCCCCCCAGGTAGCATCCACATTCTTTAATGGAAAGCCCTTCCTTGCTTGGAACTTGTCAACTTGGATTGGACATTTGTAGTTATATTTCTAAGAACTATTCCCTTTTGTCAATGGAGCCTGATTTCCACTTGGATATCTGGGTGGTTTAGGGAAACTGACCTCAAAACCTAATTCTAAATTTCAACCATGTGACCTTGGCTTAATCAATTAGCACATCTCTTTCCCTCACCTCTGGGGATGATCATATGAACTAAGCCAGTTGTAAAAGAGTTAACCTCATGTTCCTAATGAGAAACCCAGAACAAAATGCTTTATTTTTCTTCAATTTTTTATTAGGTCAGCTCCTAAATCAATTAAGAAATAACAACAGTGACAACAAAACTAAAAAATATGAAGAGGCTGAAATGTGAAAGCTCTGCCAACTGCAATATGTAGCGGCTAAGGTTGCTGTATTTATTGCCATCAAGCAAGTGTTCCAGGAAAGAGCAGAGAAGATGTGCCTGGGAGCCTTTATGTGTAGGTCTGTAAATGGTAGATATCACTACTACTCACATGCCATTGGCTAGAATTGAGTTGCATGGATACACCCAATTGTAAAAGAAGGAAATAGAGACTATTGTGCCCAGGAAGAAAAGAAAATTCATTTATGGAAGAGGTAGCTAGTCTCTCACAGCCATGAAAAAAGTGTTTAGCTAATTGAAGCAAATAGCAGTCATCTTGTGTCCCTAAGGCAAGTTAGACTAATATTGAAGTGGAAACCATGAGGAAAGGAGTGATACTGAAACTAACCACATCTTTGAGGATATGCATTCATTTCCTACAACATGAATTTATTGAAGACCTACTGTAATACAGGCAGCGTGGTAGACACCAAGAGAACTGATGTCCTCTTCCTTCCTGCCTGCCTGAAGCCTACATTTCTGGAGGGGATAGAGCGAGCAGATCATCAGATCTAACTGTAAATCTGCTGTGCCTCTATATATTTTAGTGATGTGAGCCAATATTTCCCCTTGATTGTTCAAAGTCATTTGGTCGACATATTTTGTTGCTTTAAATTGAACACATTCTTATGTACAGCCTCTGTCTCCTCATCTCCAACCAAGCAAAATAGCTTGTTCTCTGTATGCAGGGACACATGATATTTCCCACATGGCTTTGTACATATCTCCACCTCAATTTAAAATGCCTTCTGGGAGGGCACCAAGATGGCCAAATAGGAACAGCTCCAGCCTACAGCTCCCAGCATGAGTGACACAGAAAAGGGGTGATTTCTGCATTTCCAACTGAGGTACTGGGTTCATCTCACTGGGGCATGTCAGACAGTTGGTGCAGGAGAGCGGGTGCAGCCCAAGGAGCAAGAGCCTAAGCAGGGCAAGGCATCACTTCACCTGGGAAGCACAAGGGGGAATGGAATTCCTTTTCCTAGCCAAGGGAAACTGACACACAACATCTGGAAAATCAGGTCACTCCCACCCTAATACTGCGCTTTACCAAGGGTCTTAGCAAATGGCACACCAGGAGATTATATCCCGCACCTGACTGGGAGGGTCCCATGCCCACGGAGCCTCCCTCATTGCTAGCACAGCAGTCTGATATCTAACTGCAAGGCAGCAGAGAGACTGGGGGAGGGGCACCCGCCATTGCTGAGGCTTAAGTAGGTAAACAAAGCAGCCCAGAAGCTCAAACTGGGTGGAACCCACCACAGCTCAAGGAGGCCTGCCTGCCTCTGTAGACTCCACCTCTGGGCACAGGGCATAGCCAAACAAAAGGCAGCAGAAACCTCTGCAGATGTAAATGTCCTCGTCTGACATCTTTGAAGAGAGTAGCAGTTTTCCCAGCACAGAGTTTGAGATTTGAGAACGGACAGACTGTCTGCTCAAGTGGGTCCCTGACCCCCGAGTAGCCTAATTGGGAGATATCCGCCACTAGGGGCAGACTGACACCTCACACCTCACACGGCTGGGTACACCTCTGAGACAAAGCTTCCAGAGGAACAATCAGACAGCAACACTTGCTGTTCAGCAATATTCTCTCTTCTGCAGCCTTCGCTGCTGATACCCTGACAAACAGGGTCTGGAGTAGACTGCAGGCAAACTCCAACAGACCTGAAGCTGAGGGTCTTGACTGTTAGAAGGAAAACTAACAAACAGAAAGGACATCCACACAAAAACCCCATCTGTAAGTTACCATCATCAAAGACCAAAGGTAGATAAAACCACAAAGATGGGGAAAAAGCAGTTCAGAAAAGCTGAAAATTCTAAAAATCAGAGCACCTCTCCCCCTCCAAAGGAACGCAGCTCATCGCCAGCAATGGAACAAAGCTGGATGGAGAATGACTTTGGCGTGTTGAGAGAAGAAGGTTTCAGATGATCAAACTTCTCAGAGCTAAAGGAGGAATTACAGACCCAGTTCAAAGAAACTAAAAACCTTGAAAAAAGATTTGACGAATGAATAACTAGAACAACCAATGCAGAGAAGTCCATAAATGACCTGAAAGAGATGAAAACCATTACACAAGAACTATGTGACAAATACACAAGCTTCAGTCACTGACTCGATCAACTGGAAGAAAGGGTATCAGTGACTGAAGATCAAATGAATGAAATGAAGCGAGAAGAGAAGTCTAAAGAAAAAAGAGCAAAAAGAAATGAACAAAGTCTCCAAGAAATATGGGATTATGTGAAAAGACCAAATCTACATCTGATTGGGGTACCTGAAAGTGATGGGGAGAATGCAACCAAGTTGGAAAACACTTTGCAGGATATTATCCAGGAGAACTTCCCCAACGTAGCAAGGCAGGCCAACATTCAAATTCAGGAAATACAGAGAACGCCACAAAGATACTCGTTGAGAAGAGCTCCAAAACACATAATTGTCAGATTCACCAAAGTTGAAATGAAGGAAAAAATGTTAAGGGCAGTCAGAGAGAAAGGTCGGGTTACCCACAAAGGGAAGCCCATCAGACTAACAGCAGATCTCTCGGCAGAAACTCTACAAGCCAGAAGA
>NW_012101776.1:957668-962512 GCF_000951045.1 Mandrillus leucophaeus
GGGAATTGAACAATGAGAACACTTGGACACAGGAAGGGGAACATCACACACTGGGGCCTGTTGTCGGGTGGGGGAAGTGGGGAGGGATAGCATTAGGAGATATACCTAATGTAAATGACGAGTTAATGGGTGCAGCACACCAAGATGGCACATGTATACATATGTAACAAGCCAGTGCATTGTGCACATAGACCCTAGAACATAAAGTATAAAACAAAAACAAACAAAGAAAAAACGCCTTCCGATCCCTGCTCTAAGTCACACAGTTTAATAATAGTAGACATAGAATTTGAGTTATTCTCATAATAGGTCTTTTAAACAATGCCTTCTTCTCTTCATTCTTTCCGTCTTATAATGAATGTTCTTTCTGGTGCATCACGTAAAGGAATGTAACTACATGCATGTAATGAGATTATTTATATGTATTTATGACTATTACAAAAAATTAGAAAGATTCTAACATTCTAGAGGAGCATTTATTTTATTTTTTTAATTGAGAAAAGTCTAATTTTATTTATTTATTTGTGTAAATTTATGGGGTACTTGAGAGAATGGGTTACATGTATATAACGTGTAGTGATCCAATCGGGACACTAAGGGTGTCCATCACCTGAGTGTATTATATTTTTGTGAAGTCTCACCATCCTACTCCAGGAGAACATTTTAAAAACTGTTCTGTAGAGATACTACTCAAATTAAGTTCCCAGTCCTGAAACATCAGATCAGCTAGGAATCGGACCAAAATGCAAGTTCTCAAATGACAAATGAGACCACTTGAATCAGAATTTCTGGAGTGGAGCCCCACATTTGTATTTTAGCAACCTTCCCAATGATACTTATGTACATGCTCAAGCTTGAAAACCACTTTCCTAGGACATTAGTTCCTCAACAAGATTTATGAGTAACCTTGTTTCATGAAAAAGTGTTTAGGAGATACTGATTCAATAAAAACTAACCAGGATTTTATTGTTTGCAGGGCTTTCAAAACTTGAAATAGGCCACTATGCATTGTTAATTTCCAAGAGGAAGATGCTTATGTCCTCAATGAATATCTTCCCACCGTGAAGTACTCTTCTTCCCCCACTTTTTAAAACGATTATTAACACCTGGCAGAAGTAGGATGACAGCTTACAGCTTAGAAAAAGTTGGCCTAAAATAGTGACTAATTTTCATACATTATTTATTTGTCATCATGCTTATCTTTCTCTCTCTAAATTGTATATTTCATCTCTGTGATCACAGATTGAGCCTCATATTTCATATCTGCCCCTGGCCTAATGTTTGTTTACAGAATGAGCTCAATGAATATTGTTTAGTGAGTAGGATTTAATTTATTTGATAAATAGATAACCTTACGTTTTAAACTGTGGATTTCACACAAGGACATTTACTTACTACTGTTGAGCTATAATTAATTTTTAATACTCTTTAGGTACTCATAATAAAGAACAGGATATTTGGAGAAGGAAGACAATTTCATTCCTGGTTCTTAGTCTTACCGGTTTGTTGATCGTGAGTATATGGACTCTCTGTGGCTCAGTGCCTTCCTCTGTAAAATGGGAACACAGTGATGTTCATCTCACAGGATTGATTTGTAAAAGGGCTGGATGAGGTTATGAGAATGTTTTGCAAAGTGATATAGAAAGATTAATTGCAAACTTCATTTGAATCTTAACTTGTTTGAGATAGATCATGCTATGAATCAACTACGAAGTGCAGATATTGTCAAGATTAAATATTTCATTCCAAAGAGCTGAGAGGAGGGGCTGCTTGTTTGTTTGTTTCTTTCTTTTTAGAAAGATGCCAGGATGGGCTCATTTTGGGGTTTTCCTCTCACTTGCTCATCTTACTTTTTCTTTAGTTTCTCTATTCATTACAATACAGTGCTGTAAAGCTTTATGGCATTTTTATTTTGTGGGAGATGAATCTGAATAAAGAATTACAGTTAAATCATTGCTAAGTTTGATGAATCCGTACCAAAGAACTCTTCAAGTTGTCATTTTTTAAGTTTTTTAAATAATTGGCTTTCAGTGGTTCCCTCTAAGGAATTTTAATTTTGAATAATGCATAGAAAAATGTGCACACACACAAATCATTCAGTGTCCACCTCGAGGGAAATAAAGGTGCCTGTGAAGTGAAACTTTACCTTTCTACGTCACCAGCTTCCTGTTAGAGCACAGTTTTTCTTTGTTCGAAGTCTCAGCATTGAAGAACTTCCTTTTAGTAGGTACTTTTTTTGTTTGTTTGTTTGTTTGTTTTTTTGAGATGGAGTCTCACTCTGTCACCCAAGCCGTAGTGCAGTGGCATAATCTCAGCTCACTGCGAGCTTCACCTCCTGGGTTCACGCCATTCTCCTGCTTCAGCCTCCCGAGTAGCTGGGACTACAGGCGCCCGCCACCACACCCAGCTAGTTTTTTTGTATTTTTTGTAGAGACTGGGTTTCACTGTGTTAGCCAAGATGGTCTTGATCTCCCGACCTCATGATCCACCTGCCTCGGCCTCCCAGAGTGCTGGGATTACAGGCGTGATTTCGGAGGTAGTTTTGAGTAGGGAGTATACATTTAAAATACTGAAACTCAGTTAAGGAATAATCTAATACTGTATTCAACTGAAACTCAGTTGAAAAATTTCTTTCCAATAATGTAAAAAGGAGAATCAACTGCAGTAATGAGAGAGATGATTTGCTGATAATTATAACAAATATTTACTACAGATCTGTATGCACCATGAACTGTGCTAAATGCTTTACACATATAACTTTATTTTGTGCTCCAACAACCTATTACACAGAAATTGTTATTATTCCCACTTTCTAGATTAATAAATTGGTTTTGAGGGGTCATATAGGTGAAACAACTCACTCAATATCACAAGCTGTTATGTGGTGAAGTTTGCATGATCAATACAGGGTTCTGGTCCTCCCACTCATTGAGTGGTACTAGTCAAGTTCTGGAAGCTCTTCTGGTCTTAGTTTCTCTAGCTGTGAAGTAAGAATGACTAGGACTAATCATAGAATATGAGAGTACATGTGAAAAAAATGTCTTTTTAAAGAGTATGAAAAACTTGGGTTGTAAAATTTTCTTGTGGATAATTTATTATTGCTTTTCTTTTTTAGATAACACTAACAGAGTTGACCTTAGAATTGGAGTGCCTGGGTTAGAACCTTGGCATCACCTTCTTACTGTAAGACTTTGGTCAAGTTAGTAACTTTTCTGTTCCTCATTTGTGAAATATAGTTAATGGATGTGTGTGTGTGTGTGTGTGATGCGTTTATCGGGACATAACCCCATTGTAAGTTGAGGAGCATTTGTGTATATATACATATTTATTTGTGTGTGTGTGTCTGTCTGCCTGTCTGAGAACAGTGCTGGCACAAAAGTGCTTAATACACTTCACTCATTATTATTAATATTACTATTGTTGCATTTTCGCCTTGAAGGCATACTTCTGATGTGAGTTCAGGAGAAGACACTGGCAAGGACAGCAAAGAACAGGAGAACACTCTAGCTTCCCTGATAGCATTCGAGGTGCTGTCCAAAGTGAGTTGTCCTCAAGCAGAGAGATGCACTGCCTCTTTTATGCTTTGCTTTTCCTACTTGCCTACTCTATTTACACCTTTCAAGTAAGGACCAATCAGCAAAACCCCAAGAGAGTCACTGTCGTGAAGATAATTATGAACTGGCTGAGTCCTTGCAATGTTTATTATTTAGGTTTTTAAGAACAGATAATTAAAGGCCCCACAGAATCTAGTCTCTCCCAATTGTAAAAGTGGGGTCTTAATAGAAACCCGCAGAGCACTTGGGGTTGTGCACTTGCTTCTGAAAGTTCTCTTAAGAAATCACTGACCTGGTGCACTCCCTGGGGTATTTCATGACCATGTGAAATCACTTACTGTTTCTAATTTGCATTTTTCTTGAGTTTGCATATTTTTCTTGCATCTGCTTTGTTGCCAATGTACCAAGTCCTTATACATTTGGACTGCATTTACTGCAGTTTGGAATGGTTTCTCAGAAATGGGACATTAAAATCCTGGAGTGTGACACTGAGACGTGGAAAGGGCTTCCTTTGTAAGCTGTTCAGGCATGCTGAGCATTAGTGTAGAAATTATTTTTTCCTTAATTTTCTTGGATAGCAACCTACATAGGATCTTATAATTGTGTGTAAGAATTCATTAAAGAGACTCTCTTGATTGCTAGAAATCCAAGCTGCTAGTGAGGAGAGAACTGCAGTGATTTGTTGCAGCAGAAGTGTTATGGAAATATTTACTGAATACCTTCTATGTGCTAGGCATTGAGTGAAACACTTTCATATCCCTTGCAACACATGTCTTAGTCTAAGGTAATACTTTAATGTAATTCTAACAAATGGATAAAAAGGGAATTATCATTATTTTATTGATGAAACACCAGAGACTACAAGAAACTAGGCCCAGAACAGTTAAACAGAGTAGACATAACCTCTTACCACCTTATCTACTACTATGTAACAAACTACCCTAAACTTTAGTGGTTTAAAACAACAAATATTCATAATCTTACAGTTTCTGGCACATAGGAAGCACTGCATAAGTGATTGTTATTCTTGCTGATTATGTTTCTGTCATTGACATTGTGTATCACTGAGTTGGGATGTGTATTAGATAGAATCATGGAAGGTAAGGTTATAGAACAACAATTCAGACATGTTCATTATGCTAAGTGCTTTACATATATGAAGTCAACTACATTTAATACGTATCAACAATGAGGTTGGTATTAGTATTATCCCCATTTTAGAGATAAAGAAAGAAATTCAGAGAGACTTCCTTCCTTCCTTCCTTCGTTCCTTCCTTCCTTCCTTCCTTC
>NW_012101776.1:962787-964445 GCF_000951045.1 Mandrillus leucophaeus
ATCTTGGCTCAATGCAACCTCCACCTCCCGGGTTCAAGCAATTCTCCTGCCTCAGTCTCCCCAGTAGCTGGGACTACAGGCATGCACCACCATGCCCGGCTAATTTTGTAGTTTTAGGAGAGTCAGGGTTTCACCATGTTGGTCAGGCTGGTCTCGAACTCCTGACCTCAATTGTTCCATTCTCCTCAGCCTCCCAAAGTGCTGGGATTACAGGCGTGAGCCACCACGCCCGGCCTAATTTTTCTTACGTGCGATAGTTTACCAAAGTCCACCTTCCACTTCTTCCTTTGTATATATAGACATGGCGTTTCCTAGCTTCTCTTGCAGTTAACTGTGGCCATGAGCTTTGGGCAGTGGAATGTGAATGGATGTGATGTGGCCACTCCATATGTGTTTATCTGTGTCCTTTCCCCTTCTAGGTGACTGTGATGGCACCTTCCAGACAGGTAGCAATGCCACATGGCAGAATTCAAGATGGCAGAATCACTATCAGCTTCAATTCCTGAATGACTGCAGAGCAAAATTTCTTGCCTGCAACATACACTGTCTTTGCAGCCTCCCTGGGCTGTTATATAATGACACATAAAAATATTTCTTGTGTTGAGGCATCCCAAATTTGATCTATTTGTCATCACAGTCTATCCTACGAATACATTTCCGATCCAAATAATGCTAGATTCATGAGAGTTTATAGTCCAGAGATTTTTTTTTTTTTTTTTTGAGAGAGAATCTCACTGTCTCCCAGGCTGGGGTGCAGTGGCATAATCTTAGCTCGCTGCAGCCTCCACCTCCTGGACTCAGGTGATCCTCCCTGCTTAGCCTCCATGAATAGCTGGGACCACAGGTGTGCACCACCAAACCTGGATAATTATTTTGTATTTTTTGCAGAGATGGGGTTTTGCCACATTGCCCAAGCTGGTCTCAAACTCCTAGACTTAAGGGATCTGCCCGCCTTGGCCTCCCAAAATGCGGAAATTACACGTGTAAGCCATAGTAATAGCCATAGTCCAGAGATATTTAAAAAACTTTAGCGTGAGTCATTTCTCTCTGCTGTAATTCTTTCATGCATTTTGAAAACCTTTTCTGCCATACAGTGCTTTTTGGGAAGTTCTTTGGACAGACATATCACAGGATGGAGAAATTAAAGAGAGAGAATGCACTAAAGAAAAAATAGTACTTCGTATTTTAGAAATTACTAAAGGTGTCTGCCCCAGTGCAACAGCATGGTGGGCAGTCATTTGTAACCCACAGAACATTGAGTTTCTAAAATTTGAGTGTTTTTAACTTATGAGGGCCAACTTCACTGATGAAGTGATTACCCCAAATATGTGAAATCCATATTTCAAACACAATAGCAGGAAATCGGAAATATCTGACTGTCAAAGAGTACAAAGTAAAGAGGGGCCCCTGAAGAGTGACACTACTGGAAAAACAGATGACAAACTTTCTTTTTTTAAAGAGCAGTCAACCTCAAACTTACTACTAATGACTGTATTTCATTTCAGTCTACCCCAGTGGTTTTGTTTCTCATAGACTGTAGAATGTAAGGTTTTTTGGTCATTCTGACAGATTTTCCAGCACAAAAAATATCAGGGGATTAACTGACAAATCATGGGTATTTTTAGCAAGATAGATTAGCCCTGGAAATTTTCTCCACC
>NW_012101776.1:965690-1014404 GCF_000951045.1 Mandrillus leucophaeus
TTTCAGGTCTAACATTTAAATCCCTAATCCATCTTGAATTAATTTTTGTGTAAGGTGTAAGGAAGGCTTCCATTTTCACCTTTCTACATATGGCTAGCCAGTTTTCCCAGCACCATGTATTAAATAGGGAATCCTTTCCCCATTTCTTGTTTTTGTCAGATTTGTCAAAGATCAGATGGTTGTAGATGTGTGGTATTATTTCTGTGGGTTCTGTTCTGTTCCATTGGTCTATATCTCTGTTTTGGTATCAGTACCATGCTGTTTTGGTTACTGTATCCTTGTAGTATAGTTTGAAGCTGAGTAGCATGATGCCTCCAGCTTTGTTCATTTTGCTTAGGATTGTCTTGGCTATATGGGCTCTTTTTTGGTTCCAGATGAGATTTACAGTACATTTTTCTAATTCTGCAAAAAAAGTCAATGGTAGCTTGATGGGAGTAACATTGAATTTATACATTACTTTGCTCTGTCCCTGTTTATACATACATGACTGATATGGTTTGGCTGTGTCTCCACCCAAATATCATCTTGAATTCCCACCTGTTGTGGGAGGAACCTGGAGGGGAGGCAATTGAATCATGGGGCAAGTCTTTGTCATGCTGTTCTTGTGATAGTGAATAAGTCTCATGAGATTTGATAGTTGTAAAAAGAGGAGTTCCCCTGCACAAGTTCTCTCTCTTTGCCTGCTGCCATCCATGTAAGACATGACTTGCTCCTCCTTGCCTTCTGCCATGATTGTGAGGTGTCCCCAGCCATGTGAAACTGTAAGTCCAATGAAATATCTTTCTTTTGTAAATTGCCCCATTTCAGGTATGTCCTTATCAGCAGTGTGAAAATGGACTAATACAATGATACAAGAGTAGTTAGAACAGTGTTTATAAATGTGCCAATGTTAATCAATGTAGGAGTTAACAATTTCCTGTTTTTCTGTGATTTCTCATGCACCAAAAATGTATGAAGATAAAATATACAATTTTCATTCAATATTAAATGATTAACCTCATACTGCTTTCAAGGGCATTTATTGGCACCTACTATGTGTGAATATGCTCAGCTTGCTTATGTGAAAGCTGAATAGTAAAGTGGTTATGTAACTTAATGAAGGTCCCACCACTAGGAAGTGGTAGATTAACTTTCTAAACCACTTTCCTCCCAGCTTAGTTTCACATTCATGTGTTCAGTCAACAAGCACTTATGGAATCCTGATGCTGGGCCCGCCTTTGTGGTAGACACTGAAGATACAGACCTTGTCCCTGCCTTCATGGAGCTCACAGTTCAGGAGGGAAACCAGATTTAATTAAATAACCACAGAAAAATTTGCTTAAAAAATGAAATCAATGCTGCAAGGAAAATGAACAGGGTTATTTGAGAGCATGTAATAGGATTTTATCATATCTGATGATTCAGAGTAATGTTCTCCTATAGAAGAGATGTGGGAACTGACGTCTGAAGTGTCAGCATTAGTTAGCCAGGTGTGGTAGATAAAAGATGACCACCTTATCCAACAAGAGGTAGAATTGCTTTCCCCATGCATTAAATCTGGACTGGCCTTTGACTTGCAGTGTCCAACAGATAAAGTGGAAGTTTCTGCCCTTGCTCCCTTGGAACATCATTTTGAGACTGCCAATTGAAGAAGTCTAGTCTAGTCTACTAGAGGATGAGAGGCTGGTAGAAAAGAGAAAAACTGTTCCAGCTGAGTCCCCTTAGTCCAACCAGTTGACAGCCTGCAGCAACCGTGTGGGAGGCCATCTTAGATTATTCAGCCCCTGTACAGACACCAAATACCTGCAGCTGTAAAAGTGATTCCAGGCAATAACAGAAGAACCATCCTGCTGATCTAAGCCCAAATTGCAGGCCATAGAACCATGAGCTAATAAGACAGCTATGGTTATAAGATATTGAGTTTGGGGTTGGCATGTTACATGGCAGTCAGTTATTGATAGCCTGATAGAAGTATGGAAGCTGGGACTGAATTCTAGGAAGAGGGAAAGATATATGCAAATGTCCTGAGGAGGGAAGAATAAACTTTTAGGGAACTGAACGAAAAATGATGAGACAGAAGACTTCAGAGGGTTAGGCAAGGCCCAAGTCAAAAGGCAGTGTCTTAGAATCTGTCAAAAACCTCATCTTTTTGTTGTTGAAGTCTTTCTTTATTGCCTAGCCTGCAGTCATGCAGTGGCACAATTAAAGCTCACTTCAGGCTTGACCTCCTGGGCTCAAGCAATCAGCCTCCTGACTAGCTGGGACTACAGGTGTGCATGACCATACCCAGCCAACTTTTTTTATTTTTTATACAAACAGGGTCTTAGCATGTTGCTCAGGCTGGTCTCAACCTTCTGAGCTCAAACAATCCTCCTGCCTCAGCCTCCCAAAGTGTTTGGATTATAGGTATGAGCTAGTATGCTTGGCTGTGAGTTCAATTTTATCTTTAAAAGCAAGAGAAAGTCATTGTAGAGACTGTGAGCTCAGAAGTGGCATGAATAGACTTACACATGTGCATATATTCTATTTTTTTTTTCTCTTCACCAGGCGCAAACTTATGGTGGAAGGGACCTACATTAAGCACATATAAGTAGAAGCTGAGTAAATCTTATTTTACTATTTGACTGATTAAATCATGAAGATACCCAGAAGGCAAAACTGAAACAGCTCAGGTGTCTGGGGGAAGTCCAAAGTAGAGGACATTGTGAACCAGATACCATGACTGACCTCAGTTTGAAACTACTGGGGTAGTCTGTTTTATGGCTGAAAAAGTCATTCTTTCTACCAAGATTTTCCACTGAAAATTTGCCTTTGACTCATTTAACTTCTAATCAGGTGACCTTCTACCTTTTTTGCATTTGAAGTAGGTTTCTTTTACTAGGCCAGCGGGTAAACAAGGAGAAAACACAGGGAAAGTCAGATGCATCATTGAACGGAGTTTCTGTCTCTAAACCTGTAAAGTACTAGTGAAAATTCCTACTGCTGAATCAATTACAACTGCAAGCTTAGAATCAGGGTAGAGTGCAACTGTTAAGGCTTTGGCCCTTGGCCTTAGCGGTTTGTAAGGCTGGAAAAGAAGTAAAGTATCTCTTTACTCCAGTTCTTGAATCCAGTTCATGAATCAAGAGAGATCCTTGGATGTCTGATGGCTGCTATTCTGTTTCTCAAACAATTTGAATTCAGCAAGGCATCACTGAACATTCAGAGTCACACAGTCAAGTTTAAATCCATGCTATGCTATTTAAAACTTGCATGATCTTGTGCTAATTAATCAATTTTTGCTTCAGTTTCTGAAATGGTAAGGGGCACAGGGACAATACAGTCTGCTTACCATATGGGTAAGGATGTGGGGGAAGTTTAAATACATTGTGCTTACATGAAATATAAATAGAAAGCTCCTCCACAGTAAGCTATCAGCTAAAGCTAGTTTACTTTCCATTGCTCTTCAGTAACGGAAAGAGTAATTTTTCATTACTGAAGGATAGACGCTGATGGCATTTTTTTGTTTCGTATATTTTATGTATGCCTGGATTTTATATTGATCTTTGCTGCAAATTTGCTTAATTTTAAATAGGAAAATTATCTTTCCTTGGCCTGTATTTCAACCTTCTCTTTACTCCAGTTCAATGATTTCAACACTGACTGGTCATTGGAACGTTAACAAAAATATCAATGCCTATTTTCATTCCCAAAGATTTTAGTACAATTGGTCTGAATTGTGGCCTGGGTGTTGGGATTAGTTTAATAAAATAATCTTTTGTAAATAATTTTGTGCACAAATTCCTTGAACTACAGAGAATTTTGAGAAGTAAAGGATAGGTATCCCTAGAACACGCTGCTGGTCTAGATAGATAACCAATGTTATTTTCACTACACTCTGCCCATAGAATGACATAATAAAACTTTTTAAAAACATTTTTAGTCAATACGGCAACTGAATAGGCTTCAGGCCACCTTATGGGTAAAATAGCTTTGTGGCTCATTAAATGAGCGCTCTTAAATATCGCCTATGGGGAATCCAGCCTGAACCCAAGTATGCTCCGTGGTGACCAGGGAGTTGTGTTACTCCCCTTTACTTGAGGTAGAAAATAAAAATAGCAGTATTGCATTCAAATTACCAGGGGTTGTGACCCTCTACTAGCTCATGTGTGTCATATATCTCATGTGATGTGACTTTTGTCACTTTATGTGTTTAGGCTTCTCAGTTCCACTTAAACACTAATTCTTCAATTAGGGTATGCTGCCACCAGGTGGCAATGAGGGCCTCACCTGTGGCCCCTATCTTTGAATAATAGTTGTTCATTCATACATTCATTCATTTTTCATGGCAACTTGAAAAGGTTGATATGCCTTTTTACTTGCTATCTCTTAAAATTCAAAAGGTAAACTTTAATGTTAAAACTGAACTTCTATGGCTAATTATAGTTTTAATAATTATAAAGATTATATATGCAGGCATGCAAGAATAGCTGCATATGTATGTGAAACTCTACATGTCTACATGTATGAATGGTTTTAGAGAAACTAAAGATAAAAGTATGTATCTTCTTCACTATCCCTTATTAATTACTAGTCACAGCAAAACCATACACGCTTATTTCTATTCTTCTACAGCCAAATTTTGCTGTTAGTATCTTTATGAGTTGAGTACTATTGTGTAATTTCAGACCAGCCTGATGGTTGTTGGTCTGCAATTATGAGATTGAATACTATTGTACTATTGAGCACTATTGTACTATTGAGCACTATTGTACTATTGAGCACTATTGTACTATTACCTTTATGAGACTGAGTACTATTGTGTAATCTCAGACTAACTTAAGGTTAAAATTCAATCACAGGATTCTCAAACTTTCTAGCAATGTGTAATTCTAATTAAGGAATTATTAATATATTTGCTTTTCCGTATCTTGGTACTGAAATGATTTCTATCAACAATAGCTCCTAATAAGTTATCTTTTATTTCTTTCACGTTGAAGAACTGAGAGGGCAATAACAGTTTTGTTCTATTATTGTGTTTATTGAGTCCTCATGACCAATTTCTCCTAATCAGAAGAATGAAACTTTCTCTTGTCCATAGAAGAGGGAAACATCAGGATGATGTAATCATTAGCTATGTATGACTTGAAAGTTATGCACAATGATTCTTTTCTATCAGATGAACACGACTTCTATATCATCTTAAGTTTTAACAGATTATCTTTAACATGAAGGATTTAGTAAGAAGCCACTAAGAAATTATTTTAAAAACATATTGTTGTTCATAAAGAGAAATTGATAAAGTCTTTGTGCTTCCCTGTGCCTTTTTAAAGAAAAAGTCCCAGTAATTCACTCCGTCTTCCACGTTGGTATCACACATGCCAGGAGACATTGTGAGGGGCCACAGCAAATTACATTTTGTGTTACCAAAGAAAGTCCCCATCTTTGGGTTGAGCATGAGACATTTTCACTGCCTCTGAGGTGACTGATTAGAATTCTGACCAACTGACCCACTTTCTGCCAACTGCTGCCTACAAAAAGCTAATCACACTCTCTCTCTTATAAATGTAAAACAAAGATGTGGGAGGGTCACTTAGCCCAAGGTGTTTACACAGAGCAAAGCTGAGCAACTTTCTAGATAACTTTTGATGCCTACGCAGCCAAAAGTAAGACCTGGGCTCAGAGAGAGAGAGTGCTGCTGAGATATCATTTCTCTTTCTATCTTGAGCTTCTTCGTATCTTGGAATAGTTTGCCATGACTTTAAAGAATCTATAAATCTTAAGAATCTCTTTGGCTAGGCTGACCCAGAGATATGTTATTTAAGATAGCCTTTTTGATGGCATTTCCATGCAAATTTTAAATCAAGATTGATAGCATTATCAGACAATAAACATTTGTGGTTTTAATCTTCATGATTTTGACTCTTTGGAAAAGATCTTGACAATCCATGAAATTTTTTAAGAAGTATTATCAAACCTCATCTCTAAAAATGTTGTGGTGACCACTCCACATGTCTCTGTCCTTTCTTTTTCTACATTCATTTCCCAATCAAATGATATGATTTAAGATACTAAAAATGTTTGTAATTTTCTGAAATTGTTATTTGGCTAGTTAATTCTCGTATCTTTATTTGACCTTTCTTATGTTTCTGCCGTGTTTTCTCAGTTATTTGTAATGTCTTCTGAAGCTGGACTTCATTATTGATACTCTGCATCATCATTCCTCATTCAAAGTTAAGTACTCTAAGCCTCCCACAAAGCTTCTGTCCATTCAGTTCATTCATGTATTCATTAATTTTTCTATTTCATTTATTTATTCAGGCAATAAATATTTATTGAGTACCTATTTTGTTTCACTCTTCTCTTTTCGTTGATACATAACTATGCATATTTATGAAGTTCATGTGATATTTTGATGCATGCATATAATATATAATGATCAAAAAGGGGTAACTAGGATATCCATCATCTCAAATATTTATCATTTCTTTGTATGGAAAACATTCCAAGTCTTCTCTTCTAGCTATTTTGAAATATACAATAAATTATTGTTAACTATAATCACCCTAGTGTGCTATTGAACCCTAAAACTTATTTTTTCTAACAATATTTTTATACCCACTAACCAACCTCTTCATCACCTCCCCTATCAGCCTTTGGTAAGCACCATTCCACTTTCTACTTCCATGAGATCAGCTTTTCTAGCTCCCATATATGAGTGAGAACGTGCAATATTCATCTTTCTATGCCTGGCTTATTTCACTTAACATAATGTCCTCCAAGCTTACCCATGTTACTGAACATTACAGGAGTTAATTTTTTTTATGGCTGCATAATATTCCATTGCCAGGCACTTTTCTTGATGCTAGTATAATAAAAGAGGCATTCTTGCCCTCATGGAGCCCATGTTCTAGTGGATCAAGGAGGTAAAATATATAGGAAACATAGGTAGTGGTAAGCCACAAGGGAGAAAATTAGCAGCTCTGGGTCTGTTTGGCAAGGTTAAGCTGTCTGCATGGAACCCTAGCCAGCAATGGCTGAATCAAGAATGGTTTCCTGCCCATGGCTAGTGCCTGCTGTATCTGGTGTCAACACTGAATGGTGGAATGTTGACTGCTCTGAAGGTTTTCCTTGATGCCCTTCAAACTGGCCTGGTCAAAATAATTGGACTCCTCTCTCGCTTCCTGTCCAAGTTTTGTTTAACCAAGATTAAAGTTTTGCCTTAAATGTTCAAGCTTTACTTGAAAACTTGTTCCCTGATCTGCTCTTTCCAGGTCCCACTGGTAGAGATTGTTCCTGGTCTTTCCTCCCCTAATCCTGGCTAAAATACTGCTTTAAGATGGAATCATTACCATGGCATTTCCATTTCTGTTTTTTTTCCAACAATTTATTTATATACATTAAAATAGAAATGAACTACATGCTTTATATGAGACATTTTCCTGGGAATCAGGGATATAGAAGTAAATGATACTTTTGATCTAACATGATTTACCATGTTTAGCATGATAATTCTTATGTAGCAGCTGCTTAATCCTCTTGTGTCCTATTTGTCAATATAAAATTATTTTCAAAAACTTTAAATGTCTTAGCAATTTGTCAAGGATTTCCTCTGGCTGTAGATATTCTTTTGTGTGGGGTGTGTGTGTATGTGTGTGGTATATGTGTGTGCATGTGTGTGTGTGTATGGGTGTGTGTGTGTATGAGTGTATGTGGTGTGTGTGTGCATGTGTTTGTACATGTGTATATGTGTGTGTGTGGTATATGTGTGGTTTGTATGTCCTTCTAGGTTGCCAGGCACAACACCATATGAAAATAAGGAATTTTGAATAAGAAGATATACATGCAATATAAAATATTTCTGTAATAGTATAAATTTTTGTGCTTAATGTTATGGACACTTTTGAAAATGGTAGCTAAATGAATGTTGAGTCACTTTATTTGCACCCATAAGATATCAGGAATTATGCAGAGTTGATCCATGTGCAAAGGTGTCTGCTATAGTTTGGATGTTTGTCCCCCTAAACCTCATGTTGAAATTGGATCCTAATTTTGAAGATGGGGGCCTGATGGGAGGTGTTCAGGTCGTGGGGGCAGATTCCTCATGAATAGATTAATGCCTTTCCTGGAGTGGGAGGAGAAGTGAGTGAGTTCTCACTCATTAGTTTTCAAGTGAACTGGTTGTTAAAAGGAGCCTGGCGCCTGTCCCCCCTCCCTTTTGCCTCCTCTCTCACCATGTGATCAGTTCTCACCATGTGATCAGTTCACACCGGCCTTTCTTTGCCTTGTACTGTGAGTGGAAGCAGCCTGAGGCTTTCATCAGAAGCAGATGTTGGTGCCAGGCTTCTTATAGTCTGTAGAACTGTGAGCCAAAGAAACCTCTTTTCTTTATAAATTATTCAGCTTCAGGTATTCTTTTCTCACAACACAAAATGATCCAAGACAGTACCTAAAAGCTTCAATTTGCCATTTGAGTCTTTCTATGAGATGACTAGATTTTTCAGGAGGACAGGTCCATCTATCTGGAAAGAAGCCATTTGGAATGGAAGCAGTATGAAACCAGCATAATTTTCTTGGTTTAAGCGGCCCCATATATGCCTCTGAATCTTACAACATTTCTGCAAATATCCAAAAGCTTATGTATTTATTATTCATACAAGCTCTTGAGTTTCTGCTTTCAAGTGACCCTCAGAAATGCCCCCATTTCCTGCAGAGGTTCTGTTTCTCCTTGCTTTGTTCTGACTTTATGGCAGGACTAAGTTAATGAATTAATTACTATGGGTTATCACTTGGATTTGAAGAACCATCATTTCTAGGCATTGCTGCTCAGAGTGGTAAGTGGACCATCACAAATCAACATTACGTGGAAGCTTGTTAGAATTTAGAATCTTAGGCCCTACCCAAGACCTACTGAACCAGAATATAATTTAACAAGCTCCCCAGGTGCAGTATAGTTTGAGAAGGACTGAGAGTCTAGAGGAACGGCAGATGCAAGGCAATAGGTAGGCCCATGCTTTGGACTGTGGGGAGATACAGGTTCCCACACCTCTTCGCACCTAGATCCTCCCTAAGAGCAGAATTAATAAATTAGTTTGATTTTAGGATACTGACTGCAGACCTGGGACTAGGGTAACACAAGTGAGGCTCGCAGGGTGCAACATTTCCAGAAACACCCACTCTCAGGTGCTGACCCTGCAGGTGTCACAAATCTGAAAATCCACGCCTCTGTAAAGTTTTCACCTGCGGGGCCATTCTCACCTCACCCTGACCTTGCCCGGTGGAGAGCTCAATTTGACTATTAAATGGGAGAAACAGTTGTTGAAACGTCACCTACCTGTGGGTATCTCTCCTCTATCCTTCCATTCTTTATGACAAAAGCCCCTCTAGAAGTTTCTCGCTCTCTGTGTGTGTGTGTGTGTGTGTTCTCTGTGTGTGTGTGTGTTCTCTGTGTGTGTGTGTGTTCTCTCTCTCTCTCTCTGTGTGTATGTGTGTGTGTGTGTTTATGTGTGTGTTCTTCTACACTTTTATAACTATCTTCTCTGGTTTGGTAAGAAAATTGAGAATTGGAGAGCCCCTCTAGTCTATTAGTTGGGCCATTTATGTTCAGTTTACTAAGACTTCGGTGCATCAATCTAGCTCAGAACAATCCTGACCTTTGTTTATCTTTTCTCCTTCATCTTCATGCATGAATTTTCCCAGGTGCCTCATAGAGGGGTTGTTGAGAAATGGGGTAGGATTCAGATATTCCTGCAATCCCAGTTTCTTACTAGAGAGTTCCACATTTAGAGATATTTGGGGTTTCTCTGGTTATTTAGGGTGTTAGTTTATTTTCTATATAGTTAATGCTCCTTGGGGCAAGATTTCCGCAGTAGAAAACTCTGAGAGGAGGACAGTTGAGTGGCTGGGTCGTCACAATACCACCAGGGCTGGGGTAGGCTCCTGCAACTTTTAAATCTTCACTTTCCTCCTCTATAAAATGAGAATGACACTAATTTCTACTCTGTAGAATGAATAAGAAGATTACATTAACAAATTCATGTATTTCAAAAAATACTATACAAATATTATTAACCTCTTGATTGAGTTTTAAGAAGTATATAGGAAACAATATTTTTGGATCAAAAAGGCTCAGAAATCTTAAGTGCCATTTGAAAGCCCCACATTCTGTAGCTTCTGGAGTAAGGCTTGATCTGGAGTGCCTGGCTCACTCTTTCCTTCCCATCACACTGCCTCTCAGATATGCACCACAGATAATTCATTGTTTATGTGCTCTTAAATTTGATGGCATCTCCTCGACCCTCCATTTACTTTTCCTCGTTATATCAAGACATCTCTTCAGATTCAGTCCCTTGGAACCTAGTGTCTTCAGTAAAATTATTATTGATTGGCTTCTTGCAGAGTAGGAGGGGAGGCAGCCTCTGAAGCAAAGCAGGCTCTTCCTATTTGCATTTCAGGTGGGTCAGCAAAATGTGGCACTACAGTTGTGCCTGCACTGAAATAAAACATGTTGGAAGGCACGGTGCCTCTCTAGAAGAATTGGATCCACATTCAGTTCAAACCACGAAACTCTCCATGGACTAACAGTCCCCTTGACCACCCAAGTAAAAACTTCCCTGAGAAAACAAAAATCCACCTTTGAAATGCCTCATGCACAGACATTGCCCTTCCCAGCCTCTGCACTGCTCAGCTTCTCCAGCTGCATGGAAGCCCTTGACACTCCAGTGGAGACTTCCTCCTACCTGTTTCTCATGTTAATCCTCAACAGAGGCCAGAGAGAGCTCATAGGCTCTAATGCCCTGGGATGAAGCATCAAGTGCTCACTCCTACAGGCCCAACTTTGCCACACTTCTGACTTCCAGGATGTTCTTTCAACCCTGTGTCTATCCTCCAGCCCAGAATCTAATCTTGGGTCTCTGAAAATGGGGTATTGACTTGTTCTACCCAAATGACCTTCATAGGTGGCAGTTCAGATCACCCTGCCTCACATTTCTAGACCCTTTCACTACATGTTTTAGCATCCTCATCTCATGGTCAATAAGATACCCTAATTGTTTGTTCATTCACTCTTCTATTAATATTTTAAGTGTCTTTTATGAGCCATGCACTGGGGACTAATGGAGAACAACACTAGTCCTATGAAGCTGTAGCTTTCTAAAGTTGACAGATGTTCACTTATTGACAACAAATATTTATTGTTGCCTCTATGTAATAGGGATTATTCTGGTTTTCTTTTTTTTTTTTTTTTTTTTGAGATGGAGTCTCGCTCTGTCACCAGGCTGGAGTGCAGTGGCACAATCTTGGTTCACTGCAACCTCTGGCTCCCTGGTTCAAGCGATTCTCCTGCCTCTGCCTCCTGAGCAGCTGGGATTACAGGCACACACCACCACGCCCAGCTAGTATTTGTATTTTTAGTAGAGACGGGGTTTCACCATGTTGGCCAGGATGGTCTCAATCTCCTGACCTCGTGATCCACCGCCTTGGCCTCCCAAAGTGCTGGGATTACAGGCAAGAGCCACCACACCTGGCTATAACAGGGATTATTCTTAAAATGAAGGATACAGTAAAGAATGAGCAGATACAGTCCCTGACTTCTACAGCTTACGTCATACTGGGGTAGGTTGGGGAGGTATGCAACAGACACAAAATAATGATGTGCCAGGCGGTAGGATATGATAAGGGGAAAATTAAAGCAGAAAAATGGAGAAAGGAGCAATGAGTGGGATGGTTTTAGATGGGATGATCAGGGATGTTTTCTTTGATGAAGTGACATTTGAACTGAGATTTGAACGAAACTAGAAAGAAAGTCATGTGGATATCTGGGAACAGGATATTCTGAGAAGGAACAGCAAGGATATAAACCTGAAGACAGGAATATGCTTAAAGTGTTTGAGAAGCAAGAAGGAGAGCAGTGGGCTGGAGTGGAGAGAAAAAGGGAAGTGAGATCAGACAAGGTATGGGAGCAGGGAGCAGTGGGCAGCTTTGAATAGAGCCCTATGCGCCCTGGTGAAGACTTTAGATTTTACTCTGAGTGAGATGATAATATACCAGAAAGTTCTGGACAGAGGAGTCATGTGGTCTGACTTAGGTGTTAAAAGATTTGCTTTGTCTAGCATATGGAGACCAGACTGTATGAGACCGGCGGGAAGCAGCAATATCATTAGAAAGGCCTCTGTGATGATTTTCCACGTAAGAAGTAGGTGGTTTGGACCAGGCTGCTGACAGCAACGCTGGTTAAGATATTTTGAAGGTTAAGCAGTCACATATACAGAAAGATCAAATTCTGAGTGTAAGAGGAAGAGAGAATTCAAAGATGACTCCAAGGCTTTCATATGAACTTCAGAATGAATGAGGTTGTCCCTTACTGACATGAGTCAAAGAATTTCTCAATGGAGGTTAAAATTACACATTTGGATGAGTGCTAATGTTGAAAGATGCTGGACCCTGTAACTTTCCAATTTCATATCCTCCACTGTCCCTTTTGTTTTCTACTCTCCTGCTAACTACGTCCCCTCTCCCTGCAAAGACCTTGCACAAGATGTTTCTTGTTGAGGATTTGGATGTTATCTAAGAATGATTAAAAGCAGGCATTACATTATATAATGCAGTGAGACAAATAGATTTATGCTTTGGAAGCTTACTTTGTCTATAGGTTGGATAACAGATTGGGGAGGAGTAGTGTAAATGAAGGAGAACTAGCTAGGAAATGACTATAGAGACCAGGAATGAGAAGACAGTGGCTTGAACCAGGGTGGTATCACATTAGATAGGCCGAATATTGCAGGGCCATTCTGGAAGCACTAATTTCTATGATCTTCCTTAGTACCTAGTTGTCATGTAGGCATGGCTGTAGTTGGTAAATCAGAAAAGGCTAAATTGAGTTGTGGTAGGAGAAAGACAGGAGGCAACAGCAGGTATAGATTAAGTAGAGGAGGAAGTTAAATGTGGTTTTCTGGGTGGGGCCCTCAGGAAGCTATGAGATATTTCCAGGAAGAGCTGGCACATTTCTTTGATGGCCTAGTGGTTTTTATATTTTTCTGCCTGAAGTTCACCACTTTCTACCCATGTACTCCTCTCTTGTTTTCATAAACCTCCTTCTTTCAGGACCACTTGAAACCCTTCATTTCTGCCCAACTTCTGGATGTTCTTCCCTATACTCTATTAGACCTCCCAACAGTGTGAAAAGGAGATATTATTGCATAATGGTTAAGAGTCCTGGCTTTTGAGTTGGACTGGCTTGGATTTGAAACTCAATTCTATTACCTACTAACTTCGAGACTTTGGGCTGATTACTTAATTACTTGGTACCTGATTTTTCATACCTGTAAACTGGTAGAAATTATACAAACATCTACTTCTACTTCATAGGATGGTTATCATGATTAAAAATGTCAGGGACTTCTTGTTTCTAGTCTGACATAGAAGGAGCTTGGAGGTCCCCACTCCATCCTAAAAACAAGTAAATATCTGAAGAAGTGGAAAAAATCAACACCTCTTCTTAGATACATAAGAGAAGGAAGGTCACAAGGGAAACTACTGCCCCCAGAATTGAAGAAACAGAGAGGTAGATAAAGAGAATCACAACTTACTGGAGCAGAAACCTATGGGCTGAAACATCTATTGGAACCAGTGCCAGGGTAGGAAAACCTGAACTATAAATTGATTTATTTCTGGAGGCTCAGAGTCAACAAGTCTGAGAGATAAAAACTCCCAGAGGGTCCAGAAATAGGGGGTACCATACTTTTATGAGTTTTACCTCTGGGAGCTCTAATACATTCTTACATTGAATATCTGAGAAAAATTTCCTCACGCTTTGGCAAGAGGAGAAAAAAAGGAAGCATTTTGAAAAAGAGCAATACATTCTTTAAAAAAAAAAACAAAAAAACCAGGTCTGCCCTCGGGGGAAACTATCAAACCATAGCCTAACCCACTAGGGTTTTATCAGAGCCTAACTGACCTGAGAAAAAGAAATATTCAACTCCAGCAAGCTCCAGCCTTCCAAATGGAGGAGGAGAAATACCCAACTCCAACCTACTTCAGCTATCCTGTCCCACACAAAGGGGGAGCGGAAGAAACCTGAGAAGCAGGCATGAAGTTCACAGTCCAGAGGCACAGACACATCAGAGTTCAGTATCTGATGAATTACATGCAAAATCCTCAACAAAGTATTAGCAAATTGAATTCAACAATGTATGAAAATTATTACATGCCATGACTAATTGGAATTATCTCAGGTATACAAGCCATGCTGAACATCTGAAAAATCAATTCATGTGATCCATGACACTAGCAGACTCAAGAAAAAAACCACATTATCATATCAGTAGATGTAGAAAAAAATTTCAACACAATCCATCACCCATTCACAATGAAAATGCTCAGTAAATTAGAAATAGAAGGTAACTTCCTCAACTTGATAAAGAATATCTCTAAAAACCTACAACTAAAATCATACTTAATGGTGAAAAACTAGACGCCTTCCCAGTAAGAATAAGAAGAAGGCAAAGATGTATGCTCTCACCACTCCTTTTCAACATCATATTTGAAGTCCTAGCTAGTGCAATAAACAAAAAAAAGTTATATTAATAAGAAAAGAAACTGTCTTTGTTTGCAGATGGCATGATTGTCTATGCAGAAAACTCAAAATAATCAACAACAAAAAATCCTGAAACTAGTAAATGATTATAGCAAGATTTCAGGATGTGAGATTTATATACAAAGGTCATTTATTTTCATATATACAAGTAATGAACAAGAGGGATTTGAAATTAAAAACAAAACTACTTACATTAGTACCTCCAAAATGAAATACTTATGTATAAACTTAACAAAATATGTACAAGATCTATATGAGAAAATCTACAAAACTCTAATGAAAGAAATCAAAGAAGAACTAAATAAATGGAGAGATATTCCATGTTCATGGATAAGAAGACTCAATATTGTCAAGATGTCAGTTCTTCTCAACTTAATCTATAGATGCAATGCAATCCCATACCAAATCTCAAAAAATTATTCTGTAGACATCCACAAACTAATGCTAAAGTTTATATGGAGTGGCAAAATATACAGAATAGCCATACTGAAGAAGAATGGAGTTGCAGGACTAGTACTACTGAACTTCAAAACTTACTACAAAGACTGCATGATATTAGTAAAAGAATAGGCAAATAAATAGGTGGAATAGAATAGAGGGCCTAGAAGTAGACCTACATAAATAGAGTCAACTGATAATCAACAAATGAGCAAAGGCACTACAATGGAGCAAAGATAGTCTTTTCAACAAATGGTGCTGGAACAACTGAACATTCACATGCAATAACTCAATCTAGACATAGACCTTATACCCTTCACAAAAATTAACTCAAAATGAACAGAAACCTAAATTAAAATATAAAAGTATAAAACACCTAGAAGATAACATAAAGAAAACTTAGATGACCTTGGGTATAGTGATAATTTTTTATATGCAACACCAAAGGTACAAACTGTGAAATAAATAATTAACAAACTGGACTTCATCAACATTAACAATGTCTTCCCTGTGAAAGGCAATGTCAAGGAATTTGCAGAAAAGCCAGACTGGAAGAAAATATTTGCAAAAGACACATCTGACAAAGAACTACTATTCACAATATGCAAATAACTCAACAATAAGACAACCAGCAATCCTACTTATAAATGGACCCACAACCTTAATAGACACTGCACCAAAGAAGATATGAGATAGCAAATAAGCATGTGAAATGATGCAAGATAGGAAATAAGCATGTGAAATGATGTGAGATAGCAAATAAGCATGTGAAATGATGCACCATATCATATGTCATCAGATAAATGCAAATTAAAACAACAATAAGATACCACTACACACCTATTAGAATGGCCAAAATGCAGAATACCAACAACACCAATGCCGGCAAGGATGTGGAGCAATAGAATCTCTCATTTGTTGCTGGTGGGGATGCAAAATGGTACAGCCACTTTAGAGGGCAGTTTGGCATTGTCTTATTAAACTAAACATATACTTGCCATACAATCCAGCAATCATGCTCCTTGGTATTTGCCCAAAGGAGATGAAAAGGTATGTGCAAACAAAAACCTGCACATGGATGTTTATAGAAGTTTTAACCATAATTGCCAAAACTCGAAAGCAACCAAACTGTCCTTTAGTAGGTGAATGGATAAATAAACTATGGTATGGTGGACAGTGGAATACTATACAGCACTAAAAAAGAGGTGAGCTATAAAGCCTCATGAAAAAGCATGGAGGAACCTTAAATGCATATTACTAAGTGAAAGTAGCCAATCTGAATAGGAAAAGGCTACATACCCTATGATTCCAACTATGTTACAATCTTAAAAAAGCAAAACTATAGAGACAGTAAAAAAGATCAGGGATTGCTAGTGCTTGGGGAGAGAGAGGGATAAATACGTGGAGCACGCCAGGATTTTCATGGCAGTGAAACTATTCTGTATGCTACTATAATAAGGGTATATATCATTACACATTTGTCCAAACCCACAGAGTGTACAACAAGAGTGAAACCTAACGTAAACCACGGACTTTGGGTGATAATGATGTGTCAATATAGATTCATTGACTGTAACCAATGCACCACTCTGGTAGAGGATGTTGAGAATGGGGGAGGCTATGCATGAATGGAGGCAGGGGTTATTTTGGAATACTGTAACTTTTGATCAATTTTGCTGTGAATCTAAATATTCTCTAAAAATAAGTTTATTTTTTAAAAACTCCATGTTACTCAGTGTTTAAAAAAAAAAAAAAGAGATAATGCCTGCTAAGTACATGATGCAAGGCCTGGAAAATAATAATAACTGACATTATGAAATTCTTAATTTGTATCAAGCTGTAAAGTGCTTCAGGTACATTAACTTGTTTTATCTTTCAAGCTATACTATTATCCCCATCTAATAGATGAGGAAACTGAGGTTCAGAGTGCTTTAGTAGCTCACACAAGGAGACAAGGCTATTTAGTGTTAGAGCCAGGGTTTGAGCTCAGGCAGTCTCTCTCAGTGAGCAGACTGTACAGCCTCTCTCAAGGAGTAAACACTTAACGAAGGCAGCTATCAGTAGCCTCAGTGGGGCATTTTAAAAAATGGGCATTCTAGGATCTCAGGAGAGATCCTATTTATTTAATTATTAATTCTGTATTTTTCGCGCATTGTCTTTTTAAAAATTATTGCTGAGAATCTTTTTACAATAACTGAATCCACTTTCTTAGAAACCTAAGGGGAGGGCCGGGTGCAGTGGCTCACGCCTATAATCCCAGCACTTTGGGAGGCCGAGGCAGGTGGATCACCTGAGGTCAGAAATTCAAGACTAGCCTGGTCAATATGGCAAACCCCATCTCTACCAAAAATACAAAAATTAGCCGGGCATGGTGGTGCATGGCTGCAGTCCCAGCTACTCAGGAGGCTGAGGCAGGAGAATCGCTTGAACCCAGGAGGAGGAGGGTGCAATGAGCTGAGATTGCGCCATTGCACTCCAGTCTGGGTGATAGAGTGACAATCCATCTCAAAAAAAAAAAAAAAAAACAGAGAAAAAAAAGAAACCTAAGGAGAAAGAATAGGTGTTCCAGTGTTACATGAGTAAATGAATGATAGGACTGCCTGCACTCACTGCAGACCCTTAGGAGATGTTTGCTGAGCAAATGAGTATCAGGATTAGGAATGTTTAATAGGATCAGGGAAGCCCCCAGTGAAACCTTGTTTAAAAATGGAAGGGACCGGTGTGGTGTTGGTTGTGTTGAGTATGGCAGAAGAGTTAAGTGCTGCTGTTTTATCGTTTCTGTATCAGAGCAGTGCTTCTGCCAAGTTTTCCAGCCTTTTTGCAGGTAATATTTTGTGGCTAAAACAGAACACGCAGATCTTAATATTTCTACATTTAAGTGTCATAGGCTATGAGCCCCTGGCATGATGAGAGGCAGTGTGTGTGGTGATTTAGCATGTAGGAACTCAAGCCAAACTGCCTGATGTTTGAATTCTGATTCCACTACTTTCCAGCTGTGTGGTCTTGGGCAAGTATCTTAACCTTTTGGTGGCTCTATTTCCCCATCTATAAAATGGAGATCAAAATAGGACCTCTGCCATTTGACTGATAGAATAATTGAATGAAATAATACATACAAAGGCTCCAGCAAAGAGGCAATAAATGTTGGTTGTGACAACGGAGTGCCAGTTGTGGGCCATGACAGGTGACCACTTGTGCTAATTTTAAAGCAGAATAACTCAAGAAAAGCACCAGACTTTCAGGTCCCTATGTAGCTAAATCATCTGGCCTGGAAATATCATGACAATTTCTTGAATTTGCTAATCACTTTCAAGCCAATCAAACACATCTCTATATGTCTCAAAGCATTTAATGAAAAAGTCCATCTGATTCTATTGCATTCTGTATTTCATTTCATCATTTTGACACAATAATCTGTTTTATGTCCTGGTCTGTTCTGGTCCATTTCATTTGATTTCATTCTGTTTGCATTCCTATAGTGTATTCTATACCATTTCATATTCCATCGCATTCCATTCTACACAATTCCACATCTCCCCGGCCACATCAGCCTGAGAGTAATAAACAGGTAGCAATTGACACATTGCTTTTGCTCTATCCCCACCTATTTTCTGTGAATACATTCCCCTTAAATTCTTCCTGAATAGCTCTGGGTGTCCTGGAAGATCTGTGGCCTAAACTAATCATCTGGTCTTTTTGGTGATCTGCAACCTTTCTCACTCCTGTGCCAACTTGTTCTGGGGGCTCCTCTGGCTTGAGCCAATTATACCAGTGGCAACTGATTGGGATAGTGCAGGCACCAAAGCTTAGACATTCTAAATGGAGCAACAAAGCTCCTCCACTAATGCTGCCTCTTGCAGATGGAAACAGTTATAGTTTCTTCTTCCTTGTTGCCTCTTTTCTGGGTAGTAAGGTCTACAGTTGCATTGAGAAATTAGATCATTAAGAAAAATATATACTGATGCTCCTTGGAGGTCTGCTCAGGCAATTGACACAGTGACTATAGATTTCACTCACTCGATAATATCAGGACTGAGCAGAGGGTGCGCCTTGTAAGCAGCCAGGGTTTTCAGCACCAAAAAGTTGGGGGTATGGGGGGCATATTTATATTGCTCAACAGTGACACCTGTTGGCCCAGACAGAAACATTTTTTTTTTTCAAGTGGGGTTGGGGAAGGCTTTAGGACTAAACAAATACAAACAGCAAAAATACAAACTGACAACAGAACAAATAATGTATATGAAAGCCATCTGCTCCCATCTGAGTTGGTTTTCTTGCTGCCAGAGTTGAGTTAACTTTAGCCAGGATACAATAAAATGTTAGCAGAACTGATGAGTGCAAGGCTTTGCAGGATATTTAATGAACATTTGGAGACAAGCAATGTACTCTGGTCAGTTGAGGGGAACTGAGGTCCATACATACATACATACATGCTCTGTATGAGCCATTATATAGCTGTGGAGCCCAGAGACCAGGAATCAATTTGTTGAATCAAAATCTAAAAGACTTTTTACTTCAGTAAAAAGAGTAATGATTCTTACTTAAGTCTCTTTTGCTTATGAAAATGAAATCATATCTGTATGCCTGCTGCCTCTCTCCCTCCCTCCCTTCCTTTCATTTTTCCTTCCTTCCTTCTTTTCTTGTTTCTACAAATACATACATACAAGATAGGTTTGTTGACGCCATGAGTCAGGCACTAGACTGGACGTCAATGATGAGCATGACTTAGTCTAGACATAATGAGGTTCATCAAATTTCAGAAAGCCATTCCTACACATTATTTGGTATAATCACTGACATAGCTGAGCCCTATACTATGGGCTGTGACATTCCAGAAATGACAAAGATGGTATCTGGCTGAGGGAATGGTAGGTCAGTGAAACCTTCACTGAGGACAGGGTTTTTGAATTAGGTTTAAAACGATGGTAGAAGTTTCCCAGCAGAAGTAAAGAAACTCAATGACATGGAGGGAAGTGATGGTTTGAAGAATGGTTAATGGCCTTGTTTGCAAAAACCTCTTGTTTATCAAGTAATTCTTTTGAAGGTCGCATGGGGACAGTAAAAAGAGCATAGGCTTTTGAAGAAGTCAGAACTAACTAAAATCCCACTCAGTAGCTATGTAGCTATGGCAAGTTAGTAGACTTCTATGGGCCTGTTTCTCCATCTATCATGTAGAATCAATATTTACTTCCAAGGACTGACATGAGGAAAGATGAGGTAATGTAGTAAGGACATTAATACTGAGCCTACAACACGAAAACTACTGGAGAAATGGTGCTGTCTCCAGATTCCATAGATCTGAGTCCTGTTCTTCAGTCTCCAAAAAGGCACATTGGTTTGTCATCGAGTAAATGTCTGCAGGAAAGACCATGCCATTCAATTAGTAGGCTGCTTCAGGCTTGTGAACTTTCATGTAAATGTATTATGTGCTCACACACACACACACACACACACACACACACACACCCACCCCATGACGTGACGTGAAGGCAGAAAATCTTCCTGTGGAATATCAGAGAAATAGATCTGCAAACAGGAGACCCTTTCATAAAAGTTTCCAGATAGCCCATTTGGTACGTTCTACAACACTGAGAATCGGACCAACATTTCCATCTGTCTTTTGACCTCTCCTTGCCAACCGTGGAAGCAAACCTTTTGCCACCTCCATTTTAAATTTAGATTTTGACATCATCTCCTGGCCTAAACGTGGGTCATGGTGGATGGCCAAGTTCACATGGCTGTTTTCTCCAACTTCAGCTTTCCTCTAATCTGTGCTCTCCTGACAGTTTCATTCATTCCTTACAGAGTGCTTACCACCTACCCTGCTTTTTTTTTTTTTTTTTTTTCAATTCATGGAAATGAATCAGATCTGTGATGGCGTCATTCAAAAGAGAAAGCTAATTAAAAAGGTCCCCTTTCCTTCCTCTTACAGACCTTGCCATCGTATCCCCTTTTGGAGACACAAGCCAGGAAGGAAGCTCTTCAGTGCAGCTGTGAATAGAGAAACGCTGGCCGAGGTTTTGGGGACACTGGGCGATCAATCCCAGTGAAATTTTTAGATCCCTGGGGACATGAGCTGCTTTGTCTTTTCCAAGGTCAGGATAAACAGAATAACTTCAGGTTTTTCTACCCAGAAAGAACATGTGGCATAAACATCAACTGCAGAATAAATATGATTAAGCTGGTACATGAACAAAGATGTTTTCTAGGAGATGCTTATCCTGGGATGAGAGCTTTCATAAGCGTTGGTGTTTACAGGACTCTTACTGTGTGTCAGGAACTGTTCTAAGTGTTTTACCTACGTCAATGCATTTGATAGTCACAACCACTGAAAGAGGTAAGTACTCTTATTACTTCCATTTTACAGATAGGGAAACTGAGGTATAGAGAAGTCAAGTGACTTGTCCAAGGTTATTAAACTACCTAATGTCAACACTAGGATTTGAACCCAGATCATTTGTTTCTGAAGTACATGCTCACAAACACTGCATTACTGATACACTGTTTTGTCTTTGCATACTTAAGTGGTCATAACTTAATCTGAAACACTTTGTGAGAGCAGGAAGCAAACTGTCCCCTTGTTATGTGGACCAGTATAGTGATAATACAAAAATGTATTGCATTTGAATTACTTGCCAATATCTTCTAATTGAGGCAATTTTTAACAAGAATATACATATCTAGCCTCTATTTTTCTCGCTAGAAGTTCTAAAATCCCTGGGCTTAATATTATATGGCAACAATCGGCTGGAGTTGAGTTGCTGCCACTCTCTTTTAATTGAGCCATGTTCCCTCCAATTTGCTACAGGCCCTACCACTCCCTGTTGCCTCTCCAATACCAGGCCATTTGGCATTTTATTCAGCTCATTTCATGCACATGTGTTCCACAATTGGTAACATAACCCTAAAAGTATTTGAGTTTGTGGCTCCTGCTCTTGTGACAGAAGATTTTTCTCCAATTCCAAGGTCAAGATATACCATATTGACTTTGGGCAAAATTTTTGTAATGTGCTCAAGCTCAGTTCTTCTCCTTAAAAAATGAGGATTAAAAATAACACTTTGTAGTTGCCTCATCTATGGATTGGGAAGATTTAATGCCTGTCATTTCTAGAGTTGTTGTAAGGGTCAATTGGGGCAGTGCCTGTGAATACACCCAATGGGCCATCAAGCAATCTCAGGGTTTAAGGCAATGCTGGGGTTTATAAAGCACTTTATGCTTTAAATCCACTTTTATTTCTAAAGTCTCATTGACTGCTCTGAAAAACTGTCAAGTGAAGTGGGCAATAAAGGCTTTATACTCTCTCCAATTATACCTTCCTTTGTATAGATTTGGAAGCTGGGGTCCAAATGCATTAAATGACTTGTCTAACATGGTCCATTAATGTAAGTACAGAAATGGAATGAGACCCCAAATCTGCTTCATGGAGGGAGACTCTTCTAGGATACTGTGATGCTTCTTCCCAAGTAGTTCCATCTTCAGACTCCAAGGTCTCAATCTGAATCATAATTCATTACAGGACTTTCATAATCTTAAAAGCAACCTGACAGTCATTACAGTGGGCTGTGAGAAATACTAGTGCAGAGCCACATACTTTGGGCTTCACATTAGGTTCTGCCACTCACTATCTTTGTGACCTTGGGCCAGTGACTCAACCCATTAAACCTCAGTTTCTTCACTTACACGATAGGGATAATGTCACCTGTTCAGACTACCTTACACATTTGCTGTGAGACTCCATTGAGATAATATCAGTGAAAGCATGCTGTCACTATACATTAATATCAGAATGTGTACGTCTCTTAGCCTCCTGACTAAAGAGTGAGCTTCAGGGGAGTATGTTGTAGACTGTCCTCTCTATTCTGGGTGCTTTTGTACTTCTCACATAAGGATGCATGAAATGCCTAAACAGTAAAACCTGAACCATCATGTGGTTCCAGCCAGGGAAGCAGGAGATGGAGCCATGAAATGATTCTTTTTTGGGGATTGCTATCAAAAAATGAGGAATGATATTCGAGTTGAGGGCTGTTTGCTTTCTACCTGTGCAGGTATCAGCCTATGAGATTCCAAGATATTATTGATCACTGGTCAGCAGTTCACACTGTCAAAATTCAAAAATTACTGTTAGGGTAAAGGAACATTGGACTTTAAGTCAGAAGATGTAGCTTTAAATTTTGATTCAGTTCTCTAGAAACTGTGTCCTTAGGTAAATTACTTGACCTCTCTGGACCTCAACTGGGCTGTCATAATTAAAGGCATTCTTAAACATATGAAGCATTTATGTTGGTTCTCTTCCTTCTTATAAGCTTTATTACAACTACAACACACGAATTTTCACTGGAAGCTTGTACTAGGTTTGTATTGTATTTGCCTCTTTCTTTTCTTTCTCTCACTTTCTTCTTGTTTTTAAATCCACTTGTGAGCCAAGTTGGCTCTTACTCATTTTATCCCAAGTCACCAAACACCCTACCCAGATTGAGAGCATTTCTTCTCCTCAGGCTGAAAACACTCAGTGAGTAAATCCAAGGTCTTTAATAGCAAGACAATCAGATCCACTTAATGTAATTTGGTTTCTGCCTCGGAATTAATGTCACAAGAAGTATTTGAATGAGTTTTGCTGTCTCTTTTTCTTACAGAATCGTAGACTGGATCCCAGAAAAATTCTGGTCAAACTAACAAATGATTCACTAAAGAATGGGGGCAGAAAAAAAAAAAACCAGCTGGCTGCTTGTTCTCTCTTTCTAGTTAATGAATCGAATTGATACAGGAACTTCATCATGTTCTCAGGGAAATCCTGTTGGCTGGGGCTCACTCTTCAGCACCGCTAAATTTAGGTCACAGCTCAGTGAAGAACACTTACAGATTCTTAATAAAAGATAATTTACCCAGTGACATCCAACAGGACAGCTGGGCAGGCGTTCTCATTTTCTTGTTAATGTTGAGGGGGTGGGGAGTGTGGAGTGGAGATGAATGTTGACAGAAAGTCATTTTCTGACGGCTTTGTGGCATATGTCACTAGCAACTGAAAGCTGAACCTAATGGGACCCCCATAAAATGGTTTCCTAAATTGGGCCAGGACTAAGAAATGCTGAGAAGCATAGCAGTGGGAAGGCAGAATTCTTAAGTCCTGCATTTGAATCCTGCTTGCTCATGCCTTCTCCGGATTAATCTTTTTCTACCTTACCTTCTGCTCTCTACTAACTCCTCTCTCTACTCGTTAGTCATGCTGAATTATTTTATGGCTCTTCACAAACTGTGGTTTATCTGTCCCCCCCCCTTTTCTTTTTCAGACAGGGTCTTGCTCTGTTGCGCAGGCTGGAGTGCAGGGGTGCAATCTCGGCTCATTACAACCTATTCCTGCTGAGCTCAAGTCATTCTCTTACCTCAGCCTCCAGAGTACCTGGGTTCACAGGTGTGTGCCATCACCCCTGGCTAGTTTTTGTATTTTTTGTAGAGACAGGGTTTTACCATTTTGGCTTGGCTGGTCTTGAACTCTTGAATTCAAGCAATCTGCCTGCCTTGGCCTCCCAAAGTGCTAGAATTACAGGTGTGAGCCACCATGCCCGGGTTCTCCATCCTTTTTGCCTTTGACCACCCTGTTCTTCTAGGTTGGTATGCTTCCCCCTCCCTTTTGAATGACTTATTTTTGCTTTAAAACCTATTTCCATTGTCGCCTCTTCCAGGAAGCTTTCTATGACCCTCAAATGCAAAGTGTGATGCCTTTCACTAACTCTTTGCTTGGTTTCTTCATTAGATTGAGCTCTGCCAAGTACAGACTGTCACAGTGTTCTTGGTGCCCCAGTAGTAACCTACTCCATTCAAATCAGTTTTCTTAAAGTCCTAATGGCCCCACTGTTACCAAACACAACAGACATTTCCCAGTCCTTATATACTTGCCCTTTTAATGGAATATTACACTGTTTACAAGTTCCTCCTTCTTGATGCCTTCTACTGTGGATTGAATTATGCCCTCAAAAATACTTGGAGGGCCGGGCGTGGTGGCTCATGCTTGTTATCCCAGCACTTTGGGAGGCCAAGGCAGGTGGATCACGAAATCAGGAGTTCGAGACCAGCCTGACCAACATGGTGAAACCCTGCCTCTACTAAAAATACAAAAATTAGACAGGCATGGTGGTGCACAACTGTCATCCCAGTTACTCAGGAGGCTGAGGCAGGAGAATAACTTGAACCCAGGAGGTGGAGGTTGCAGTGAGCCAAGATTGCGCAAAGACACTCCAGGCTGTGTGACAGAGTGAGATTCCGTCTCAAAGAAAAAAAAAAAAAAGTGAGGATATTTTGTTGTTGTTTAGGCTTTTTCTTTTCATGTCAGTAGTTTTGGGGGAGAAGGTGGTGTTTGGTTGCATGGAAAAGTTCTTTAGTGATGATTCTGAGATTTTGGTGCACCTATCATCTAAGCAGTGAGCAGTGTACACTGTGCTCAATGTGTAGTCTTTTATCCCTCACACCACTTCCACCGTTCCCCCTAAGTCCTCAAAGTCCATTATATCATTCTTATGCCTTTGCATCCTCATAGCTTAGCTCCCACTTATAAGTGAGCATATATGGTGCTTGGTTTTCCATTCTTGAGTTATTTCACTTAGAATAATGGTCTCCAACTCCATTCAGGTTGCTGTGAATGCCATTATTTCATTCATTTTTATGGTTGTGTAGTATTCCATGATACATACAGAAATGCTATATATATATGGGATTGCTGGATCAAATAGTAGTTCTATTTTGAATCTCCATACTGTTTCCCATAGTGGTTGTACCAGTTCAAATTCCCCTCAGCCGTGTAAAAGTGTTCCCTTTTCATCATATCAATACCATCATCTGTTATTTTTCAATTTTTTAATTATGGTTATTCTTGCAGGAGTAAGGTGGTATCTCATTGTGGTTTTAATTTACATTTCCCTGATAATTAGTGATGTTAAGTATTTTTTCATATGCTGGTTGGCCATTTGTATACCTTCTTTTGAGAACTGTCTGTTCATGTCCTTTGCCCACTTTTTGATGGGATTATTTGTTTTTTCTTGCTGATTTGTATGAGTTCCTTGTAGATTCTGGATATTAGTCCCTTGTCAGATGCATAGTTTGTGAATATTTGCTCCCACTCTATAGGTTGTCTTTTTACTCTGCTGTTTATTTCCTGTGCTGTGCAGAAGGTTTTCTTTTTAATTAGGTCCCATCTATTTTTGTTTTTGTTTTCGTTGCATTTGCTTTTGGGTTCTTGGTCATGTACTCTTTGCCTAAGCTAATGTCTAGAAGAGTGTTTCCAATGTTATCTTATAGAATTTTTATAGTTTCAGGTCTTAGATTTAAGTATTTGATTCATCTTTAGTTGATTTGTGCATAAGGTGAGAGATGAGGATCCAGTTTCATTCTTCTACATGTGGCTTGCCAATTATCCCAGCACCATTTGTTGAACAGGGCGTCCTTTCCTCACTTTATGTTTTTGTTTGCTTTGTCGAAGACCATTTGGCTCTAAGTATTTGGCTTTATTTCAGGGTTTTCTATTCTGTTCCATTGGTATACCTGCTTACTTTTATATCAGTACCATGCTCTTCTGGTAACAACAGCCTCGTAGTATGGTTTGAAGTCAGTTAATGTGATGCCTTCAGATTTGTTCTTTTTGCTTAGTCAGGCTTTGGCTATGTATTGGTTCCATATGAATTTTAGTATTTTTTTTTCTAGTTCTGTGAAGAATGATGACGGTATTTTGATGGGAATTGCATTGAATTTATAGACTGTTTTTGGCAGTATGGTCATTTTCACAATTTTGATTCTACCCATCCATGAGCATGGGATGTGTTTGCATTTGTTTGTGTCATTGATGATTTCTTTCAGCAGTGTTTTGTAGTTTTCCTTGCAGAGCTCTTCCTCATCCTTGGTAAAGTATATTCCTAAATATTTTATTTTATTGTTTTGCAGCTGTTATAAAAAGGGTTGAGTACTTGATTTTATTCTCAGCTTGGTTGTTGGCATATAGCAGTGCTACTGATATGTGTACATTGACTTTTGTATCCTGGAACTTTGCTGAATCCATTTATCAAAACTAGGAGCTTTGTGGATGAGTCTTTAGGGTTTTCTAGGTGTATGATCATATCATTCATATCATCAGTGAACAGCAGCAGTTTGACTTCCTTTTTACTGATTTGGATGCCCTTTATTTCTTTCTCTTATCTAATTTCTCTGGCTAGGACTTCTCGTACTATGTTAAAAAGAAGTGGTGAAAGTGGGTATTCTTGTCTTGTTCCAGTTCTCAGGGGGAATGTTTTCACCTTTTTCCTGTTCAGTTTAATGTTGGCTATGGGTTTGTCATAGATGGCTTTTATTACCTTAAGGCATGTCCCTTCTATGCTGATTTTGCTGAGGGTTTTAATTATAAAGGTATGTTAAATTTTATCAAATGCCTTTTTATGCATCTATTAAGATGAATTTTGCTTTTAATTCTGTTTATGTGATGTATCGCATTTATTGACTTGCAAATGTTTGACCATCCTGCATTCCTGGTATGAAACCCACTTGATCATGGTGTGTTGGCTTTTTGATATGCTGTTGGACTCAGTTAGCTAGCACTTTGTTGAGGATTTTTGCATCTATGTTCATCAGAGATACTGATCTGCAGTTTTCTATTTTTGTTATATCCTTTCCTAGTTTTGTTGTTAGGGTGATACTGGCTTTATAGAATGATTTAAGAAGTATTCCCTCTTTATCTTTTGGAATACTTTTAGTAAAATATGTGAATATTCTTTATATTGGTATCCTACATAATTTCACTAAGAGGAGATCTGATTACATCATTTGTTTCCTGAAAATCTTCAATGATGACTCAATCTTTAGTTTAAGATGTAAACTTTCCATCCTAAGATCTGAATTGTGTCTAAGTCTCCATCCTCCTTCTCACCATTCCACCATCTTACTTGTTCTTCAACTAGCTTTAAATGTTCATGAGTTTTCACTTACACTGTGTTCTTCCATGCTTACAAGTAATTTTGTGTGTAAAATTCCCAACACCTGAATCCTCTTTCCTATGTTACCCACCTGTCTTTTACATAACTTTCAATATTTGACTCAGTTATGATATTCTCCAAGAAGCCATTACTGATCTCCTCTCCAAATTAAATAAAAAGCCCTTTCTTTATGCATCTATAGGACTCCATGGCTACTTCTAACATTATACTTACTACACTATGTGCATGTGTGTTCACATTAGACTCTGAGCACCTTGAAGGTAGAAATCGAGTCTTACTTATTACTACATAACCTGGGTCCCAGGCATATCAGTTAAAAGAAAGAATATATAAATGAATTAACTGAGTGTTACGCAAGTAGAGAGAAGATGATAATTGAAATGAAAATGACCTCACATATCTGCATATATATGCTCGGAGACTATTTTGGTATACATACTATGCAGAGTTGTGCCCAGGCACATGGTTGGAAGAGGACAGAGCCACATTTTTTTTGAGAACTAACTTGCATATTATAAAACTTTGATGGAAATTGAGGAGAGGACATAAAGGGAGGGTGATTTCCTCCCTTTATTCCTAAATAATAGTCTTTCAAGAAATTGGAAAATACATCTAGATTCCAGAGTTCAATTCTAGATTTGTTGCTTAATAGTTTTATAATCTTGGGCAAGTGCTTTTGTCTTTTTAAGACTATTTCCCCACTTATCAACCTAAAGTGAATTCAAAATACTTTGCAGGATTATTTTGAAAATCAAATAAAATCAAGTATATGAATGAGAACACAGTGCTGGATTCATAGTGGTAAATGCCAACTTCCTTCTTCCTCTCAGGATAATACAGACCAGAGTGAGAGAAAAATAAAAGAGCAATTTTTAAACAAACTACCAACACAGTTCAGAGGGACAAAGGTGTTAAGGAAAACTTTAAGCAGAAACCCTTTGTAAAGTGAAGGCATTGCTACAATTTGGGGAAATTATTGGGAACAATTAAGAAACACCTTGGATACATTTTTTTTTTTAGTCTGAGATAGAGAGAAATTGGAGTTAAGTAAAATAGCAGTGATTGATCTTTGAATGTTTAAATAGTACCATTAAGTTTTCTATTAGGATAGCTCTGATTCTGATTGACATTACTCAACTCTAATGATGAATATAGATGCCATATTTTAGCTATAATTCTGCTTTTAAGGACTATATATTTTTTCATTTAATTTTTCCTGAAGCTTTCATTTTCGTATCTAAGCAATGTAGGTTTCCTATCAGAAACAAAAAGAAAAAAATGGCAACAATCTTACCCACCCAGAAACTACTATTGACATTTTTAAATTGATAAATAATAGTTGTACATATTATGGAATACATGTGATATTTTGATACATGTATATAATGTGTAGTGATCAAATCATGGTAATTGGGATATCATGCACCTCAAACATTTTATGTTTGTATTTTTAGATCCATTCAATAGAATATTAATATATTTTTCCATAATAAGCATAAACTGTATATGTTCCATTAAAGTGTGATTTTTTTTCCACTTAAAACACCATGAACATTGTTACATCCTGCGAGAATGTCTGCTGCTAGCAGGATACTTTCTTATCACAAATGACTAGAAAATGTAATTAAGTATTTGACAACAATTTTCTGGTACAGGACAGCAGACAGAGCATGAATGAGACCCCCAAAGAAGAGAAGCAAATGAGGCAACCCCCACAATTATTCTGGCTTTTTGCCTAGAGACAATCTATGAACTGTGGGGCATACAACAAAGATCACAACAGCTTGGCAATCTGAGTTGAGGATGAAGAGACCATTAGGGGCAGAAGTAGAGGCAGCTCAAATTTGTGGAGCAAAGTACCAGAGAAGATAAACTGCTCCAAATTCCATGAGGATGGGCAAGGAACAACTTTGTGGAAAGAAGAATTATCAGGGAGCCCTAAGCTGAAAAATTGGCAGGGCTCACACTGACCTGGGGAATTGGTTGAGTTTATGCCACCTACAGGATAGAGAACTTACTGAACATTCAAGGATTTTGTTACAGATGCCAGAAAGATGACACTCAAAGGGATGCAAAACTAACATCTCTGGATTAGTCTTAATAAAATTTAAAAGTAAGCTTAGAAAAAGTCAAACGGATCCACAGTTCTCCTTGTGTGACTTTGGGCATGCTAATAAGCTTTCTGAGTCTCAGTTTATTTATCTGCAAAATTGGAGTAATAGCTATATTTATCATCTGTGTTGCTTGGAGAATAAAGCTCCACATTAGTACACGACGTTCACTGGGCAAAGACTCTCGACTAGAAGAGCTCTAACATCTGGCACATAATAAATACCCAACAAATGCTGGCATTATTATTAATAGTTATATGCCATTCTCTCCTCAGGAAAGAACTGTGACCAGTATCAAAGCTAACATGGGCATTTCCATATAGATACCAAACAAAATTACATGCAGTGCATGAAAAATAGCTACATATGTAAAAGACTCAAAATCAGCTAATTTAGGACTTGCTAATATTCTTCAATGACATCTAGGGTGAACAAAAACACCTTTATTAGAACACCCATCCATGGAATGCTACACACTTACTGACTTTACTCAAATGAATTGAGAGGTCTCAAAGGCAGAGACTATGAGTTACTCATTTTTGTATCTCCTAGTAGAGCACGGGTCTGTTGCAGCGGACTCCTCACAATAATGTTTACATAGTTGAATGAAATTCAGAAAGTAGTCATTCATTTGCAGAAGAAATTAGCTGGTAATGAAATACTATGCAGTGTTCCATTCTGCAGAGGAACAAGTAACCTGCTAAAACATTTCTGTTTAATATTTGATAAGCAAATTATTCCCTTACGGAAAGAAACTAGTGCTAACCTTTCCTCCACCACACTGAGCATTTAAGCCCTCAAGATACACTCCTGGGACGGACGGATTATGGGTGTGCTGGAATACTATAATGTGCTCTGAATGAAAAGCCCCTACACTCAGACATTACAATAAGATCAGGAGCCAAGTGGAGAGAACATGGTAGATCAAAGCCTTGGCAAAACAATATCCGGGAAAATGTGGTGTTGTTGTTTGTTTCATATCATATCAGGAATATGCATCATTAAAGTTGCATCTGCAGGAAATAGAAAGGGTTCAGAGCATTGTAGCAGTGAATTTGGAAAATGTTTGAGAAAAGCGTACATTACAGGGGAGTATGACTGGGACAAATGCCTTTTGGCCCCCACACTGTTTTCTCATCTTGGAAATACAGGAAGACATTTCCCAACCTCTAATGCAGGTTATGAAATTGTCCCAGTTGTCTCAGGGAACTAATGTGTATGGTTTCTTTGCAATAAACATAGAAATTGACCCTCCAGTCTTAAAACTCAAGAAAGTTGTATTTGTCTTATCTGAGTTCCTTTCTTAGGAAACCAACCATCAGGCCTTTCAGATAGTATCAAGGAGCTGAAACTTAGCAGATCACTGCATCTCCACAATGAAACATGAGAGGCCCCCTCACTCATCAGGATTGCCTAACCAACCACCTGCTTCCTGTTGACCAACTTCTGTTTCTTGCCCCTCCTACTTCCTGTTTTCCTCTACATGTGTACATTTCTTTCCTACTATATAAACCCCTAATTTTGGTTGCTCCCGGAGATGGATTTGAAACTGATCTTTCATCTCCTTGGCTGTAACACTTAATTAAAGCCTTCTCTGGCAATACTCACTGTTTCAGTGACTGGCTTTCTGTGCTGTGTGCTGCAAGCAGCAGAACCTAGAATAAACCTCTGGCATTTAGGTAACAGATTTTTAGTTCCCTGACCAGTAACACATTGCTTGTGGGTTTGTTTCCACAGGCTGAAAAAGTTTTGGAAGCCCTCCTAAGCAGCTGCCAGACCCTTTTTTGGCCAGAGGTGAGTCTCAGTTTCTCTCTCTGTCTAGCCCCACCCCTGCTGGCCCCAACCATGTTACTGATTACCTAGGAAAAACAGCCTTAGAAATTTGACATCTGCATCTGGATAGGTAAGTGTCCTTTGTGGGCCTTGACAGTATCTGTTCCTCTTAATTTGAGAATCTTTTTTTTTTTTTGAGACGGAGTCTCGCTCTGTTGTCCAGGCTGGAGTGCAGTGGTGCAATCTTGGCTCACTGCAAGCTCCACCTCCTGGGTTCACACCATACTCTTGCCTCAGCCTCCCAAGTAGCTGGGACTACAGGCGCCCGCCACCATGCCTGCTAATTTTTTGTATTTTTAGTAGAGAGTGTTAACCAGGATGGTGTCGATCTCCTGACCTTGTGATCCACCTGCCTTGGCCTCCCAAAGTGCTGGCATTACAGATGTGAGCCACTGCACTCGGCCAGGAAATTTTTTAAAGAATTTCCATTTACAGGTTGAACAAGCCCAACTGAGAGAAGCACCTTCTCTCAGTTTGGATACTCTTAGAGCTTGTTGTTACAGCAGTTGGTTTATATTTTGGAGGTTGTGTGTGTTGATATAGTCATGGGAATTTAGAGTTTGATAAACTGATATAACTGATATTCTTCTGTAATGCTGTTTGACCTGAATATTCCTTTTTTTAAGACACTATCTTACTCTGTTGTCCAGGCTGGAGTGCAATAGTGTCACCATGGCTCACTGTAGCTGGGAACTGCTGGGCTCAAGGGATCCTCCCAGCTCAGCCTCCCAAGTAGCTAGGAGTATAGGCACATGCCATCATGCCTAGCCTTTTTTTTTTTTTTTTAATTTTTGGAGAGATAAGGTCTCATCATTTTGCCAAGGCTGGTCTGAAACTCTTGGACTCAAGTGATCCTCCCACATCAGCCTCTCAAAGTGCTGGCACTGCAGGTGTTAGCCACTGCACTTGACCTGGTCCCAGTATTCTTTGGGATCTGGAGTTTGCTGTTGAATGGGAAGGCAAGATGAAATTCCATGTAGTCAGGCTCTTACGCTGCTGTTCTAAGCAGAGTTGGGCATGATTAGTAGGTTACAGATGATGTTTTTATGTGGTGCTCTCTGGACCTAGTGCTCTTTGGCATGTGGGAAGATATGGCCTTTGAAAAGCAAACTGCCATGAGAACTGCTTTATCGCCAATTTTGGTTCACAGCCTTCATTGGATTACGTATCAGGGCAAAAATAGTTTAGCCATGTGAACCTGTTTGTAAACTGGTGAGTTTTATTTCATAGCTAAAGTTCTGAGGTAAACACTATTGGATCTTTGCTTGTGTGTATGTGTGTGTGTGTGTGTACATATTTAGATGTGTTTATGTGTATGTACATTTACTGTATGTTGTGTCTACCAAGTTTGCTTATAAGCAAAAGAATGCTCATAAATTAAGTATATAAGTCCAAGAGTTTTAAAAATTCATATGATTAAGTAAATTGTTAATTTAAAAAACTGGCTTTAAAATAATTGGTAAGATAAAAATAGAAATGTCTTTGGAATTGCCAGCATACATTTTTGTCTGGGTTTTATATTTGTCTCTGCTAGATATTTGGGGTGTCAGGGTTTAGCACAAAAGGTTATAAAATAATATACCCAGCCAAAACTAAATAGTCTTTGTTTGACTTTTTTTGATAAGTAAGACCAATTTAACGTTAGTTTAATGAAGACAGCTGAATTTTCTGAATTGTTGACAAAATACCCATGTATTTAACTTTTAAAACGTTCTTACTTAGGTGAACATCTGATCTTCACAGGCTATAAAAAAAGTTAACAAGGAAATAACTTGAAATGATGACTAACTTTGTCTAATATTTCAGTTTTCAGAAGTAATCTAGATAAATTGTTTGAAAAAATGAAAAAATCATGTACATGTAAATGAGATAAATGCTTGTAGCTGTGAGAGGTGACAATGTGCTAGCAGCCCTCACTCTCAGCACCTCCTCAGCCTCGGCGTCCACTCTGGCAGCGCTTGAGGAGCCCTTCCACCCACCACTGCACTGTGGGAGCCCCTCTCTGGGCTGGCCGAGGCCGGAGCTGGCTCCCTCTGCTTGCCGGTAGTGTGGAGGGAGAGGCGCAGGTGGGAACCAGGGCTGCCTGCCGCACTGACAGGCCAGCACGAGTTCCCACAGGCATGGGCATGGGCTTGGCGGGCCCCACACTCAGAGTGGTAGGCCAGCGCCCAGGCGCAGAACAGTGGGGGATTAGCACCTGGGCCAGCAGCTGCGGTGGGTGTCCGGGTCCCCCAGCAGTGCCAGCCCGCTGGTGCTGCGCTGGAGCTCTAGCCAGGCCTCAGCCACTTCCCTTGGGGCAGAGCTTGGGACCTGCAGCCCACCATGCCCGAACCTCCCACCCCCGCGGTGGGCTCCAGCATGGCCTGAGCCTCCCCAAGGAGGGTCACCCCCTGCTCTGTGGCACTGGGTCCCATCAACCGCCCAGGAGCTGAGGAGTACAGGTGCATGGCCCAGGACTGGCAGGCAGCTCTGCCTGCGCAGGGTGGGGGTATCCACTAGGTGAAGCCAACTGGGCTCTTGACTCTAGTGGGGATTTGGAGAACCTTTATGTCTAGCTGAAGGATTGTAAATACACCAATCAGCACTCTGTGACTAGCTCAGGGTTTATAAATACACCAATCGGCACTCTGTGTCTAGCTCAGGGTTTGTAAATACACCAATCAGTATTCTGCATCTAGCTAACCTAGTGGGGACTTGGAGAACTTTTCTGTCTAGCACTCTGTGTCTAGCTCAAGGATTGTAAACGCACCAATCAGCACTCTGTGTCTAGCTCAAGGATTGTAAATGCACCAATCAGCACTCTGTGTCTAGCTCCGGGTTTGTAAATACACCAATTAGTACTCTGTATCTAGCTAACCTAGTGGAGACTTGGAGAACTTTTATGCCTAGCTAGAGGATTGTAAATGCACCAATCAGCACCCTGTGTCTAGTTCTGGCTTTGTAAATACACCAATTAGTACTCTGTATCTAGCTAACCTAGTGGGGACTTGGAGAACTTTTCTGTGTAGCACTCTGTGTCTAGCTAGAGGATTGTAAATGCACCAATCAGCACTCTGTCAAAACAGACCAATCAGCTCTCTGTAAAATGGATCAGTCAGCAGGATGTGGGTGGGGTCAGGTAAGGGAATAAAAGCAGGCTGCCCCAGCCAGCCAGCGGCAAGTCGCTGGCATCTCGTTCCACACTGTGGAAGCTTTGTTTTTTCACTCTTTGCAATAAATCTTGCTGCTGCTCACTCTTTGGGTCCACACTGCCTTTATGAGCTGTAACACTCACCACAAAGGTCTGCAGCTTCACTCCTGAAGCCAGCGAGACCACAAACCCTCCGGGAAGAATGAATAACTCCAGAGGCCCCACCTTTAAGAGCTATAAAACTGCGAAGGTCTGCAGTTTCACTCCTGAAGCCAGCAGGACCACGAACCCACCAGAAGGAAGAAGCTCCAGACACATCTGAATATCTGAAGGAACAAACCCCAGACACACCATCTTTAAGAACTGTAACACTCACTGCAAGGGTTCACTACTTCATTCTTGAAGTCAGCGAGACCAAGAACCCACCAATTCCGGATACAGCTGCACTTTTTAATGTAATTGGAAATCTTGAAGTTATTTTGGATTGAATAATAGAAGTTATTTTTGGCCATCTGGGTCACTTCCAATTAAGAAAGGATTATGGGGCCGGGTGCGGTGGCTCAGGCCTGTAAACCCAGCACTTTGGGAGGCCAAGGCAGGCAGATCACCTGAGATCAGGAGTTCAAGACCTGAGATCAGGAGTTCAGCCTGGCCAACATGGTGAAACCCCAACTCTGCTAAAAATACAAAAATTAGCTGGGCATGGTGGTGGATGCCTGTAATCTCAGTTACTTGGGAGGCTGAGGCAGGAGAATCACTTGAACCCAGGAGGCTGAGATTGCAGTGAGCCAAGACCATGCATTCATTGCATTCCAGGCTGAGTGACAAGAGCAAAACTCCATCAAAAAGAAAAGGAAGGAAAGAGCGAGAGAAAAAGAGAGAGGAAGGAAGGAAGAAGGAGGGTTATGACGTTGGGAAACATGTTTTTTTAAAATTGTGGAATGTTCTCATCTGTAAAATGTTAATATCTGATAGCTAGTTCAGAATGTCTTGCTTCCTAGGTTTTCACTAAAATTTAAAGTTACTAAGAATAAGAATTGTAATTAATATATTATTCTGTATATCAAATGTGTGAGAGAAGATGTGTTTTTACAGAGAAAAACAAATTATTTTGTCAATTCATAAGTTATGTAAAGGTTGATACAAATTATGGACTATGGTAAACTTTTGTCCTAAAATAAAATAATTGGTCATTAAAAAAACAAAAAACAAATAAACAAAAACAGAGAAAGAAAGAAAATTTAGGACAAAAACAAAGTCCAAGCATGTTAGATGATTTGTATAAATTAGTAAAATACTCTTTAAAATCTGATACAAAATTGGAGAAATTTGGCTAATTAACATTGTTCATAAAGCTCTTAGTATTGATGAAGGTAAATAAATATTGTAAAGAAATATATTGGCAGTTTGGCAATTCTTTTCTTTTTTTTTAAAACATACTTAAGCATGAACCCAGATTTAGCATGGAGTCAAATTTTATATACACACTTGCATTGCTTTGTTTCATACTGTATTTGCTATTCTGCAAAGATAGTACTAACACTAAAGTACTTACTGGTCACGTGCTTGAAGTAAATTTCTGAATTGCACAGAAGGTATAGTGGTGTTGCTGGACTTAGAGACATTAATTTGTATACTAGGAACAAAATACCCAACATATGTTTGTTTTAGGCTCTGGATTATACTGTAGCCTTCAAAGTAAACTGAGTAGGTGAAAAATTGGGTATTGGTTTCCAGTTTGTTTTTGCTTTTAATTTTTAATTATTTGCTATTTGTTCTCCTTTGGGTTTTATGTGTATATACATATATAAAAAACCATTGTTTTTTTAGTTTTTAATGGAAGGCTTGTATTTTGTTCTATGAATAGCCATTTTGTTTCTTATGCATTTCCAACAATTCATCATTTGCTCTATTTAAAGTTCTTAAGCTATCTTTGTCAGGCCTGCAAAAATGGATAGGGGACATCAGCCATTAAAAGTTTGATTGGTTTTGCTTACCTCTGATGATCTAGAGAGCTACAAGAGCTTTAAGCTATGGGTCAAAAAATAACCCCTAAAAAACAAAAAACCTTGTTTTCTAAAATAAGTTACGAGCAGAAATAGTACATTACTTATTTATTTGGAAAAGTAGGTAAGAGTAGAAATGTTTAGAGAGAGCAAACTATTGCAAGGACAAAAAACCAAACACTGCATGTTCTCACTCATAGGTGGAAATTGAACAATGAGAACACTTGGATAAAGGAAGGGGAACATCACATACCAGGGCCTGTTGTGGGGCGGGGGAGAGGGGAGGGATAGCATTAGGAGATATACCTAATGTAAATGACGAGTTAGTGGGTGCAGCACACCAACATGGCACATATGTAACAAACCTGCACGTGTGCACATGTATCCTAGAACTTAAAGTATAATAAAAACGAAAATAAAAAGAATGTTTAGAGAGTTTTTTCCCCTAAGGAAATTCAATTCAATCAATAATTTGAATTGGTTTCAGATCTTTTTCTTTAGGTAATGAGGAAAAATTGTGATATGGGTACAAAGTTTTAATGTTCAGGAAAGACTAGCCTGCCTTTTCCTTAAAAGAAATTATATTGACTGGGATTTCTCTCAGACTGTGTTAGTTGTATTTACAGGTATCAAAATTAAGTGACATTCACTTGGATTAAGTAGCAGTAAAAATGTCAGGCTTTCTAGTGATTTTTTGTATTCCAAACCTGTTATCACTATTAGGTCTTAATGTGTGTACTTGAAAACAAAATGTACACTAGTGTTGTTCTGGTTTGAAGATTCTAGAGTTGAAATTTACCTAATAGTTATCAGTACTGTATCTAGAAACCAATATTTGAAATGGATGATAATGCTCTTTTAAAAAGCAGAACAAAATATTCTGTGCTTGTTTTTACTTTGTCCCTGTTTCACTGTATAGTATTTAAGCAAAAGGAGATTATTTATCTTCATACTGAATTTCCAAAACCGATATTTGGCATTTACCATTTTCTTAAATCATGGAGAGTAAAGGTAATTGTCTTACTTTGATAAGTTTGGCATTGGACCTATCACATTTTTGATGCTTTGGGTCACAGTTCTGTCACTACAATGTTAGCAGTTAGATATATGCAAGGAATAATCTAACCACTTTAATATGGTGATTTAAAGTGTTACAGGCATTAACCACTAGACACCAATTCACAGTGTTTTAATTTGTGACATGTTAGGGAGAATGACAGGATTTTCTACAATATAAATGTCCTATTAACTAATCTTTGTATTGTTAAGTTAGGACTTTGACTCTTGGGTCTAAAAAAGGCACAGACTTCTGCCAAATCTTGAATATTGACAGTAGTCAAAGCCTTGTTTTCAGACCCAGAAGAAGGTGACAATCAAAATGAAGAACTTGCATGAAACACAGGGCTAGAAATTAAAACTATTCAACCCCTCTAGGCCCAGGAACTATTGTGGAAAATCTGGGCACGTGAGATTGTAAGGGCTAATTTTAAGGGACAAATTAGTTCAAGGTTTTCTATAAATTAAATGTTAATAGCAAAAGCACACTGATGCAATACCAGTATCTGGGCTACTGTGCTGGAGTAATGCAGTTTTCTTAGAGCAATGATTTTATCTTTAATAAAAAAAATTGTAAAAGGTTATAAAAGACTTCCTACCTTATAATCAAACTGATAAAAATTAGATTTGTTTATAAGGTTTTGTTAAAGTCAGCTTTAACATTAACACATGAGATTCCTAAAATTCTGATGTCTTAATATATGTTGTCAGTAATAATTATGATTATGTTAAATTTTTGTATGTCACAGAAATAACCACATTTTCTTGTCAATTGTGTCTGTTGAGCCTTTTCTCATCCATAATTATTTGCTTTAATTGTTTTTAAAAACAGGCCTATCATCAGCTACAGTCTGGAACTTGCTTCTTTTGGGGAATTCATGAAAAGGATCCTTGAATGCAGGTTTCTGCATAACTTTGGAGTTTTTGCCATTGGACTAGAGAGAAAACTTCCAGGACACTAATTGAAAAGCTGATGTGTTCTTAAAGATTCCTAACCCAATATGAAGCAAAGTGGGATCTGATTGCGTGGACTGAGCTAATGGAGGAGAGAAATAATTTTTATGGTTTTTTTCTTTTGGTTCTTTGAAACATTGCTGATTTTTTTTGTTTTGTTTTTCAGAGTCTGGAGAACACTTTTTCTTTTGAGCCATTTACACCTTTAACAATGGAGTAGAGTATACTCTTGTAAATAGAATTTGAAGCACATTTCTCTCTCTGCCTGATTTCTCTAGAATTTGTAAACTATTTGTGAATATTCTTAATTTATGGCAATATAGTTGCTTATATAAATTCAACAATAATCTGTTTTCTTTTATAATGAGACACTGTTGGAGGAACTGGTTATTTTCCCAGGACTTAGACTGAAATGGCCTTGTGAATGGTTCCAGGAAAGCCAATTTAGGAGACCCTATGTGGATGATGATGCTTGGTACTTTCTGTGGGTAATCAGGCGAAGTATATGGGACTGAACCTAATTTTGCAGGTAGGTTAGTCCTGCTATGATTTGTCTTTGGTGGAAGTGAGGGACTAGAGGGAGAAAGACTGTGTCATAGAAGGAGACTGTCATATTAGATTAACACTTGATTCATTACCCTTCGTATGAAGCTGCTTGTAATGCCCCTCCTCAGCATGAAGCAGCCAGAAAGATCAATGACCAAATTCCCCATGATTGAGGAACTGATAAATAGAAAGGGGAGACTGAAACTGGTCCAAGTGTTCTACAGAACTAATGTTTATTATTTCTTTTGAATAAACATACATATTGATCCCCCCAGTCTTAAAACTCAAGAAAGTTACATTTGTCTTATCTGAGTTTCTTTCTCAGGAAACAACCATCACACCTCCTAGAGAGTGTCCAGGAGTTGAAACTTACCAGATCACTGCATCTGGACAAAGAGATGCCAGACTCCTCACCCATCAGGATTGCCTAACTTTCCACATACTTCCTGTCGACCAACTTCTCTTCCTCACTCCTCCCTAATTTCTGTTTTCTTATGCATGGTTACATTTCTTCCCTGCTATATAAACCCCTAATTTTAGCTAGTTCAAAAGACAAATTTGAGGCTGATCTCCTAACTCCTCAGCTACAACACCCAATTAAAGCCTTCTTCCATGGCAATACTCACTGTCTCTTTGATTGGCATTCTGTGCTGTGAGTAGCAGGGCCTAGACCAAATCTGTAGCATTTTGGTGACAATAAGTTGGGATCATATGACAAAATTTGGGGCAATGCAATGTGGGTGGAAATTATGTAAGCCACTCTAAGCATGGTCCTTAAAAACCTGACCCTGCAACTCTCTTTTCCTTTCCAAGGCAACATGGAGAGACTTGAGTTCCAGGGGGAAAGTTTTAGAATGGAAAGAAGCCTTCACTGGACTGTGATGTGGGTAAGAAACCTGTGTTAAGTCCCTGAGACACAGGCGTTTATTATTACCCCAGCATAGCTTAGCTGATTTAAGAGGAGTTAAGAAGCTTCCCTTGCCTTTAAAGGTATTCTGTAGGTAAGTTCAGGAATACAAAAGCACTTCCAGAAAACTCCAGGGAGCTATAGTTTGGGAGATGGAAGTTCCAGCAGACTAGAGCCAACAGTAATACAGTTCTAGCAACTAATCCTTTCACTTTGTGCACACAGCTGGCACATAAACTAGTCCCAGAGCACGTGAGCAGGGATTATTTGTAGCAGCTTTCACATTACCAACTCAGAAATAATTCAATTCTTTGTCTCCCTTGTGATGCTCCTTCCCATAGCTTTTGACTCTCTTTTCCTCTAACACTATCAAGTCTCCTCCCCTGCATCTGCCTTTGAGGGGAGGTCACCACTGGTGACACCAATGTGTCTTGAATTATACTCTTCTATGGAAGGCCCCACTTAGTAATTCTGAAAGATTCATTATTCCCACCTATAATCTAAAGTACCTGACAACTTATCTTGCTAGAATCATCATTTTAATCTCTAGGTGAATGTCCAAGATATATGTTATTGTTTATATCTTGACTGCCATAGTTACTGTAAGCCTGCCCTAGAAAACTGTGATCTTCTTAAAAACAAGGACCACATTTTGCATCTTCATCATCTCTTTGAGTCCAGCACCAAGCGTGATGATTGGTGCAAAGTGATGTAAGCTTCATAAAGACAGGACCAAGGTCTTCACCTCCACCCTACTACACCCAACAGTTCTTTTCTGCTTTTCACCGTGCTTGTGGTGGTGGTTTGACTGGAGTTAGAGGCTGTGTTTTGCCATATGTATCTGCCAATATTTCTCTTCAGAGAACTTTTACATAGGATGACCTCTTCAAGGCGGCACAAGAGAATGCCTGAGGGACGTATCTCTCAACCCCATGTCCATTAATTGTAACAAAATAGTTGCCTCATGGTTGGAACCCTCCTTTATCCCTGCTGGCAGTACCCAATAGCTCTGCTGGGCCAGTAGGGTGAAGTCATAATTGGAGCACACTTTGCTTATAGAGATCAGTTGCAAATGCCAAGTTCAAGGAAGACTGGCCACTGCACCCAAAATAAACCGGGGAAGCAGCCCTTCTTATAATTTTCTCTCAACTTAGGGAGATAGTCCAAGAAAGAGAATTCTGGGGACTCAGATATAGAGAGAGCACAGAATCATAGATATTTGAAGATGAAGGGGCCTTAAGATCATTTTCCAATCTCCTTACTTTACAGGTGAGAAAATGGAGGTCCAGAGAGAAAAGTGACTCACTCAAGCTGAAAACAATTGCAGGAAGAAAAGCCAGGATAGAATTGGGCTGTTAGAATCCTTGGTAGTGCACTTTTGATTTCACTCTTAAAATGCTCAAATGTCTTTTTCTGACAACATGTAGGGAGACCTGAGGTTGGACATAAAGACACTAGATGTAATACCCACCATATATTGTATTCGTGCTTCACACAAGTTAATCTAAATATACCTCAAAATACCATATTTTGTTGAGTAGGCAACTGAGGCTCAGAGCAGGATGCTAACTTGCCCAAGGACACTCAGTGGCTCAAACCTGATCTCACCTGGTGCTTTATCGACTGTTTCTAGGCCCCAGGTTTCTGACAATATTCCAGGTGAAAGGACAAGTTGGAACCATTGAGAAACAAATGAGCATCTTGTAAACCCAAAATACAAGACCTTGCTAAACACCAGAGCTTGCCCGCAGCCAAGTTGTGAGACTTAAAATTTGTCTTTAGGGCATACAGCCACATCCACTCACCCCTCAACACACCAAGGCTTCTGAAACATTTCTTTCTGCTTTAGATGTCTATTTCCAAGTGGTTAAAAAAAAATACTGGCTGAGGATCAGAATCCCTAAATTTTGGGTTTTGCTCTGCTACCAACATCTTGCGTGTTCTTTGTAGAGTTACTTTATCTTTCTTTCCTTTAACTTCTTTGTATTTGCAAAAATGATGAAGGAGTGCACTAAAGATGAGGAACTGAGTCACCCCAATGCCAAATGTAACAAGCTGTGGGTCAAAATTTGGATGTCTGCATTGGAAATTATTCTGAAGCCACAGACAGGGCTAAAAGGTAAGTACGGATAATTAGTGACTCTTGCCATAGGCAGATTAAAGTGTTGACATCACATAGGACAAGAATTGGCCACCAACAGATGAGAGAACTGTTGATGTCCTTGAATTGGAAATGAACAAGCTAATTGGTTAGTTACTTATTCACTCTAACCCAGAAAGCCGCAACTTGTGAAAAAAGTTTTTGCTGGTAACACACAGGAAACAGAAAATGTAGTATTTTTCCCAGTGGAAAAGCACTCTTGTACCACCAAGCAGAAGAGAACATGATGTCTTTTCTTTTGATGTAATTTAGGGTGATTCACAAAGTGTTCATAGCAGGGAAGCTGATGGAAAACTGACATGCCCCTAGACTTGAGAGATGCTGTCTAAGTTTAAAAAGGAAACAGCTTATTGTAAAATGTATTTGAATCCTACGACCTTCCCGTATCTGTGTAATTAGCAAAAAGGCAAGCTGCAACCAGAGAGGTAAAGTATCAATTTATGTCATACTTATTTATTGAGAACCTCCTCTGAGCTGTGTACTATGTTAGGCAGAGAAAACAAACAATAAGCAAGACACAGTCGGTGGCTCCATGTGATTATCAGGGAGGCTAGGAAAAGTCATCTCTGCTTGGACAATCCCTTTCCAGAAATACCTCTCTTCTCCTGAAGGGACATGCACATGTACGTATTATAATAAATGAATCTAGAAAATATATAATAATTATATATTACACATATTATATATAATGTATTATATATAAATAATATATATTTTCTATTTCATAAAAATATTCTACCATTTGTGTAATATGGTATATATAAATATATATAACTTATATTCTAGATGTATATCTCATATATAATGTATAAATATGGTAATATATTAATTTAGAATATTTATATAACCTATTTTTGTATAGTGTATATCTAAACTATATATTATACATATATAAAATATGTAATCTGTACATGTCATATATACATATACATAAGACCTATAGTAAGTCACTGAAGTTTCAGAGTTTATTTGTTCCTTTGGTTAGAATTTCCTTAACAAATACCACCTACAGTATGCCGGGCAGATGAATAAACCAGAAAATGCAACTCAATGCAATTTTGTGTCATGTTAGGACTGAGTTCTACACGTTATCAGAGCATAGGTCTGGGAACCAGGGAAGACATCTTGCTGAAACCGCCAATAGGAACTAGCTCCTTGAAAGTGTGTGGATAGGGTGGGTTTGGGAGGAAATGAGAGTAAATGACAGGTGCAAAGTCCCAGAGGAAAGTAGAAACATGTCACCTTCTCTAAAAAGCAAAGAGATGCGTGCTTACAGTCGAGATTCAAACAAGGAATGGAAAGTAGAGAGGATGGAGTGATAAATAAGGGTCAGATCATGGCACAGTAAATGTTTTGACTTTGACACAAAGGCACTGGGGATCACAGGGCAATGACACTATCTGATTATTCTGGATTAGGGGAAGCAAGACCAGAAGGAGGAGAGCATGCCTATCCCATCTATTAATACTTCCCACTGTCAGGTTCAAAGAAAGAAGTGAATATTTACCTGTTACATGATGGATAAATAAATGAGTGAACTATTTCAGAGCCTGTTACACTATTTACGTAAAAGAAGATTGAGTTTAAACAAAGGTAATGAAAGTAGAGATACCCTGATGTGGATCTATTTAAAATATTTAGAAAAGTAGTGGCTGGCCATGGTGGCTCACACCTGTAATCCCAGCACTTTGGAAGGCTGAAGCGGGCAGATCACTTGAGGTCAGGAGTTCAAGACCAGCCTGGCCAACATGGTGAAGCCCTGTCTCTACTAAAAATACACAAATTAGCCAGGCGTGGAGGCACGCACCTGTAACCCCAGCTACTCGGATGGCTGAGGCAGGAGCATCACTTGAACCTGGGAGGCGGAGGTTGCAGTAAGCCAAGATCATACCACTGCACTCCAGTGTGGGTGACAGAGCAAGACTCTGTCAAAACAAAACAAAACAAAACAAAACAAAACAAAAACAAGTGACTAAATGGACATAGGAGTTCAGAGATGACTTTCAGGTTAGTTTTTCTTGGTGAGTTGCTACTTGCATATGTAACAATTGCCATGTTTTTGGAGCTGCTCTGAGTGTTTACACATGATAATTCATTTAATCCTCATAAAGACCCTATGAGTTAAGTAGTATCAATATCAGATGAGAAAAAGGAGGCACAGAGGAGTTAATAATTTATTCCAGGTCATACAGCAAGTGACTATTAGGTCCGGGAGTTAAATTCCAACAATCTGGCTTTGGTGTGTACTATTCTGGGTATGAGGTTTGTGTCTGCTCTTAGAAGTCATGGGAGAAGAATGTGCGTGAAGAAGAAGAAAATGAATTGAAATTGAGACTTGTGAAATTTATGTTTTCTGTGGAATACCCCAGTGGAAATAGCAATTAGACAAGTGAATATTTATAATAAAATTAATCAAAACTTCACCTAAAGTACAAACTCTAAGAAAATGGTTACAAAGAAACCTGAGAGTTCACTGCAGTTAGAATAAAACTACTAATAAAGGAAGCAACTACATGAGTGTAAACAATCTGAGATGAAAGTGTTGGCGGTATAGAAGACAGGAGTGGACTTTTAGGATGTGCATGAAGAAAGTAGGAAGGTTAAAAAGGAGGTCAGACAGAAATTTCTTGAAGGAGGGCCTGGAATTTAACGGCATTGCTATGGGTACATTATGCCTGTGGGTTGTTCTGTATGTAATTTGTTTAGCAATTAATCCTACAGTAACTATTTATTACCAGAATAACTGTTTATGATTTTCATTCCACAGGGTGTGTTTAGTCGTTTAAACTGATTTTTTTTTGTAATAAATCTATAAAGGAACCCCACCACACATTGAAGAGGAAAGGTGTTTGAGCCAAATAATTAATAATTTTACACACATTTTGGTTGTCACAACCTCTTGAAGAATAGCTGGAACAGAGACGAGTCCTACTTGAGTGTTTTATATATTTCATTATAAACAATAGTTAACGTTTATTGAGCACTTACCCTGTTCTGGGCACTCTGAAAACATTCCATATACATTCTCTTTTTTAATCCACTTAACAAACTCATGAATTCGGTAAAATTTGTATTTTGCATTTCCATTTTGCATATGGGGACACAGAGGTTTAGAGAAGTGAAAGAAACCGTCCAAGGACCCAGGAGTGGTGAGGTTAGCAGAGGCACCTCCACCCACGCCTTCTGACCTTTACTCCTGCCCGGTGCTCTCTCTCTCCTAATCTGACAAACTCAGTCTGGGCCAGACTGTGTGCTTCTTAACTAGAAAGTTTCCCAATGGTCACAGTTTGTTCTTTATGTTTGTTGTTCAAGACAAACCATTGCCCTGTAGCTGCTCTTCTCCCCACTGACTTATCCTTGGACTGACTGGGAGGTGAAGGACACTGTCCTTGTATGTGCAATTCCCAATTGGCTACTTCCTGGTGAACTTGATTTCTCATTCTGGGGCCCAGGAGGGTGATCATTGCCTAAGAACATTCCAGAGTTTACTTAAGGCAAACTATGAAGATGGTAAATTCTGTGCCTTCTTCCTTTCATTCTACTTCAGTAACTGCCTTTTTACTGGCATTACTCAAATTCTCCAGCTTTCTTACCCTTTAAATAATTTTACTGAGCCTCCACTCTGAGTCTGGATTTGTGCTCTATGTTGGACATATAACAATAAATAAGACAATTTTATTAGTGGTTTCAGGTATGTAGACAAGTTAGTATGGTACAGAAATGATATATGTGATAAAAAAGATCCTTCAAGGTAGAGAGAGGCACCAGGTAGGGAGTAATCAGCCAGTATTAAGAGTGAGGGCTTGATAGTTAAGGGTCAACTTCCCAGGGCTAGAAAAAGTTAAGCTAGCTGTTGAAGGATAAAAGATTCCCCAGACTGGATTTGGGGGTGATGTTAAATAGTAGGTAGAAGAATCAGTCTATTTAGTGGTGCAAGGTCTCTATTAACAGGGCACGTACTGGAAACTGTGAGTGGTTTATTACGGCTGGGGCACAGGCTGTGAGATGGAGAGAAATAGGAAGTGAAGGTGAAGAGGCAGGCAGCTTTCAGATTAAGGAGGGTTGTGTGTATCATGCTAAAGAGTTTAAACTTTCTCCCTTTCTTCTGACTGAGAAAAGCCAAAGAAAGATTTTAATCAGGGCAGCAGCAGTATGTGAGTTTGGTTCTAAAAGTTTATTCTGGGGGCTTTTATGATCCAGTAGGACAGATTCTGGAGACAGGGTTTGAACATGGGGCCAGTGTAATAGATAGTGAGGGCCTAAATTAATGCGGAAGCACTGGAAAGACAGACAAGTGTTTTGAGAAGTATTGATGAGAGAGCCATGCTACTGAATGGGAATGCTGCTGGCCTTAGAGTTGTTAGGTTTATAAAATATTTTTAAAAATTCATGAATGGTGGTACCATTCACCGAGAAATGGAGGCCAGCTCTACCAGGTTTGGGAGGTGCGAAAATAAATAATAAGTGTAACTTCAAACATGTTTCCATTTGAAGTTCCGATAACACATCCAGGTAGAAGTAATGAATTGGGGGCTAAAAATATAGATGTGAAGCTGAGGAGAAAAATCTGGGCTAGGGATAGAAATTCAAAAGTTATAAGCGCAAATATGGTAAGTAAAACCAATTTATTTTTTTAAAGGCATAAACTTTATTCTACAGAGTAAGAAGAGAGCTGGAGAGAGGGTGGGCATTTATGGCATATCACTATTTAAGAATAAATTAAGGAAGAAGAGACAGATAAATAGTTTTCTGGAGATATAAGAGAAACCAGGAGAGAAAAGTTTCATTGAAGGCAAGAAAAGGGTTTTAAGGAGTTAAATGTCAACAGAACAGCAGAAATACAGAGTGAAAAGGGTCAGCAGAGGCTGTGCCTGTTAGTGGGTCACTAGAGACCCTGGAAGAACAGTTTCTCTGAAGGGATGAGGCCCAAAGCCAATTAGCAGTAGGTTAGGGAATAAACAAAGGTTGAGCAAGGGGAAGGAGAAAATGCCGACTACTCATTTAAGAAGCTGAGGTTAGAGAGGGTAAGTGATTTTGTGGAAGGTAATAAGGCTCCTCAGTGGTATTATCTGGGACTTTATGTCAAGTGGTCTGACTCATTAAAATGCCTTTTGGGACTTTCTATTTATTTATTTAAGTATGTATTAGTCACCTACTCTGTTCTAGACACCTTGGAGTTAGACACCTTAGATATTATAGCATACAAAGCGAGTTAGGGATGACTGTCAAGAACTGTGAAGGGTCTGAAACCTTATTTTACTTGCAAGCTAACAAGGTAGCCTGCTGAAGTGTCATAGGTATTGGCACATGGTATGAGATTTTGGAGTTAGAGACAAAAGACACCTGGGTACTTACAACAATAACAATAACCAGTAACTTCATTTTCTCAAGCCAATCCCTGGGCGTCAATTCCTATAGGGTGACATGAATAGGGCCATGTGATGCCCGCACACGTGATGCATAGTGTTACAGGAAAGAAATACTGAGTTTAGTAAATTTGAATCTTTTGTAATTGGCAATGCACATACCTAATCGTCGCCCCAGAGAGAGAGACATTACCTTTGTTATATTGGACAGTAAAGAAACTTCTCTCTGCTTTGAAGGGACACATGATCTCTAGCTTCCTAGGCTTATACACAACCTTGGAGAATCACTTCAGAACAAAGAGAGGCGGGGCCTCTGTCTACAAGATGTGCCGAAATTTTGGAGACTCATAGAAAATTGTCTCTTAACAATGATGTGATAAAGATAAGTTGCCTACCCAATATATACATACATATTTTTTTCACTTAGCAACAAAACCAAATATATGTCAAGCAGCAATGTACCTAATTGAAGACAATGTGGTAGCTGGAGCTCAAGCAGCCTTCTTGTAGCCTTACAGATTATAGCTACTTAGGCTGGTGCGGTGGCTCATGCCTGTAATCCCAGCACTTTGGGAGGCCGAAGCGGGTGGATCATGAGGTCAGGAAATCGAGACCATCCTGGCTAACATGGTCTCTAACTAACATAGAAACCCTGTCTCTATTAAAAATACAAACAATTAGCC
>NW_012101776.1:1014809-1016928 GCF_000951045.1 Mandrillus leucophaeus
GTTCTGTTATTCACAACCATATACAAATAGTTACTATTAGTAAATAAATGCAATTACTAATTTGGAAGAAGAAAAGAGTACTAGATAGTAAGATATCTGAGACCAGAATTATAGTCACAGTAATTATGAACTTATTGTGTTAACTTGTCAATTGACTTCTGTGAACTTTATATTTCTCAGCTTAATATTATGAACTTCATAGCTCTTTTTTATCCTAAATTAAAATTTTAAATTTCAAGAATTTAATCCTAAACTCTTAAACTAACCTTTTATATAATATTTATTTTTAATATTAACCTTTCTTTTTAATATTTTTAAACATTAATTTTAGTTGACAAATAACTATATAAGGTACAATGTGATTTTTGACCCATGTAAGCATTGCAAGATAGTAAGGTAATCAAATCAAGGTAATTAACATATTCATCACCTCAAAGATTCATCATTTATTTGTGGTGAGAACATTGAAAGTCATATCTTTCAGCTATTTTGAAATATACAATACAATATTATTAACTACAGTCATCTCGCATTGCAATAGAACTCTAGAACTTATTCCTCCTAACGATTAGGATTTGAAGCAAGTGGATAAATGTGTTTTGCTATTACTTTTAATGGCAAAAACGCAATTACTTTTGCACAAACCTAACATTATAATTTTGTACCTGTTGACCAACATCTCCTGCTGACCATCATCTCCCCATAAACTACCTTCTTAGCCCCCACCTGCCTCTGATAACCACAGTCCTACTCTCTACTTTTGTGAGTACCATTTTTTTTAGCTTCCACATATAAGTGTGCCTGGCTTATTTCACTTAACCTAATATCCTTCAAGTGTATCTGTTGTAAATGATAGAATTTCCTGTTTTATTCTTTCAGGCAGAATAGTATTCCATTGTGTAGATGTACCGCATTTAAAAAATCCATTCATTCATTTTTGGACATAGATTTTTTTCATATCTTGGCTATTGTGAATAATGCTGCAATGAACGTGGGAGTGCAGGTATCTCTTTTGGTATACTGATTTCTGTTTCTTTGGGTACATATCCAGTTGTGGGATTGCTGGATCATATGGGTAATTCTATTTTTAGTTTTTTGAGGAAATTCCATACTGCTTTCCAAAATGTCTGTACTAATTTACAATGCCACCAGCATTGTGTATGGGTTTGCTTTTCTCCACATCCTCACCAACACTTGTTATCATTCATCGTTTTGATCGTAGTCAATATAACAGGTGATATCTTATTGTGGTTTTAGTTTGCATTTCTATGATTAAAAATTTTGAGCATTTTTTTTCATATAGCTGTTGGCCATTTGTATTTCTTCTTTTGAGAGATGTCTATTCAGGTTCTTTGCCCGTTTTTAAAATTGGGTTGTTTCCTTGTAATTGAATAGTTTTGAGTTCCTTGCCTATTTGGGATATTAGCTCTTTAACAGTTATGATTTGCAATATGATTTGCAACTATTTTCTCCTAATCTGTGGGTGATCTCTTCACTCTGTAATTGTTTCTTGTGCTGTGCAGAAGCTTTTTAGTTTGATGCAATTCCATTTCTTTATTTTTGCTTTTGTTGCCTGTGCTTTGGAAGTCATACATAAGACCAATATAATGAAGCTTTTCTCCTACATTTTCTTCTAGTAGCTTTATAGATTCAGGTGTTACATTTAAGTTTTTCATCCATTTTGAGTTGATTTTTGTAAAAGTGGTTAGATAAGAGTCTATTATTATTCTTTTGTACATGGATATCCAGTTTCCCCAACATTATTGTCTTTTTAAAAAATAATCCCTTTTTTATCCTTCAAAGCTCATTTCTCTTTTTTTCTTATCCTTCAAAGCTCATTTGATCTATATCCCATTTTCTTTTCAACAGGAACCCATCTGAAAAATAAATCCGTAAACAATACAGATAATGGCTTAATTTGCTACTTCCCTGTCCCCAACATAAGAATATGTGTGTTTTAGAGATGCCTTAACCCAGGGGTATGACTTTCGGGGGAGGGGGGGTGATATCTTTACTGTTATTATTATTATACTTTTAAGTTCTGGGATACATGTGCAGAACGTGCAGATTTGTTACATAGTTATACATGTGCCATGGTGGTTTGCTGCACCCATCAATC
>NW_012101776.1:1018344-1029804 GCF_000951045.1 Mandrillus leucophaeus
ACATTAGCCCTATGTTCACCTTCAAATACATCACGCCATTGGTGGTGCTACCATCAGATTTAATATTTTATGATACACTAGAATACTTTTCTACCTTACTAATGTCTGGAATTGTCTCTTAGTTTATAGTAGTCTGTGGGTCCGTGATTCTAGCTATATAGATATTACCAAGTAGGCAAATAATTAGTATCAGGCAAACCAAACAGCAATTGGCCAATAGGATATTCTCATGTCTAATCTAGATATTTCATTTTTTCATTCATGAATCTACACATACATTCATTCCGTTGCCATGTATTATTTCCTTATTCTGTGACAGACTCTGAGCTAAATACTGGTATAGAGATAAAATGGAGTTCAGAGCAGTTCTCAGCTGTCTATTAAAGAAACAATTATAATAGAACATGATCAAGCACAAAGATATCAAGACAGGATGCTACACAAATATAAGAATGTACCTCAATGCAGTTGACATCAGGTGTCTTGAAGGATAAGCAGTTAGCCAGACAAGAAGAGATGATTGGTCAATTGCTACCTTGAGTGATACTAACATAATATATTCTAGTGACTACAACAAAAGACTTGTAAGTTTGAGGGGGATTGTTTTATCTGTTCTTGCCATGACACAGGACCATGACTGAAGTGCAGATCCTTCCCTGTGTACTATGTTAGATGCTAGAGATAGAGCAGAGAACAAGCTAAGTATGGCCAGGGGCTTAATGTCTAGAGGAAGAGACACAGCACTGAACTAATGGTTAAAATCAGAGTGACCTATTTTTACTTAGGACATTCTGATTTTATTCCCTTTTTCTAACTTAATTAATAACCATGCCCCCTTTCACTGTTGAAAGTCCCAGTTTGAATAATAAAGTTATATGGTCATTGTTCTGGGACAATGTGATCATTGCTACCCTAGAGGTAATATAGAATAGGATGGGAGTCCTGGGGGAAGAACACCAAAAAGAAACTTCTAACCCAGTTGGTGGGCCAGTACACTGATATTACAGATGACATATTTCTAGAAATTTCCAAATGATAACAATGAGGCAAATCCCTTGCCAGATTTTTTAAAACCCCATACTATCCAAGTGGCTATTTTAATAGTCTGGTCTAAGCAAGCATTGATAAGTCGGTTACACTGGTGTGAAAATGAAGATATCAAGTGAGAAATCAAGTTGTGTTCATGAGAAGTCAGTTTTTCCTCTGTGCAATTAAGAGAGAAACACAATCAATAGCGTATGCTTTTGGAAGGGTAAAAATATCAATGGATTCACAAGATTAAGCAGGTTTCTGCTGGAAGAATGTTTGGGCTGCCATTGAAATGAATCCTGAAGCCACACAAATGAAAATCTATTTCAGAATTTCTTGCAGGACATGGAAATATTCAAGGAAAATGTTTGTGCATATTTAGAAAGACATTGATACACATGTAATGACTCCAGGTATTGTTTCTTCCCCATTAAACGAATATAGATACCTCGGAAAACGAAACATGAACATTTAGATTTCAAAAGGCAAAACATACTTTGAGAGTCGATTGAATTGACAAAAAACATTGTATAAAAATGAACCTTATCTTCTCTTTGTGAGGTTGAGGGAGGGGTTCCTTGAGCTGAGAGTAATCCAGTCTTGAGACCCTAGCAAGCTAAAGAGGAACGGGGCTAAAGAGACATCTGTCCTCATTTATCCAATTATCATTCTCAATTTTCTGTAGCTACAGGTCCACTTCAGAAAAAAAGGACAGGCTCTGAGAAGAGTCAGGATGACTTTTAGAGGGTCAGGATTGGAAGAAGAAAGAAAGAGAGGAAAACAATATTTTTAGCATCTCTACATGTCGGGTACTGGGCTGAGTACTTGCCATATAATACTTTTTTGATTTCAAGAATGACCCATTGGTAGATATGACCTGGGAAGGCTGTGGCTCAGGAAGGCTAAGTCCGAATTTAGACCATATACAGTTGATTGCAGGCACCTCAGTTAAAGCCCAGTTTAGTTAAACTCCAGTGACTGTATTATTTCTTCTATTTATTCCTTAAGGCATTTCTGAGGTCAAAAAATAATTTTTGATATGTGACATTGGTTAAAAGACAGGGGATTCCAGATGAGGAGACCATGGTGAATCAAGGTGTTATTTTATCCAGGGCTAAAACATGTTTATAAAAATGTATCTTAGAGTCTTCCATTATTGCCACAAGTTGCCACAAGCAGATATGTTCTTGCAGCAGAACAAAAAAAAAGAAAAAAAAGAAAAAAGAAAAAAAGATGAAATTAGAGAACATTATCATGTTTTCTACAAAAGAAGAACCAGAACATTAATCATGGGGCCTGTATCAGTTAGACTTCTTTGTTGCAAGCAATAAATGCCATTTTTGGTTCGCTTAAGCAAACAAAGAAAGAAAAGCCAAAGAACTGAGTTGCAGGATGCACAAGAGCTGGGACAGCTTCTGGAATCAAGGAAGCAAAATGGCCAATTTTTTTTTTTTTTCTGGGAGCTATGATCAGCATAAAGATCTAAAGTGCAGAAAGAGAGAATCAAAAAGCTCCAGCTTGGATATGGGCCACCCCTTGATGAGTGGAGCAAGGTACCTTGATTGACAGTGACAGAGAGAATTCTCCAGAGCAAAATCCATATTAAAAATCACATGATATCAACAAAGAAACATCTTACGACGTCCCATCTCTTACTACTGTAGTTTACATGCCCTTCCCCTGTATGTTAGCTTCCTAGGGCTGCCATGACAAAGTAACACCAATTGGGCAGTTTAAGAAAACCAAGAAATTTATTGTTTTATAGTTCTAGAGGCTAGAAATTTGAAATTACGGTGTCAGCGGGGCCATGCTCCCTTCTAGGGAAAATCTTTCCTTGCCTCTTTTTAGTTTCTGGTGGCTCCTGTCAATCCTTGTCTTTTCCCGGCTTCAGTCTCTGCTTCCATCATCACATGGATTTTTTCCCTGTGTGTGTCTGAGCACATGCTCTCTCCTTTTTAAGAATACCAGTCATTGGATTTAGAACACATCCTAATCTACTATGACCTTATCTTAACTAATTACATCTGCAAAGACCGTATTTCCAAACAAGTTGTCATTTTGCACTTCAAGGTCGACATGAATTTTGGGGTGATAATTTTCAAACCTTTATACTTTGTCTTCTTTCGGAACCATTTGGTTTTCTCTATCACAAACTAACTATCCTGTCCTATAATTTACAAATTAAATACGTTTTTATATAGAGTTATGGTTCTTTAAGGGTAAGGACAAGGTCATGTTCATCTTTGCTTGTTCAGCATCTAGTAGAGTGTCTGGTATATTGTAAGCACAAAAGCAGTTTATTGAATGAATGAATAAATAAACCAACCAGAAATGAATTATTCAACTAATAGGAGACATAAGAAAAAAAAAAAAAACTACAAAGGAATCAGGAATGGCACTTGGCATGTATCCCTATACAAGATTATAGAGTTCCATGGTCCTGTCATATACCCAAACAACACTATTGCAGAAACAGCAAATAAAAGCATGTTTCCTATTCCCCACAAGGGTTTATAATGGCCTGAATATTGAGAAAATTGACCTTGCTTCCACTTTGATTCTTACAAGTTCTCAGATAAAATAGACAATTTACAACTTCCATGTATTTTCTCTATATTTCTCAACTAGTTTGCCTTTTCCTAGTGTGATTACATCATGCAACCCTGTTTACCTTCTCTGGCCTTGGCCAACTTCCTTTACTTTCACACCCATTGCAAAGCGGTTTTGCTTTTCCTTCAAGGATTTTATTTTTATACCCTGCTTGTCTGTGCTTAATTTACATCTTCTCCTCCAGCTTCAAAGGTTTGCCGAGGCTATGACTTCACCTCCTTAACAGTGGTCACTTTCTTCTTTGAAGTTGAGTATTCATTTGAAGAGAGATGCTGTGTCTTTTGGCTCCTTCTCCTAATCCATGCTGTCAGGAGATGAGGGAAAACACAGTTGCCCTAATGATTTGATAGGATAAGTCTGATACTTTCTGGATTTCAGGAACCAGTCCACTTCCCTGCTATGAATTGGAATGAGAGAGAAAAATGATTCTAATTTTAGGCTGAATCTTCAGAGGTTCTTTTCCTTAGGCATTACTGTCATGGGAATGTTTGGGGGCATAAGTGGGGACATGAACATCCCTGAAAATTGCCTGGTGGGGACAGGCAGCAGGCTGTCTTTTATTGTTGACCCCTGATTCCCACAACGTAACCTTCCTCCTTTGCTGTGCCTGCCCTGATCGTACTTCGAGTTTACAATTACAATTTGTTTTTCATCCTGTTCCATGTCCTTGGAGAGAGATCACTTTGATGACGGTGCCAGAAACTAATTGTGAGGGGAACCAATTGTATGGGAGGATGAAGTCCATGGAGCCAGAGATCCTCAGCATCCTGAAGAGAAGGGAGGTGCCATAAGGGAACATGTTTCCAGGGAAGACTCCAGGCTTCCTTTCCTGGAGACCTCTCAGAATAGGTTGTTCAGCCCTCCTACTGGAATTACTGAGTCTTATGTTTGGAAGGGACCATATTAAGCTGTGCTGTTTAAGTTCTTTAAGAGTGTGAATTCCCTGGGCTATGAGTTCCATGCTGTCTAAATCCATGGGCTGATGTGGTACCGTAGAAGAGTTGGCTTAGAATCAGGTCAACTAGTGTCAGAATCTTGGGTTCTACCTCTGGCTGGGTTACTTTATTAACAATATTATTAAAAATACTAGCAAGCATTTATTGAGTACACATTATGGGCATGTTGTTGGGCTGAGTGCCTTACTCTCAACAACTTAATTTATCACAATAATGGTTCTAGGAGTAGGTATTATTATTGTTGTTGTCATTAGGTTTTACAAAATAGAACACAAATACATAAGGCACAGCTTCTAAGATCACAGAATTAGTAAAGGACAGAATTATTAGGGAAGAGCAAGGTCTTGCAAGTTCATGTGCATGCTTAACAACTACATAATACTGCCAAACACTGGACTACACATTTGCCAAGTCTTGTTTCCTCATCTGGAAAATGAAGACAATAATCCTATTTATAGATGTATAGGATTAAGTAAAATTGTTACTGGGTTGTGAAAGTGAGTAGCCAGTTACCTAGAATATGGGCTTTCAATATGACTGTCAGTGCTTTTTTATTTCCTCCCTTCTCTTTTTTGCAGACCACAAACCTTAAATCTTACCTTGGGAGGCATCCTGTTCTACATGGCCGTGGGAGATTGCTTGGTAATTTGTCCCAGTAGTTCCATGGGGCTTACCGGCCTGTTTCCAGCCAGCCCCATGAGAACAAAGGCATTAGAGGTACTATACAAGGCTGCCAGGGATTCCCTGTCTACTCTGGGCACATCCTACTAAGCATGAGGCCCTGATACATGTTGGCCAGAGGAGGCTGCCTGCTGCTCCCCGTTTCACAATATCTTGATGAAATGTGGTTCAAAAGTGCACCAATGAGGCTTACACAATCTCCCACTCCTTCAGAATTAAGAAACTAAAGCATGTTTCCGGCTCCTCTACAGCCCAAATGGGGAATCCTATCAACTCCATAGCCCCTTGGAACTCCCAGTGGGGGAAACCTAAACCTGAGGCCCACTTTAGCCTTCTTTCCCTAAGGAGCTCTTATTGGCCTGCTCTATGAAATTCTCACCATGATCCTCCAGAGTCCATGCCCCTACTTTACACATAGAAAACTGATGCTCAGCAAGAATCAGTAACTTGCTCAAAATCACACATGAAGAATGCAAGCTAGAGCTGTCTGATTTCAAAACTCTTTACAATACTTCACTTTCCATTATTTGCACTGGTCTGGCAGTCCAGGTGACAAAAATCTAGCAGAGCCATTTATTCATTCATTTACAAATATTTGTTAAGAATCAATGATGTCCTAGGTATAGATGCTGGGGATACAGCAGTGAGTAAACAGAGCTTTTCTGTTCTCACCCAGAGCTTACAGTCGAATGAAATAGGAAACAAACAAGAAACAAACATATAGATATATAAAATGTCAGGTAATAGTAAGCACCAAGAAGAAAATACATGCGGCTGAGGAAGACTTCTCTGTGAAAGTGACTCCTGAACAGAAAATTGGATTAAGTGGGAAAGTGGTTCATGCAAATATCGGGGAGGAACAAAGCAGGAAATGGAAAATTCACAGTCTCTGATACAGGAGTGTGCTTGCTGTGTTCGAGAAAGAGCATGGCGATAGCTAGAGACAGGCGGGTGAAGGAAAGTAGGAGATGAGGTCAGAGAGGTGACATTACAAATGGCCCATGCAAGGCCACTGTGGGGACTTGGCAGTTTTCTCTGAGAGAAATGAGCTGGGAATGAGGGGTGAAGTGGCTGGGACAGTGGTACATCTTCAGCAAGTTACGGTTCCAACACTAAGCAATGAAGGGGTTGGATTTCACTGGTGGTTGCCGAGCTGGCTGCACAGTGAATCTCCTAATGACTCAGTTAAAGCTGTGACTACCTGGAATCCACCACCAGAGACCGTGATTCAGTAAGTCTGGGGCGCAGGCTCTATTGATGGTTCTGATACCCAGATATATTTGGCAACCATTTCCCTAGACTCACTCTAAGACTTTGCTGATCAACGCCTCTGTTAATGACCCCAAATCTGTACATGGACAAGAGCTGTAAATACAATATGAAATATTAGCCAGTGTGAAAAGTCTTCTGTTATCTTATCTATGTAAGGATTTGCAGTATGATCTTATTACTTCTCTCTCTCATCACTTATTTTCTCCCTCTGAACATGCGGAAGAGATTAAATTGCTAAAGAGGGCAAATTACTACATTCTAATGCAGAAGGCTATCGGATTAAACCCTCTGTGTTTCTGTGTACCTTTTGATGGCCTGTGAATTGACTTAAACTGGAAATGTATTTACTATCTAAATAATCTGCTTGATATTCTGTAACATTACTCCAATTACTCATCCTTTCAATAAATTTAATCTATTGATTTGAGTGTCTTATTCTATTTCACACTCTCTCCTTTGCTCAAGAAAAGCCTCAGTAGTCTCATAATAAAGGTGAAATTAGATTTAAAATGCTCAGGGAATTTTTCTCCCCTCACACTTCTTTATTCCAAACCCAGATATGATATGAAGCATGAAAAATAGCTATATTTTCAAGAGAATCAATTTCAAATTTGAGAATTGACATGGATAGGTTTACCTACTGATTCATGTGCTGTGTTCTAGATAGCATTTCGAAATGTGTGGTCACGTGTGTGCCTAAATTTTTAGATGATTTTAGACCATAGATTTCTGTGGTGCCAGTCAGCAATCTCTATAAAACAAGAAGTAAATATTTTGGGTATTTTGGACCATATTGCAACATGGTCCACTGCAACATCTCTGTTGCCACTACTCAGATCTGCTGTGGCAGTGCAAAAGCTTTCATGGACAATATGCAAATGAATGAGCGTGGCTGAGTTTCAATACAATTGTATAGACAGAAACAGGTGGTATGCCAGATTTGGTAAGCAGGCTTTGGTTTGCCAAATCCTGATTTAGTCTAATTGTTATGTTTTTGTTTTTCTTTATATTTTAAATTAAGAAAATTAAGTCCCAGAGATGATATTTGACTTGGGTTGATTGTAGCACTGCTGAGACAGGAACCAGAGTCTTTTGACCCAGATCAATGCTCTTTCAACTGTACCATGCTGCTCCTACTCAGGGGCTCACACTGATAGCGCAGGAGCTCCAGCTTCCAAGGCAGAGCTAGAAATGAGTTGAGTGCAAGCTGATTAGATCTTGATGTGGACATGAGTTGACTGTCCTCAACAGTCCTTGACTGTTGCCTGTCCTTCCTCTTCCCTTTCTGGTCGTGGTGCTGTGGGAGGCACTTCTCACCCTAATCTCTTTTAAGGGTACATTTATACCTTCTGCAACCACAACACTAAAAGAATCCAGAATATGTTTCTGAACCAGCTATGAAGACGGCATTGATGTTAGCCCCAACTGCACCTGCAAACGCAATCCATTATCCCTCTCTTTTGTAAATAACCTGTCCCTTCAGACAGGTCCCTACTCGCTTTCCTCTGAGGACAATTTTTACTCAGATGTACAACTGATTGCAGCTACAATTTCTCTCTGGGGCCTAAAACCCCATTCATCTTACTTTTTTTGAGAAGTGAGATAAAAGTAAGTGTATTGCTTATCTCTGTGGAATAGGAATTTCCAAGTTCCAATTTCCTGTGGATCCCACAATCTTGTCCCAAAATGTTAAATACATTTTTGTCTTCTTGTGGTGTTTATCTTCCTGTTTTCCTCTCACTTGCAATACTATAGATATTACATTTATTCTTTTTTTGCTCTTTCTTATATAAATCCCCCATATTAAGTTGACTTTTGATCTAAAGTTCTAGAATTTGCTGTGAAATTGTCACTTTCTGATCTTTAATGAAGGTTGAATAGTCAACCTTAATGAAGGTTGAAAGACAATAGTCCTTTCTACCAACTGTGAATTTCCCTACTTCATGCTGCTGAGTCCTCAACAATGATTTCAAACTCCTTCCAACAAAGTAGTTCAAAGTACTCCTTTCCCCCGATTATATTGACAACATCCATATACATATATATATAGTTTTTGAAACAGACTCTCACTCTGTCATCTAGCCTGGAGTGCAGTGGCATGATCTCAGCTCACTGAAACCTCCACCTCCTAGGTTCAAGCAACACCCATATCTTAAGCTAAACCTTGAATCTCCAAATGGTTTATTTCCTACTCAACTCAGGACTAAAATTTAAAGAGATGACATTTGTGGCCATTTGTGGAAGTGTTTTGCAAATATAAAATGCTGTCACTTTTATTGTTTTCATTTTCAACATTTTTTCTAGGCTCCTTTACTTTCATGCCAACTGTCTGGATACTGGAATTTTAAAAAAACCTCAACAGATTTCCAGCATCTGGTTATTGGGCCTCTCCTTTCTTAAGTTCTAGGATTAAAATGTTCTTCACTCACTATTACTAAAAATTAATTCTCTTAAATTATTTTTAAAATGTTTGAAGGAAAATATAGTCCTGCCCTTTTAAGGATCAAAAGTCATTTGTATCAGCAGAAAAAAAGGTTGTAAAAATCCCGTATGACAAAACCTGTAGTAAAACAGTGATCTTACATAAGTCTTTGCAAAATAAATTCTACCCAACAGAGTAGTTTAGAGGAAGAAATGATTTAGACCTGTAATTTCCTACAAATCTTTTCTAAATTGGAGTAAGAATTAGAACTACTGCAAAAATATCAGAAATGAATAGTGCTACTACTCATCTCTGTTCTTCCTCATCATGGCAGCCTATGAAAAAGCAAGCTGTGGCCATGAGTAAAATTATTCCGGTAAAATACATTGAGGTTGTATACTTATGTTAATGGTCTTCAAAAAAGCTTACTTACCCTAACATGAAAACAGTAAGTGGCTAGCCAGGTACAGTGGCTCACGCCTGTAATCCCAGCACTTTGAGAGGCCAAGGCAGGTAGATCACTTGAGGTCAGGAGTTCAAGACCAGGCTGGCTAATATGGGAAACCCCCTGTCTACTAAAAATACAAAAATTAGCTAGGTGTGGTGGTGCATACCTGTATTCCCAGCTACTTGGGAGGCAGAGGCACAAGAATCGCTTGAACCCAGGAAGCGGAGGTTGCAGTGAGTCAAGATTGTGCCATTGCACTCCAACCTGGGTGACAGAGTGAGACCCTGTCTCAAAAGAAAAAGAAAAAAGAAAAAAAAAGAAAAGAAAAAGAAAAAGAAAACAGTGTGCAGTTAACAGGGTCTCTTTGCAAACTTTAAGTCATATTTACTTTAATGCTGTATCAATTTCTGCCCTAGTTTTTGGTAGACTGATTCATAAACTAATCAGTTAACTAATTGATCACATATCATCATATGCAGGTAATGTGCTAGGCACTGTAATAGCAGGATCTGCTCTACGGGCAACACGGCTGTTACTAGCACCTGGCTTTACTGTAGTTACTCACATGAAGTTGCCTTGCCACCATTCCAAGGGCTTCATTATGGTCTTAAGACTGTTTGGGTTGCTGTAACAAAATACCTTAAACCTAGTAGCTTATAAACAACAGAAACGTATTTCTCACAGTTTTGGAGCCTGGGAAATCCAAGATGAAGCACTGGTAGATACTGTGTCTAGTGAGGTCCTCTATCCAGGTTGAGAGAACAGCAGCCTCTTGCCATGTCCTCAAATAGTAGAAGGGATTAACTCGCTCTCTGCAGTTTCTTTTATGAGGGCATAAATCCCATTTGTGAGGGCTCCACCCTCATGACCTTATCACTGCCCAAAGGCCCCACTTCTTAGTACCGGCACCTTGGAGGTTAGGATCTCAACATATGAATTGTAGGGGGCACAAAATTTAGACCATGGCAATCAATTCTCCCATTTTATTATTTCTATGTGCATAGTCCATTCTGCTGACAATAAAGGAATACATTAGTTCCAATACCATCCAATGTTCTAATTGGTGAGCTATCTCTTATTCTTCAAACCTCAATCTACATCTACTGAGATCTACTATGGGCCTGATGACAGGTAGATACTAAGAATACATGAATTAAATAAGACTCCTTCTGGGCTAAGGTGTGAGGATCACTTGAGGCCAGGAGTTCAAGACCAGCCTGGGCAATGTAGTAAGACCTTGTCTCTACTAAAAATTAAACATTAGCCAGGCTTGATGGTGCACACCTATAGTGCCAGCTACTCAGGAGGCTGAGATGGGAGGACCACTGGAACCCAGGAGGGTGGAGGCTGCAATGAGCTGTGATTGCCCCATTGCACCCCATCATGGATAACAGAACAAGATCATATCTCAAAAAAAATTCTCCTTTAAGTTGAGAAATATACTTGTGAGCAAAGAACTGTCATACATTGTGACATATACTTTATGTATATTTCACATGGTGAAGGGCAATCTTCCCTGAAGAAATGACACTTGATTTAATCTTGTAGGTAAACAGGCATATTACAAATCTTTCATGAGGGTAGCTCCACCAACTGATAGATCCATTTTCAAAACTATAAAATCAAACCTTGCCTGTTGTCTCAGACTTCAAACACATTCAAATGCTTCTTCTATCCCAAAGTCCCTCCTCAGTGACAATTGACTACTATTCCATGACTAGACTAAGTACAAAATTCTTTTACTGCTGAGAAATATTTGTATCTGTTTCAGACACTATCCTAAATATTGCAGGTGACTTTTGAGCATTATTTATTTGAAAGTCGCAGCATTTCTCTTTATTATTTCTCCAGTAATTTTCACTGGGTCTCTTTGAAAACAGGTCTCTGTCGCTTGTCTGACTTGATAGATTCCATTCTTATACAGTAAATTCTATGCAACTCTAAATTTCTCAACATCTTTCTTTGAGCGCCATGTTTTTCTCACTTACTGTTCCAGTTGCATGACAGATTCAGGAGTTTGATGCAGGTGAACAGTAGGAAAA
>NW_012101776.1:1030264-1037909 GCF_000951045.1 Mandrillus leucophaeus
AGTAGGAAAAAGTTAGGCATTCCAGCCACAAGATGCAGAGAAGCACAGGACAGAGCCTCAAGAGGGAGAGAAGAGCAGGGCAAAGCCTCTGAGGCAGGAGAGGAAGATGCCAACTTAGGAGGACACCTCTGTAGGAATGCCTGGACCAGCAGTACACATGGGGTGCAGGCAGGAGGTGAAGCTGAGGAAACAAGGTTTGGGGGGAATTTTTTAAAGGGGTAGTCAGAGAGACCGTTCTGATAGGAGATATTTGAAGAGGCATCTGATTATGAAGTGTTTTATATGCTATGCTGAGGATTTTGAGCTTCATCTTTAACATGGGAAATTTAGGAAAGATTTTAATGGTGCAATGAAGCTAGGAGATAATGCATTTTTTTTTCCTTAAATTACTTTTGGTGACAATAGTTAGAATTGAAGAGACTCAAAAATTACAGGGCTGGGCAAGTTGGCTCATGCCTATAATTCCAGCACTTGGGAAGGCCGAGGTGGAAGGATGGCTTGAGGCCAGGAGTTCGGAAGCAACCTGGTCAACAGAGTAAGACTCGATCTCTACAAAGGAGAAATAAAATAATTATCCAGGCGTTGTGTTGTACACTTTCATCCCAGCTATCTGGGAGGCTGAGGTGGAGAGTCACTTGAGCCCAGGAGTTGGAGGCTTTAGTGAGCTGTGATCACACCACTGTACTCTAGCCGTGGCAACAGAGCAAGACCTTGCCTCAAAAAACAAACAAATAAACAAAAAAGAACAATAGGTTTGGAAGATATTGAAAAAGTCCTGAGTAGAAACTAAATTGGGGCGGGAAATGAAGAAATATTTTAAAGGGGTGGAATCACCCAAAATCATCCAAATTTAGTTTAGAAAGACATGGCGGACCGATTTGATTCATTCATCATTAATCGTGATTCATTCATCCATTTCTTTTTTTTTTTTCATTCATTCATTTCTTCCACAAATATTTTGACTGCCATGTGGTAGGCATGCATGTGTTGGGCAGTGAACCAAACAGATGCCCACTCTCATTTGGTTTATAGCCTAGAAGGATAAAAGTATAAGAAGTAAATATAATTGCAGAGTTACTAATTAATAAGTACAATATATAGTTAGATAGAAGAAATAAGACCTAGCATTTGATAGATCAATAGGGTGATTATAAGTTAACATTCTTCTATTATATATTTCACAAAGTTAGAAAGTAATTTGAATGTCCATAGCATAAAGAAAAGGTAAAACACTTAAGGCGATGGATATCCCAGTTACTCCGATTCGATCTTTATGCACGATATGAATGTATCAAATTATTACATGTACTCCCAAAATATGTGCACCTATTATGTATTGTTAAAAAATAATAAAAACAAATAAAGTGTTAACATAGGGTTGACAAGACTGTTTTTTTAATGGGGTGGTTCAAAAGACTGTTCTGATAAGGAAATACCTGAGTAGGCACCTGAAAGAAGTGAAGGAATGAGCCCTGTGACATATTCAGGACACAGGTTTTCTGAACAGAGTCATGGTACAATCACAGTCCCTAAAGCAGTGCATGCTGGGAAGGTGTTTTTGTGAGAGGAGGAGCAGTTCGGAGGGTACTGCATATTCAGAGATTGTCTTTTGCCTTCAGTGTCTCTTTTCTTTTTCCCCAGTCATAAGACCTCCCTTGCTCTCTCTCAGAGTCTAGAATGTCCTGTTGGAACCTGCTGGAGTTCTAAAGGCATGTGATGTCCTGGATGTGACTGACCAATGGACACAGCAGGTATTTGAAGGGTTTTGATGCTTCCTTTCTGTTTTCAGTGCTATTTTTTGCTTTACTTCTTTTACAAAATTTTCCCCACAGAGGCTATTTATTACACAGCAGCAGCCAGTATGCACCAAGCAGAATTGCTTTTCATAATAAACCTATTCATCTTCTGGCATGTCAGAAATTTCTCAAATTGATACTTATAATAAATATGATTAATAACACATTGTATTTCAGTTGTTGCTGTAAAATAATTGGGAACAAATATCATATTGTGATGTTGACAGTGTTGGGTTGGTTGGTGCCAAACAGTGGGAGCAGCCAACTGTATTTCATTAACAGCCACATTGCTACAATGCTATTAAGTTTTTCATAATCCCTTTTACTCAAGGTTGGTCATTCATTCTGTTAGACAAATTCTTGCAATAATCACACTGGAAGTAAATCTGCCAGCAACAATCTCAGCAAGATGGGTTCTCACAGGGATATTAGGTACCCTGCCTGTGAAATATGCTAGGCAAGTATTGCAATGTTGGGCTTGTGGATTAAGGACTAATCAAGGAGCATGAGAAAGACACCAGGACTAATAGACATATAAATGGTGAACCTGAATTTGAAGTGGCAGGAGAGGGAGAAAAGGGCATGGCTTTTAAATGAAGGTAATATGCCTCATGACCCCTCAGGCTTTTCCAGCCTCACCAGCTTCCTCCTTTGTCATATTTACTGCTCCTGCCACACAGTTACTTGTTGTTCTCCAAACACATTAAACTGTCCCACGGCTCCTCATATTGCATTTGCAAAATGCAATTTTCATTTCTGTATATTCCTCCCAACCCCCTTAAAAGTATAGTAAACTCTTATTCATCCCTCCGAACCTGTTTTAAGCTACATTTCCTCCTTGAAGCCATACTAGAACACTTGCCTACTCCTTCCACAGGGCTACCATGAAACTATATGCATTTGTCAATTACTATGTATTTTACACTGAATCACAATTAGTTGGTTTTCATGTGTGTCTCTCCTATGCAATGAGTTCTTGGAGGCAGGGCTTACACTTAGTACAAAGCAGATGCTCGGCTCAGAGAAAGTGCTCACTAGATAATTCTTGAACTGAACTAAACTGAAGGGGACATAGAAACAGTCTGGGCAAAGAAAGGAACCAGAATTGCTGGTCATTCCAGCGACAGGCACAGAATGTCCCTTCCATACAGTGTGCTAAAGGCCTGCCAAGGACCCTAGATGCTTTAAAACATTTTTCGGCTGCGTGTGGTGGCTCACGCCTGTAATCCCAGCACTTTGGGAGGCTGAGGCAGGTGGATCACCTGAGGTCAGGAGTTTGAGACCAGCCTGGCCAACATAGTGAAAACCTATCTCTACTAAAAATGTAAACATTAGCTGGGTGTAGTGGCATGCGCCTGTAATCTCAGCTACTCTGGAGGCTGAGGCAGGAGAATCCCTTGAGCCCAGGAGGTGGAGTTTGCAGTGAGCCGAGATTACACCATTGCACTCCAGCCTGGGCAACAAGAGTTAAACTGTGTCTCAAAACAAACAAACTAACAAACATTTTTCATGGTTATACCCATGTACGTGTACATGAGAAGCGCAGAGGAGTAGCCCAGAATCACAGATTCTGTGATAGCTAAGAATCACAGGATCTTAGCTTGGGATGAATTTTTTAGATAATTTTTCCCAAATCTGCATCAAATCACTTTGATAGCATTAAAATAATTGAGATTCCTGAGCCCAATTGTTGACTTATTGTATCATTCATGTATCTATTTAACAGCCATGTACTGAACATTCTTACTTGTGAGGATGCTGGGGTAGGCATTGGGTACCAAGTACTGAGTAAAGCTAACATGGGCCCTGAATTAATGTAGCTTATAGTCTTAAAGCAGGGAGGAGGGGGTCAGACAGCCATTAATCAATTAATCACACACAGTGTGATTATATAAATATATAATCATACACAGTGATTAAGAAATATTTCAGGGTGCTATGAGTATGTCAATGGCAGGATCCAACCTTGTCTGAGCTGAGTTCCAAAAGATAAGTAGAACTCAAATTGATGAATGTAGATGGAAGGGTGAAAAACATCAGGCAGAGAAAACAGTTTGTTCCAAGACCCTGCACCCAGAAGGGAATTTGAAGCTGGGTGATATCTGAAGCATTGAAGGCAATCCTGTGTGGTTGGAGCATAGAGGGAGGAAGCTGGAGAGGGTGAGACCAACAAGGAACGTTTAGACTATATTATAGAGTTTTTATTTCAGTCTTTGTTCTAAGAGCTACAGAAGGCCTCCTAAGAGATTTTATCAAGAGAGTAAATGTTGAGTCATAGTTTTGTTTAAAAAGATTGCTCTGGTGGCAGTAGGAAGAAGAACTAGTATAGAGTCAGGCTGGCAAGTCAAGGGTTCCTGGCAGTGGTCTATGTGCTTGTAAAAGGATAGTAATAGTGATGATAGAAAAGTTGGTGGATGTAAGAGATATTTAAGAGGATATATTGACAGGAATTGGTGATGGATTAAATAAGCATGAAGTGGAAGATGAAGATAGACTATAGAGAATGACAACCTTTTCTGGAGCAAATGAATAAATGTGAGAAATCATTACCAAAATAAAGATTTGGTGAGAATAAGAGTGTCTTAGTCCCTTTAGAGTTGCTCTAACAGAATACCTGATCTGGGTAATTTATAAAGGAAAAAAAAAAAGGTTATTTGGCTCACAACTCTAGTGGCTAGAAAATCCAAGAGCATGGCACTGGCATCTACTCAGCTTGCAGAGGGTTATGTGCTACCTCATAACATAGCGAAGAAAAAAAAAAAAGTCAAGAGGGAGCATGCAAAGACAGCAAAACACGAGGAGAAGCGTCACAACAACTCATTCTTGTGGTACCTCATTCAGTCCTGCAAGAGAGGTCATTCACTCCCACAAGACAATATTTATCTATTCACGAGGGATCTGCCCACAGGACCCAAACACTTCCCTCTAGGTCCCAGCTCCCAACACGGCTACATTGAGAACCAAGCCTCAACATAAGTTCTGGTGGTGACAAACCATATTCAAACCATAGTACAGTCTCTCTAGATTTGAGAAAACTTCTAGGGTCTGCATTTTCAGCAAGTATTCCATGTGATTCTTGTTAGCCAACATGGCACGGGTACAGAGACTGGCATTCAAGAATCTCTGGTCATATATCCTTCAACAATCCCTTAAATTGTCAGTTCTCAGTGAATGTTCAGTATTCCTATGTTTTACCTGCAAATATGTGTCTGAATCTCAGTTCTTCTTGACACCTATTTATTTCCAGCCTTGTTTGAGTCTCTAGCTTAGGGTTGTTGTGAGGATTATATAAGGCTAGTTATTCAACTCAGAAATATTAAGTTCCTACTATGTGCTAAGCTTTGTTCTACGTATGGGTGCTTCAGAATAGAACATACGTGATACATGCCCTCAAGAAGCTCAGAGTCCATAGAGAAAGGTAGATGTTGTACTAAATAGTTTTTCAATAGAATGAAATGCTCTCCCATATGAAAGCCCAGAGAAGTGAGTGATGACTTCCTAAAATGTGGAGACACTTGAAGTAAGTCTTGTGGGATGAGCAGGATTAAGCCAGACAAAGTTATGAGCGAATGTTTGAGTCAAACCTTTTGGATACAGAGGCTACCACAGAGTAAGCAGTTAACATGCCTTCCCTCCCTTTCTGTCTCTTCTATTTACCTCCTTTCTTCCATAATCAAGTACCAGTCCCGTCCTGTCTCCATTAGCTGCTATCTTTACCTTCTATCTCCCAGAAATGTACAAATTATGTAATTCAAGCTTCTATGACTGCCTTCCCCTCCATACTAAAACATGTTATCACACCTTGGTTTCTGTCTTATTTTTCTGAATCTAAACTAGTCCTTTCATTGCTGTAGTTATCCTTCCTCTGTTCTAAGGTTCATGGCACCATTGTAAGCCCAGGGCCCTATGCGGACACTCACATAACAACATTTTGCTCCATCCGTTACTAAAAGTGCCCCCTTATATGAGCAGTCTCCCTGTCTTTGGAGAGGACACAACATGTACTCTCATCCCATTTTTCCATTATGTTCAGTTCATGCAAGTAGTTGAGGCAGAAATGATACTTCCATTGAGATCTTCAAACTTCCAAGTTCAGTTCATTTTCTTCCATAACATGTTATCTCAAAAATATCATTTGCCAGATATAAGTAATGCTAAATTGGTAACACTGTCCCCACAACAAAGACCCTACACTTTCTAGAGCCAGCAAATGGCTACAGATGTATATGCTGCAAATGGTTTCAGATGTATTTGTTAAACTTTGCACTTTGTATCATTAAAAATTTTTTTTTTTTCGGAAGTGGAAACAGCTGGCTTTACTAAATCCTGGGGTCATTTCACTTTCCTATGGCTCTCCCTACCAAGTGTAGCTGGTCTCTCTTGAATACGTGTTGCAAGCATGAGTTATGTGCCTCTGAAATATGTTGCCCAGGAGGGAAAATCTGGCTTCATAGCTCAGTTGGTTCACTTACTCCGTGACTGCATGAAATTGCTCCTCAAAATGCATTTCTATCTCCATAGACTCCTACTGGGGAGCGGCTTATTGCATGCAATGTCTTAATGTGGGCAGCTTGCCTGACCTCTGTGTGTAGGCTAGGTATCCCTTGCAGTTGGGTGGCATGTGACTGCACATCCATTTCAAATGCCCTGAAACTCAGGATGTGCTCCCGAGGTGCTCCCCTATGCCAGGCTCTGCCTATGGTTTCCTCAAGAGCTACTTGGATGTACGGCATACCCTTGGATCCATCACTGCCAGAGACTCTGCAGAAACTCTGCAACTTTAACTGGAAACCTCTCCACTTTGTTGCTCCCTTGGAAAATGACTATTTGCCACGTCAGCTGCCAAATATCTCCTCCCAATATGTTCTGTGAGCATTCAGTCTGCTCAAAGTCTTGTGTAATGGTGGATATATGATGCCGTTTGTTTCAAGCTAGACTCACATATCCATCTGTCTCAGGGGCTACATGATTTACTTGCCATTTTTTAAACTTTCACTTGTAATTAACAAATAATAAACGTATATATTTATGGGAGACAATGTGATGTTTTCATGTATGTATACATTGTGGAATAATTATATCAAGCTAATTAAATTAGGCATCATCTCATAGACTTACTTTTCTGTACTGAAAACATTTAAGACCTACTCTTTTAGCTATTTTTAGATATAAAAGATATTATTGTTAATTATGGTCACCACACTGTGCAATAGCATTTGAAAACTTATTTGTCATGTCTAACTAAAACTTTTTACCTTTGACCAATATTCCCCCATTCCCTGTGCCCCACCCCTCTCCACCCCACCCTCTAATAAACATCATTCTACTCTCTACCTTTATAAGTTCCACTTTTTGAAGATTCTGCATATGAGATTATACAGTATTTTTCTTTCTGTGCCTGGCTTATTTTACTCAGCGTAATGTCCTACAGGTTCATCATGTTGTTGCAAATGACAGGATTTCCTTCTTTTTAAAGGCTGAATAGTATTCCATTGTGTATATGTTTTCTCAAGCAAATTTCATACTTGGCTATTGTGAATAAGGCTGCAATGAACATGAGAATGCAGATATCTCTTTAACATATCGATTTCAAATCCTTTGGATATATACCCGGTATTAGGATCATGTGGTATGTTTATTTTCAGTTTTTTGAAGCTCCTCCATGCAGTTTTCCATAATGACTATACTAATTTACATTCCCTCCAACAATGTACGAGGATTCCCTTTTCTCTACATCATTGCCAACCTTGTTATCCCTTGTCTTTTTTGATAGTAACCATTCTAACAAGTGTGAGGTGACAGTTCATTGTCATTTTAATTTGCATTTCCTTGATGACTAGTAACATTTT
>NW_012101776.1:1039524-1040958 GCF_000951045.1 Mandrillus leucophaeus
ATTTTATTATATTTAGTATTCGTTAACTGGCATAATTTAGCTTTGTGTTTGATAACATATTTTTCAAAGTCCTAATACATCGCTATATCCTCAGGGAAAATGAAAAATTTACTACATTCCCTTTCCTTTATGTGCTGCTATCTACACTCTCTCATAGATTCATTCATTGATTTAGTCATTTACATGATTTTTATATAAATGTTTGGTATCTATTATGGGCCATACTTGTGCTAAATGCTAGCATTGGGGCAGTGACAAAAGAGATGTGTCCCTGTGCTCATGGGGCTTACAGAATTTAACATTAAAAGAGAGGCCATAAATAGGTAAAGTAATATTCATCATCATCATCATCATCAAACTATTACAAAATCATTACAAATAAGAGCTATGCAGGCAATAAACATAGAGAGCAATGGTGCTGGGAAGTGCCACTTTTGCTAGGAAAGTCAGGAAGTAGGAGGTGGCATTAAGATTGAGACTTTAAGCATGAAAAGGAGTCAGCCATGCAGAAGAGTAAGTAAAAAACATTTATTCCTCTTTGAAAATGAAGATGAGACCTCTTTAAACAGGTGATACCACGGTGCACAGAGATCACCACTGAATTTGTATAAACCATACAGCAAGCCAGCTGCACAGGGGAGATTAGTGAGCTTAGAAACCCTGCTTCCTCACCCTGAAGCGTTTTTACTCTTCTCACTAGCCTGTTTCCTGTTTTTCCCATTTTGCCCTTCTTTGCCCCTCTCTCTCTCCCTGCTGTCATCTCCAGGGTTCAGCTAGGTTTCCCTTTGCTCTACGCTGGACAATATAGTTTGAATAATCAGACTAAACAGGACAACCTTAGACATGTTTATAGGGTGTGCTGGAGAATGTCAAAAGCAAGGCACGGCGGAAGCCCAGAGACCCTCATCCACCCAGGCTTTACATTGTTTCTGGAAAAGAAGGCGGGTCTCCTGCCTCAGCTGACTTGTGCCTGGTTCTCTAATAATGGAGTGTTATCTAATTGGTGCTTCCTTTACATCAATGGAAATAGTAGCACAAGACACGGGGACAAAGCAACATGCCAGCAGTTAAGTATAAGTGAGGGTTCAGACCCACCTTCCAAGGGCTTTGTGGTAATATTTAGAACACATCCTAACGACTAAGGCATATATCCTTGGGCAGGACAGCTTCATATAAGAGACATCTGGCATGTATTTACTGGTCTAAAATTATACCATTCCCACCTAAAGCAATTTATATTTCTAAGAAGATGGGGGAGAGAGAAGGATGATGAAGTACCATCTGACAATTTGCGTATCTGTCACTTAAATATAAAATAAAAATTAGAAGTCCCAAACTGCTATTAACATTAGGGTTTTAAAAATGCATACAAGAAAGCTTGCCAAAATATTAACTGTAGATTTATTTCATTTTCTTTTTTTTTTTTTTTTTTTT
>NW_012101776.1:1043433-1045703 GCF_000951045.1 Mandrillus leucophaeus
CCTACTCTTTTAGCTATTTTTAGATATAAAAGATATTATTGTTAATTATGGTCACCACACTGTGCAATAGCATTTGAAAACTTATTTGTCATGTCTAACTAAAACTTTTTACCTTTGACCAATATTCCCCCATTCCCTGTGCCCCACCCCTCTCCACCCCACCCTCTAATAAACATCATTCTACTCTCTACCTTTATAAGTTCCACTTTTTGAAGATTCTGCATATGAGATTATACAGTATTTTTCTTTCTGTGCCTGGCTTATTTTACTCAGCGTAATGTCCTACAGGTTCATCATGTTGTTGCAAATGACAGGATTTCCTTCTTTTTAAAGGCTGAATAGTATTCCATTGTGTATATGTTTTCTCAAGCAAATTTCATACTTGGCTATTGTGAATAAGGCTGCAATGAACATGAGAATGCAGATATCTCTTTAACATATCGATTTCAAATCCTTTGGATATATACCCGGTATTAGGATCATGTGGTATGTTTATTTTCAGTTTTTTGAAGCTCCTCCATGCAGTTTTCCATAATGACTATACTAATTTACATTCCCTCCAACAATGTACGAGGATTCCCTTTTCTCTACATCATTGCCAACCTTGTTATCCCTTGTCTTTTTTGATAGTAACCATTCTAACAAGTGTGAGGTGACAGTTCATTGTCATTTTAATTTGCATTTCCTTGATGACTAGTAACATTTTTAAAATATCCTATTGGCCATTTGTATGTCTTCTTTTGAGAAATATCTATTTCAATTTTTTGTCCATTTTTGAATTGGGTTACTTGTTTTCTTGCTATTCAGTTATGTATGGGAAAAAATCATCTGAAATAAAGAGAGTTATTCTTGACTGCATTGTTATATCTTGTTTACATATCATAAGCATTATTTTTTAATTTATTAAATAAATCAATAAATATCTATGAGTGTTATGTATTCCTGTGTCAAGTTATTTACATTATACTATCACTTCCACTCAGTTGATTTCTTTGTTGGTCAGCACCCTCTTTATGACTAATGCAGAACCTACTTGGACTGATTTAGACAAAAAGAAACTGTTTCAGGACAAATACTGGGGAAATAATTAAAAAAAACAACCTTGATGAATTTCAAGAGCCACAATCATCCAGAGGAAAATTAACTATCTTTAACAGTGGGTTTACTGCATTTGGGAAGCAGAATCATTCACTTTAGAAAAATAACTGTAATCACGGGATGAAATGAAAAGAGATTTTTGAATTGCTGTGTAAGCCCAAATGTCGAAGTTAACTGTTTTGGGGAGGTTTTCTGCTCGTTTGCTTTTGTTTTTGCATAATAGAGAGGTAGAAATATTGCCTAGCTTTCTTCTGAGTCTGAGTAAAGTTGGGGGGAGGGGTATAATGGAGGGAACTCACGCGAATTGAGCTAGACTTGGTGCAGTCATATGCAAGATCTCAGTTCATATCACAAATGCCCTTAGAAGGAGATTCAGCTACTCTTGTTTTCCAGATGAGGAAAGTGAGAATCGAAAGGCCTCAGACATGAACACATCCAGTCGAAGCCTGAGACCCGTGGTCCCTGACTTTTTAGCATCCCTTTCATCAGACTGTAAAATGTCTTGTCAGGTTCTGCTTCCCTTGTTCCAAATAGTAGTAGTTACTAGAGAGGGGCTGGAATAACTTTATTTCCAATTTCTAATTTTTCTTTTCTTTATCTCTGTTCTCCCTTGTTTTACCTTTCGACATAATTCCTCTAATCACATTTCCTTTCCAAATTTCTTCTTGCCCATGCACCATTTCCTCTTTTATGATGTTAACAAATAGCCCTCATCCTAATTGGTGAATTGGAAGAAATAAGTGACTCTCTGAGAATAATTAGCTCTTTGTTAATTGTATATTTGGAAATGAATGGAAAGAGACCTTTTTTAGCCTATGCAGGAATTTAATCTAGCACTTAACTTATCAGTACAAAATGGCTTTCGTTTAGTGCGTATTTTAAAAGTGATGTCCAAACTGGTGAGTAGATGCCAATTTCTTAGTATTCAAAAAGTATAATATTAAAAGCCTTCCTCTGTTATCAATATAGTGGAAATTCTTTACAATATAATCCCCAAGATTTCTGACTTTTTACATATTTTTTATTTATTTATTTATTTTTGAGACAGAGTCTCGCTCTGTCACCCAGCCTTGAGTGCAGTGGTGTAATCTCTGCTCACTGCAACCTCCGCCTCCTGGGTTCAAGCAATTCTCCTGCCTCAGCCTCCCGAGTAGCTGGGATTACAGGTGCCT
>NW_012101776.1:1047253-1078903 GCF_000951045.1 Mandrillus leucophaeus
TTTTTTTTTTTTTGTTTTTGAGATGGAGTCTCGCTCTGTCGCCCAGGCTGGAGTGCAGTGGCACGATCTTGGCTCACTGCAGACTCTGCCTCCCGAGTTCAAGTAATTCTCTGCCTTTGCCTTCCAAGTAGCTGGGAGTATTGGCACCCACCACCATGCCCGGCTAATTTTTGTATTTTTAGTAGAGATGGGGTTTCACCATCTTGGCCAGGCTGGTCTTGAACTCCTGACCTCGTGATCCACCTGCCTCGGATTCCCTGTGATTACAGGTGTGAGCCACCACGTCTGGCCTTATTTCATTTTCTTACCATTCCTCAGAATCTTGTGCTTTGAGAAGGCATTGCTGAAGTCATGTTTTTTGTTTGTTTTTTTAACTAAAGTAATCCTACAAACAGGGATATTATTTGCTACATGAAAAGCTTGAAACCTTTTTTCCCCACTTTTAATCACCTGAAAGTAATCATTTTTACAGCAAACATCACAGAGCCAAAGGCAAATAAAACCAAACAAAGGCAGGGTTTCCCCAGAGAACTTCCTAAGGCTCTCACAGAAGCTTCTAGTAAACCTTTGTTTGTCACAAGCAACTGTCTGCTGGAAATTTCACTTCGTAAATGTTGGAAGTGGAAGAAAGGCAGGCTCTTTCTATGATACCCTATTTGGGAAGGGAAAAGAGTGGAGAAAATGACAGCGAAGGTTCTTTTGACTGCACAACAGTGGACGTCACTTCCTGTGGTGGTTCAGGCTCTTCAGGAGACCCACACTGACCTGCTGGTTGATGAAAGTGTTTACTTCTGAGACGACACTGCTATTTCTGAAGATATGAATATAGTTAGGCTGCTTCTGAAACATCTCCCTAGAAATCCTGTCTTCCTCTTTACTAGCTTCCAACTGTCTTCATTTGAATTGGCTAACAAGGGGAGAAAGAGATCAATGCTTCCCTTCGTAAAGTAATGGCTTTCAAATGCTGTTTGCCATCACAATCCTATTTTACATCTTCCCTGATGTCTCCATATGTGACTCAGAGCACAGCAAGGCAGCCTTGTTTAGGTAGAGCGGAGGTTCAGAGTTCTACCTCATTGCTTCCCCTTTTCTCCCTGAGATGACCTCTGAGATGCCTTTGGACTTTTTAGAATCTAGTTTGAAACCTTAAAGAACTGCTGGCTTTCTGCTTTGACCTCTTTTGCCAATTCGAGTCAAGGAACATTTATTATGCGCCATCTACCTACAACACTGAGAGGCCTTGAGAGCATTCAGACATGAAAAATAGCCTGTTCCTGCTCTTTACAGCCTCCTCTGCCCTGTGGATGAATTATGCACTTAATTTTACTGTGATATGAATCTCCCTCTCCTTTAAACCAGCTCCACCGTGTGCGCCCCTCATGTGCCTCTCCTGTCCATGGGCACGGCCATGAGCGTGGTGTAAGCGCTCTAACCCCCTGAATCCTGCTTCTGGGTATCTGTTCTCCCTCCATTCCCTAGATCAGCTAGCCCCATCTTCCCTGCTCTCTGATCTTGATCCTGCCCTTCCGATCCCCTTGTCCTATCCAACTGCCTTCTGGGACTTTGTAGTATTTGCTTCCTTGACCTCTCTCTCAGGCCTTGTATACCAATTTTCCTTTGTGCTTTGCACAAAGATTAGCACTGACTATTCCCATACTCACTTCTGGCCACCAGGACTCCATCTTGTGTTGTACAAATTGTGCTATAACACTGCCATAATGTTTACACTTAAAACAGTTACCTTAAAAATTCTTGTAAGGTGGCTGAGATTTGAAGATTCAATTCCCTCTTCTTTGAGGTTTGTATCTCTCAATTCTGTGCTCCTGAACCAAGCATGAATTCTGACCGATACCAGGGCTTTCTTTAGAGAGTCACCACTTCAGAGGTATGTGCATGGATGTATGTATACCCACACGTACATAACATTGATTTATATATGTGTATATAAATAAATGTTTGTATATATACAACTGTAAAAAAAAAGTCTTAGTTTTTTTTTAGTATAAATATATACAGGGAGAGTAGACCTCTATTTTGTATACAGATATATGCACCCATTTATTTTTTCTATGATAGTAGGATAAAGAATATTCAACAAATAGTCTAATGAGTCAATACCATATGTCTTTGGAAATGCAGGGTGAGAAGGTAGAATCTGACCATCATGGATCACAAATTCCCATATGTTTAAGGTAGAATAATTTGTATTATATCAAATTAGATACTCTTATATTTTGGTATATATCCTTCCTTCTATACATACTGCTATACAGAATGAATATTCAAATTCAAATCTAGCTGTATCCTATTTTTTCACTTAACATTTAATCATGACTTTTTGGTACTTAACAGTAACTTTACTGTCCTTACAATTTAATAGTGTATAATGTGCCATCTTACGGAATTATTATATTTATCAAACTATCCCTGTTGTTTGACAGTCAAGTCTTTGTCACTTTTTTTGTATATGTAGCAGTGCAAGAAACAGCTTTGTATATAGCAAAAAAGAGCAGTTAAAGATAAAGGCAAAGTCTGGTATCTCTGTTTTGCTGAGATTTGAATAGGATTGATAGTTTTCTAAATGACTTGTTGTAAATGTAAAGTATGTAGTCCTGAGAAAGCTCTTTGAGCTCAAGGGTGTGTTTGCATGTGTGTGTGTCTGGGTGTGTGTGTCTGGGTGTCTGTGTGTAGTAGTAGTACATTACATCTGATCATCCAAAAGATCACCCTAACAACTACCTATGCAAATATGTTGAAAGTGACTAATTTTTAATATAATTAAAACAAACAGGTTAAAAAGATGATCAAACTTCTGAACTCAATCAAATACAAATCTTACTAAAAGTAGACCAAAACAGAGAGAGACAGATGTCTTCTACCTCAGTGATAGCACACACATGCAGTTACGTGTACACACACTCATCCACACAATGAGCAAAGCTTTCATGAAAAGGTACATTATCCCTCATATTTCAATTTATGAATGTTAATAATTGAAATATAATTATGGCATAATTTGGAGAATGGCATCTGGAGTCAGACTGTCTGAATTCAAATCCCAGTTCCACCCTTGCTAATTCTGTACATTTTGGCTGATTCTTTGACTTCTTTCCACCCCAGTTTTTGCATCTATAAAATGAGATTTAATGTTACATATGTCATAGTTGATTCTCTGGCATAGATAGAATGAGATAATATATGTAAAGCTCTTAAGCCTGACTCGTGACAACCCCTCCATTGATGGGATCTATAATTGTTGTTTTGATAGACTTGATTCTTCCATTATTTGTAGAAGATCCAGTTTTCACTTTGGAAGATCCAGTTTTCACTTTTGCCTTCTGTAAGGGCAAAATTCTCCAAGAATTGTACCAAGTAAAGCTTTAAGAGAAGTATATTCTGATAGGGAAGGGAAGCTGGTCTGCCTTTGTCCTCCTGAGGATTACTTTACTCTTGGAGTCATTAATGTATTCATCAAACCACTGTGAGATCCCTATCATGTTCCATGTACTGAGCTGGGCACGAGGAATTCAGAGAACAATAAAGACACAGTCGCTTTTGTCTTAGAGGTTTCAGCATTTAAAAATTCCCCCATACATATCAGCACGTCTGTGTTTTGGAGTCCTGCCATTCTCCTTTTAAAAGACTGGCTTAAGCTTGTGAAACATTTCTGTCTGTTCCCAGGATAAATATGAGCAGCAATGAAATTAAGAAAAAATATTTACTAGGAAAGAACATAAAAGAATTGAAAGCAGCAAGTAAAAGCAATGCCCAATTAGATACCCTTTCAAGGAGCAGATTATTGTCTAGAAGGAAATCATCTGAATCTCACTCCTGGAATCAGCATTTTGCCTGGTTCTTGGCCTCTACGCTGCTCTCAGTGGTTGTTGATCCCTGGGTCTCTTTTAGATCCCCTGGTCTCCATGAAGCTGACAATCAACTCTTTTTGCTCTGTCTCAAGCTAGATGCAACAGACTTTTCATTCCACAAATGTAAAACCTTTTCCTAACTTATTTCCTCCAGGATGGGGTTTTTGCAGACAGGGGCAGGGTTGCCAGTTGTTCTGTGAGTCCTCATGAGCCTCCCCACCTAAGTTACTATCATATCCCCACCCACCTTCAATGACCACTATCATCTTCAAATATAATTAGTCTAAACATTAAGAAGTTTCAAGCAATACAAGTTCCTCTACTTTCTTTCCTATTTCTATCAAAGTTTTCATCATTGTTCTTTTTAAACTCACTCAGAACTTTGAAGGTGTCCTTAGTCCTTCTCAATGGTCTCCCTTATCCAGTTTGTTATGTTTATTGATGTTTCACTTCATTATTTCTCTAAGAGAAGATCACAGAATTTAGAACCCAAAGAGCTATCCTAGCTCTGAAGTGCACAAGCTGATTAATTTAGAGTAATTCTTCGGCCTCCAATCGTCAATCTCCTCTAAAATGTACAGTATTTTAATGCCTATTTCATATTATAATTTTTATTTGTGTTTGAGATGGAGTCTTGCCCTGTCGCCAGGCTGGAGTGCAGTGGCACGATTTCAGCACACTGCAACCTCCGCCTCCCAGGTTCAAGCGATTCTCCTGCCTCAGTCTCCCGAGTAGCTGGGACTACAGGTGTGTGCCACCATGCCCAGCTAAGTTTTGTATTTTTAGTAGAGATGGGGTTTTACCCTGTTGGACAGGACGGTCTTGATCTCTTGATCTCGTGATCCGCCCACCTCGGCCTCCCAAAGTGCTGGGATTACAGGTGTGAGTCACAGCATCCGGCCTCAAATTATAATTTTATCACCTCCCCACATGTATGTGAAAGAGATTTGCCTAGCACATGTTCTATACCCACATTAGTAATGACTCTTTTTATCTCTCAAACTACTTGAATTTGGGGCTTGGAACAAATCACTTTGCTTATGCTTTGCAGAACACTTTCTTCCCCTCAGAATCCTAAAACAGCAGTACTTAAAGTGGCTCTAGAAGTTATCAATTACAATTTACTGTTGCAATGTTTTTCTTTCCTAAAAATCATCTGCAAATTGATTTATCCCGTCCCTGACTAGAAACTCCTTCTACTTCAGCATCATCATTGTAAAAAATTACGTTGCTTGCTGGTGGAAACCCCTTCACTGTTATTCATCAATAAATTGGTCCACACTTCCACAAATGTCTTTGAATAGGATATCCTAAAATGACCACTCTACAGGCCACCTGCTGTCACCTCAATGCACCTTAAAGCCAGCTCTGCATGTGACAGAAACGTCATCGGCACTGAATAGCCAGTCAGAAGGTGTGTGGCTGATAACCAGTAAGAGTCAGTTGAATGAATGCTGAGCTGAGCGAAGGCGGGTGAAGCGGCTAACCTATTAGACTTCAACCTTTTTAATGCCTAATAATGGTATTTGCTCCTCAACATTTATGAAAATATATTTTTAAAATGCAGCCACGCTGAATGAGTCTTAGAAACATTGATGAATTATTTCTAGTGCCTGGAAAACATTGAAATATAGAACTTTCTTTTACCCAAATCTCATTAAACTGTCAGACATTTTTCTGCTTTTTCTAGTAACTTATCAAGGTATTTATGTGTATGCATGTGTGTGTCTATATATCTTGATAATCAGCTATGATAGGAGAGGAAATGCTGGAAAATGTTTGACAATCTAATGAGAGTTGTGACATCTGTTTTCCAAGGCTGCACCACGTGCTAAGGTAGCTCATTAAATTAGGGTGGTGCTGCAAATTCAAAGCCTGTACCTGTCCTTGGTAGAGCCCTGAGGTGCCCTTAGTGTTCCGAGTATTTCAGTCCTTCGACTTGACTCTCAAATTCCCGATTCCTCCTGGCTTTACCCCGTCCTTCAACCAACTCCTCTACTTTTTGGCGTAAATGTCATTGTTTAATAGGAATCTCAGTTTTCAAGCGAAAATATGGACCTGAAATGGTAGGATTTAAAGCATAGGTTTGTTTTACTTTCTTGTTTCTATCATAACCCCATTAAATCACATGCATTGGCTATCTATAAAACTTCTTCTTGTCCCATTCAAATCCCTTATTTGAGGGAAAGTTTCCAGAGATCCTAACAGTACTTGCTTCGGGTTGAAGTTTCAACATCACAACTTTAGGTGAAGAGTCCCTCCACTGTTCAGCATTGGGCATGGGGTGGGGGAGTGACGGTAAATGTTGATGGAAGGTATGATCTTGGAGAACCACCAAAAACAGAATTCAACAGGAAAACGGCTGACTTTACTGGGGTCCCTGACAGATGCCACATCAGGTGTTTAATTACATATTTTATCTTTCAATCCCTTTGTATTCCCGGCATGTGAGCACTGTCACCCCATTTTATAAATGAAAGGACTGAGCTCAGAGAAGTTCAATGGCTTGCTGAGGTAGTAGAGTTGCCATTAGGAAGCAGGTCTGAGGAATTCCATGACCTCGCTTTTCCTTCCATCCTATTGAACCCTGGGCTGTCACTCACCTCCTTTTCCTTTGCAAAGTCTCATGGGATACCTGGTGGGCTGTCCCAGGACCTTCATGTTCAGCCTCCCCCTGTAACTCACACATACTTGCAATTCAGAAACAAAAAGTACTGCACTTTCCTTTCTTACCAAACCCCCATTGGCAAGGGGACAACTCACCATCTCACGTGCCTTTGGTCACAGTGGGATGGGGCAGCAGGAGTAATGCAGCAACCCCAGGATTAAATGCGTGTTTTTTAAACACAGTATCAGATTCCTTACCTAGAAAAAGGCTTATTTTATTATCAATTATCAAGCAGATTTGCTTGAGATTCAAACAGATAAACAATAGCATATGGTGTACTAGGTACAGACTGTTTTCTCATTCTCAAAATAAAGATATTAATGCCTACATCAGGGACATAGTAAGGCCTAAATGAAATACTGTGTGTAGCATATAGCAAGAGCACAGTAAATGGTATGTATTATTATTAACAGAAATATAATAAAAACAGGGTACTTGCTATGTTTCAGGCATCATTCTCAGTACCATATCGATACTAAAAACCTCTTAACTATCTTAGGAAGAAGGTACTGTTATTATCATCATTTTATAGTTGAGGAAATAACATAGACACTGAAGGTTTGGATTGAAGAGTTATAAATAACAATAATTTGCCAGCCAGGCGCGATGGCTCATGCCTGTAATCCCAGCACTTTGGGAGCTGAGGTGGGTGGATCACCTGAGGTCAGGAGTTTGAGACTAGCCTAGCCAACATGGTGAAATCCCGTTTCTACTAAAAATACAAAAATTAGCTGGGCATGGTGGTGGACGCCTGTAATCCCAGCTACTAGGGAAGCTGAGGCAGGATGATGGCTTGAACCTGGGAGGCACAGGTTGCAGTGAGCCGAGATCACGCCACTGCACTCCAGCCTGGGTGACAGAGCAAGACCCTGTCTAAAACACACACACACACACACACACACACACACACACACACAATTTGCTATTTGTTAATTATGCAATTAATTATTAACATTATCAACATAGATGATAAAGTACTGGGGGAACTAACACCACACCATAATAAATTATCTTATTTAATTTTCTAAAGTTTATGAGACAGAAAGTAGGTCCATTCTACCTCACCCTCATGTAGGGACTACCCTGCAATTTCTTGATAGTTGGTCATTTAAATCTCACAAAATAGTCTTTCCCACTGTAGTATGAAATACTAGAAAGTTCGTCCTTCTATCTGACCGAAACCAGCCTCCTTTTCATTTCCACTCGACACTCTTGGATTTACTCTCTAGAGAAAGATTGTGATCCCATCTCCCTGAGTCTCCTCTTTAGGCCGCATGTTCTCAGTCTCTCCAGCTGTTCTTCATGCAGAAGCATGGTTACGGAGCTTCTCCACACTCTGGCCTCACTGTTCTGGACACATTCCAGTTAGTTATACCCTCTTTATTTGAGATAAACAAGACTGAGAGTGATAGTCTGCATGGGTAGTTTGTACTGAGAGAAGGGAGGGGACCATGCCTTGTACCAGCTGTGCAGCACTGAGAAAAGACTTGGGCCTCTCTGAGCCAAAGTATTCTAGGCTTTGCATTGGAACTATCAGTAGGTTTGTTGTGACTATGAAGGGAGATAATGAACTATTTAAAGCCCCTGATATATAATATTCATGCATGTACCCGTGTATTTATTCCATGATTTAGTCTATAACAAAGACTATCCAACAATTAATCTAATGAGCCAATACCATATGTCTTTTAAAATGCAGAGTGAGAAGATAGAATCTGCAACATCATGGATCACAAATTTCCATACGTTTAAGGTAGAATAATTTGTACTATACCAAATGTCCTTGATATGCAATTAGCATTCTATTGGTATAATCATCTGGTTCTAGATATTCTATTAGTTTGCAATTCTTTCGAAACTGGATGCCAAATTTTGTTTTTCCCCGTTTCACAGAACCTGAGCTCTGTGAACAAATCACCTGGATTGCATCTCAGACAACTAACTGTATGACTTGGAACAAGTTTCTTCACCGACATCTATACATTGAGGTTAATAACAGTATATTCTAATATGATAGCAGTGAATATTAAGTAAGAAAATATGTACAAAGTGCCTTGATCAGTGCCTGGTACATATTGTCTACACAACAGTTTAAGTGTTAGCCCTTATTTTATTATTATTTTCATATTGGCCAGGTTTTTTGAGCCCGTTGGTCCATTATTTGTTTTTTTTAAACCAATGGCCAAACATTGATAGAGCATCTTTTGGCAATCTTCTTTTCATTCTGGTAGGACAATTGTTGTGTTCTGACATCAAGAAACTCCCAGTGTAATGGGGGAGATGCACATATAAATAACATACTCTGATATGGTGCTATAAGCACAATGGCAGCATATGTGCAGGAAGTTACAGAGAAGAAACCAAAGAAAGGGGTAACTAACTCTCAGGGTGATCAGAAGATTCTAACTGTAGGCTCTGTTGCCTGATCTGTTTTTTAAGGAATAAAATAAAGTTAGGCCAGTTGGGCATTTTTGACCAAATAAATAGATCACATCATTTAAATATTTCCAAATAAATATTTTTGAAATGCTGTCTTTACAGTAGGATTTTCTCTTGAGAGCAGTTCTCTCATTCACTTTGAAAATGCCACTCTTACCTTGCAGGGACAGATCAAGTGGGTTATTTTTACAAACACATCTGCTGGCTACTGACAGTCACTTCTTATTTACAGAGAAGGTCAGCAAATTTGGAACATCGGCTTTTACATGAAAGCAAAATGTGTTCTCTCTCTTTATTGTTCTGCACCCTCTTTAAAAACTTTGCCATGAGATCATTTCCACAATAAAATCTGCATTGTAACAAAGATTTCTATTGTCACTTCCCATCTCATGAAAACTATTGTAAAACATTTACTAATTCTCTCTTGTTTTAGGGACATCAACCTCATTAATTGCATTATGTATAGTATCCTTTATGCTTTGAACTTCAACCTTGGTATAATAAATTGCCTATGACTTAAGCAGAAAATAAGCATGGTGAGATCTATAAATTTAACTTTTTTTTTTCTTTTTAAACAGAGCATCTGCTCCAACAATGGCTATAGTTACACATTTCTTCCATAATGCCTTGTGTTTATTTAGTCAACTATTGTTTGTGAGGACATCTTTGCTTTATAGGATCACACCTGAAAAGGTGCTTTTGACATGCTTGAATATTAAATGAGAATTCAGAAAATCCTATGAACAGAAACATGTTAGAAACATTTGTAGTTGCATGCCACCATGTACCATACATATAGCAAATTTTCTATTGTGTAATTGATTGTGTATTTCTTTAAATATTTAGCAAGGCTGTCTATATATAGCACGATACTATTTGTGGATGAAGTAATATATTTTGGCTTGTTACCATATTGTTCTCCATCTATTATGTCAGCCTTTATTATTGTAGCAGGATACAGCCGCAGTGATGTATGTTTTTCTTTTATTTTATGTTTTGCTGTTGATTACAAAACTATAACATAAGCTTCTATATTATCATTAGGTTTACCGAAATTTTGTGAAGTATTAGATTGAGTAATGCACGATTTTAAGCCTTCCAGGAAAAAAAAAAAAAAAAAACTGTTAAGATCTGTCCTCACAGCCATCACACTTGCTTATTGAATGTCTTGTTCATTATGATGGTTTAGTACTATGACCAGGAAACATCTCAAGGCACAGATAACACTTGAGGTAAGGTTCGCAGCTAAGGTTGGTGGGTATAAATCCATACTTCAAAGAGAACCCTAAATAATTTCCTTGTTTTGGGCTAACTTCTTGTCAGATCTCATGAGATCATCATTGCTTTTCCCCCATAATGCTGCCAAAGAAAAAAACAAAACACAAAAAACACCTCATCTCAGGACCGGGGGGTGCTGGCTCTGCTCTTTTCTTACTGCTCAATGCCAGCATTCTTATTTTGCAGTTTCTTTACAGGAAGCTTTTTAAACCACACATTCAGTTTGAGAGGGTTAGTTTAATCAAAACTTGATACCCTTGTCTGTAAATCCCCAGAGCAGAGTCCTGGTAGCTGCAGCCAGGGGGAAGCACACAGACTGGGAGGCTGGCCTGGAGACATTGGAGAAGAGGGGACGGAAACTGCCATTTATTGGGTATTGCATATCTCCCCAGATGAGAGTTTCCCTTATGCAAAATTTAATTATATGCAAATTTACATCTGTATATTTTGAGGCAGCCATGGAAATTTTGGTTCCAACAAATGCGAATTTTGTGACGCCTATTATAGATAATTAGAAAAAGAAGGAGCGCGTGTAGAAAATAGAGATAAAGCAGGCGCAGAGAAGCAAAGTAAATTTTTTGGAGGCTTTGCAAAAGAGAATGCGGGCGAGAAAAATAGAACCTAATTTTAGAACGGCTTTCTGCAGGTGGCCATGAGGAGGAAGTGGAGTAGGTGTAAGAGGTACTGTGAGGGCAGGTCCCAGGGAGGCTTAAAAGGTAGGGCTCTTAGGGGTGTTAAGCACTCTTGGAGACATAAGATCCCACTGGCAGGGACTGGAGGACCAGCTTCAGGGAAGAATAAGCTGGTAAACAAACAAGTATTCTAGTATTTGCATTACCTCAACTAAGCCAAGAACATATTTGCAACAAAGTAGAAGTTACTTCCTTAAGAGCTTCTGGTGACAAGGGATTCCAAATATCCATGAATAGTGAAGGGTTTACTATTGCACATTTAAAATGTGTAAAATGTTTTAACATTGTCTTACAACAACGTCTTTATTATTATGTATTAGTAAATTAAATATTTACTTATAAGTTGCATAGATTTATTAGCAACCTCAGTTCTTCATCCCACTTTTTTAGGTTCCTGAAATTAAATTACATAGTCTTGTTAGAAATGCTTGTTCCCTGGTGCCATAAAGAAATAGCACTTGAACATAAATTTAATTTCCTCAGCAAGGCAATTTTTACCTATTGCAGAAAGGGTACACTCGCCAGCAATTTTGCCATGAGAGAACACTGAACAAAGGAGACAGGGTCATTTATAACCTGATGCATCCACCTTACTGCTGTGTCCAGTTTCCATTGGCCAGAATGAGACATCACATTCTGTATTTGTCCTGATTAGCTAGCAACTTAGAACTTTTTAAAAGAGGCAAAGTCAGAGGAGAACAAAGGAAGGAGGAAGTAACTTGTGGAATGCTGAGAAAGGTAAAAACACCTTAAAATAAGTAAGAGGAACAGGCTATGACCTAATGCTTGCTTGGACCAGTATAAGCATGCCAGGGCAAATATTTAGGTTAAATTGTGGGAGCTAAGAAGATAAAGTACATTGAATTCTTTATTACAGCTAGCAGATATTTAAGAATGTTAGCACAGGTCTTTGAATAAATTTTGCTTCTAAGAGAAGTTACTGTTTATTCCTAATTAGATGGGGAGGAAAGTCTTTGAAGAGGAACCTCTACTTTTAACAGTATTTTGCCACTCCACTTACTTTGTGGGTTTTTAGGACTCACTTCTGGCATTTTGAAGGAAATACTTTTTATCAGAAACATCACTAGGAACTTTATGCTATTTAATTTCATCCTCAAATCTATTTAGAGCCTAAATAAATGCTGATCACTCTAGTAAACAGGCACTCTGCACTTGTGTGATAAACTTTCAGGTATTATTTTTAATGTCTTTCAGGAAAGAAATCTGAGGTCCAGAGAACTGGGAACAATGCTAATTGAATTAGAATGTAATCTGTATTAGTTTCCAATTGCTGCTGTAACAAATTGCCTCAAGTTTAGTGGCTTAAAACAACATAATCATCTTACAGCTCTGGGTGTCCAAAGTCCAAAATGGGTCTTACTGGGTTAAAATCAAGAAGTTGGCAGGGCTGCTTTCCTTCTGTGGGCTTTAGTGGAGACTCTGTTTCCTTGCCTCTTCCATCTTTTAGAGGCTGCTTACATTACTTTGTTTGTGACATAGTTTGTATGTTTGTCCCCTAAAAACCTCATGTTGAAATTTGATCCCAATGTTGGAGGTAGGGCCTAATGGGAGGTGTTTGGGTGATGGGAATGAATTGCTATGAATAGACTACTGCTCTTCTGCTCTCTCTGGGCCAGGGAAGTGAGTTCTCACTCTTATTCTTAAGAGAGCTGGTTGTTCCATTGTGGAAGACAGTGTGGCAATTCCTCAAGGATCTAGAACCAGAAATACCATTTGACCCAGCAATCCCATTACTGGGTATGTACCCAAAGGATTACAAATCATTCTACTATAAAGACACATGTATACACATATGTTTACTGCAGCACTGTTCACAATAACAAAGACTTGGAACCAACCCAAATGCCCATCAATGATAGACTTGATAAAGAAAATGTGGCACACATATACCATGCAACCATAAAATACTATGGAATACTATGCAACCATAAAAAGGATGAGTTCATGTCCTTTGTAGGGACATGGATGAAGCTGGAAACCATTATTTTCAGCAAACTATCACAAGGACAGAAAACAAAACACTGCATGTTCTTACTCGTAAGTGGGAGTTGAACAATGAGAACACATGGACACAAGGAGGGGAACATCACACACCTGGGCCTATCAGGGGTTGGGGGTTAGGGAAGGGATAGCATTAGGAAAAATACCTAATGTAGAAGACAAGTTAATGGGTGCAGCAAACCACCTTGGCACGTGTATACCTATGTAACAAACTTGCACGTTCTGCACATGTATCCCACAACTTAAAGTGTAATTTTTTTTTTTTTTTAAAGAGAGCTGGTTGTTTAAAAAAAAAAAAAAAAAAGGCCTGGCACCTCCTCCTTCTGTCTTGCTTCCTCTCTCACCATAGCAGCTCCCCTTTATGTTCTGACATGAGTGGAAACAGCCTGAGGCCCTTGCCAGATGCAGCTACCCAATATTAAACTTTTCCAGACATGACAATAGTGAGAAAAATAAACTTTTTAAAAATAAATTACCCAGCTTCAGCTATTCCTTTATAGCAACACTAAACAGACTAAGACAGCTTGTGACTCCTTCCACCTCTAAAGCCAACATCACTCTAACCTCTTCTCTGTCTTCACATTTTTTTTGTAACCCTCATTTTCCTGCTTCTCTGTTTTACTTATAAGGACCCTTGTAAATACATTGGTTCCACGTGAAGAATACAGGATATTACCTGCATCTCAAAATCCTTTCATTTAATCACATCTGTAAAGTCTCTTTTGTCATGCAAATTAATGTTTACAGATCTTAGGGATTAGGATGTAGACATCTTGTGGGCCATTGAATACCACATAAACACAGATATGCCTAAAGATAGTGCCTAAGCAACTTATATTTTAAATTCATTTACTCATTCAATAATTTTTTATTCATACGTGCTATTTGCAAGCCTATGTACTAATCCCTAAGGATATAATGTTGAACAAGATAGTCAAATCTCTGCAGCTCTAATATCTCCTAGGCTAGCTGATAGTTCCTTAAACACTCCCAACCTCTATCCCCACCTCTAGGAAGATATTAAGCAATAAAAATTCATCCAGTTTGTTCAATGGACACCTACCTCATGCTGAGTAGAAATGGAAAGGAAAAAATATAAATTAACATCTGTGCTCTCAAAGATTATTCAATCTAGATGAGAAGATGAAATACAAAAGAGAATAAAGGCAAACAGGGAGAGGGAAAAAATGTAATGAATGTAATGAATTTGTCTTGGCAGAGGACTTTCTTTGAAAGCACTTGGAGTAGAAGAGGTATAATCTGAGGTTGTTGCGGTCAGTAAACAGAAAGGCCCAGGGAGGCAGAAACTTACTCTGCATGACTGAGAAGAAAGGATTCATTAATTCAATCCTGAAAGGAAGGGTTAAGTCCAGTTCACGAAGAGAAGAAGAGTCTGGGACTATTGAAGAGCCACCATTGCATATTGCTTAGGGTAGGGGAGGGAAGACAATAGACTTTTTTTTTTTAAGAATTAGGATCTCTATTTAAAGGTTAATGTTGAATATGCTCCTGCAATTAATTAACCTTCACTTTTACTTAAAATTCTCAATTTGAGCTGCTTTTTCAAGAATTATTGGTGTGAGGGGAGTGTGGGATGGAAGAGGACATTAGTAGTTGCTGAGTTTTGTGCCTGGGTTAATGAGTTATAGCACAGAGATAACAAGAAGTGATCTAGGAAACCTGAATGAAAAGGGGCTTTGAGATATAAGGCCAGGAATCGACAGATATCTGAGGGAAAATACATTTACTCTTAAATATTCTAGAATTAGCAGAGGGGTGGGGAATTTTTTCAACTGGGTCATGAGGGAAAGGGATGCCTTTGACTGGCATCTGGGTTCCATGAATCTAATGAGGAGTGTAGACTTCAGTGGTTGTGACAGTGGAACAGGGAATACCTAGACTGGAGCTCAGAAGAAGAGGTGACATCCAAATAGCCCCAAGGGTGGACAGAGATAGAAATGCAAGTAAAAACATGAAAACAAAACCCACATGTATAAATGTAGTCCCTAAAAGCCAACCTTAGATCAATCATAGAATAGTGTTCTATCTATGCTAACCCTTTTAACTCTCATAACACCACCCTTAAGTGGAATCACCATCCTCTTTCATTAAGTTATGAGAATGTATCTATTAACTCACCAAATATTCACTGCATATTGTGATGGTCAGTTTTATGTGTCAACTTGCTAAAGTTACTGTGTTAGTCCATTCTCATGCTGCTATAAAGAACTGCCCAAGACTAGGTAATTTATAAAGAGAAGAGATTTAATTGACTCACAGCTCAGCATGGATGGGGAGGCCCCAGGAAACTTAAGATCATGGCAGAAGGGGAAGCAAACATGTCCTTCTTCACATGGCAGCAGGAAGAAGGAGAATGAAAGCCGATCAAAGGGGGAATACCTTTATATAACCATCAGGTCTCGTGAGAACTAACTCACTATCATGAGAACAGATGGGAGAAACTGCCCCTATGATTCAATTATCTCCATGTGGTTCCTTCCACAATACATGGGGATTATGGGAACTATAATTCAAGATGAGATTTGGGTGGGAACACAGTCAAACCATACCAGTTACAACTTTCAGTTATTCAAACTCTAATTTAGGTGTTACTGTAATGATATTTTATAGATGTGATTAAAGTCCATAATCAGTTGGTTTTGAGTAAGGGAGATTATTTTAGATAATGTGAGTGGGCCTGGTTTAATCACTTGAAAGTCCTTGAGAGCAGAGCCGAGTCTTCCATGAAGAGGAGCAGCCACATGAGTATTGCAGCTTCATCCTGTGCCTACAATTCCCAGCCTGCTTTCTTGCTGCCTGCTCTGTGGACTTAGGATTTGCCTCGCCAGTGCCCACAATCACACAGGTCAATTCTTTGCAAGAAATCTCTTAATATAGGTATCTTACTGGTTTGGTTTTCTCTGGTTAAACCCTGATTAGATAGACGTGGTAATGCCTCTATTTTGAATCCACAACCATAGGATTTTCTGTTTTCTCTCATTCTGCATCTGTGTGTCCTAGAGAAAGCACCTGGCTCTCAGCAATATCATTTTTTATTTCCTCCTTAGCACTTTCTAGTGTCTTACAGAAGACTTTCTTCATTCAAGCTTTTGGGGTCACACATTTATTTTCTAGCTGTATTGATTTGGTAATCAATCAAACTATTGAGTTTGAGAGTTGTATTTCTATTGCCCCCAAAGCCGGTTGTTTTTTCTTCAACTTCTTGTTTCTGCTTCATGCAGGAATCTTCCGTAGTTCCTCAAGGACATTTACTATGATTATTATAATATTTAAACATTATAGTTTGATGTTATGAAATTCAAACTTGTGGTCTCTATATATTTATTATAGCCCAGAAGCCAGTACAGTGCTTGATATACCACTGATGCTTAAAAAACATTTATGGAATAAATGAAGTGTTTATTTTAGGTTTAAAGATGCATTTCTCAGGCAGACTATGAACCTCTTAAACACAAAGACTGTATATTGATGTCTGTGCCCATTTCATAATCTTGCATGGCTGCAGAAAACTTGTTGATGGATTAAAGGGTGCTCAGTTTTGACCTGGTGGCCAGGTGATGATGCTGAATATTATGTTCAAATATTGGAGCTAAAGCTGGTTAAATCCATAGTGCCTCTTATACAAAATGGCTCTGGGATTGGTGTAAGATGTGTTTCTACATTAGGGGACCAGGAGGCCCTAACTAGGAGAAGACAAAAATGAAAAGGTATGACATCATAAAGGTGAAATGAAGATAACTTTGCAATCAATTTATTAAAAGGGCAAAATATGTCCACTGGAAAACATCTGAAGGAGTAGAAAATCCAGTCTTCAGCAAAATTAGTGTTCAAAAAAATTTTAATAATTAACACTTACAAAGCATGGTCTCTCCACAATGCATGGCACAACCATACTACTAGTTTCCCCTCATAACTAAGTGTGATATGTCAACTTTGAAAGCCCTTATACGGTTAAAGGAGAAATTTGATAACATCCACATGAGGAGACAGCGGAATATTCAGGATAAAACCTTCCAGCTTCGTAGACTCAATCCACAGTAAATCCCAAGAACTAAGCCACTTCTAATTAAATACAGGCATGTTGCCATGTGGGGCTCAAAGCCAGCTCCTGATTGCAGGCAGAACTGCTTATTTCTCTCTCTCTCTCTGAGGATTTGGGAACTCCCAGAAGTTAATGACAGTCTTGACAACCAACATCCAACTGGAGAGTAAAAGCAGCTTCATCAAACCTGCTGTTTGAAATACATAACACCAAGCATCTAGATGTTTGGAGGCATCTGGTATTTGGGGTGAAACTTTTCCCTCTCTACCCAGCTATCTGAGAAAGATCAAACTAGCAGTGGAATATCAGCCTCCTGGAATCTGGCCTGTACACAGGCGATGCACAGTAGAAAGCTGCTCAGCTTCCATCTTCATCACACACGCTCTTGCTCACTGACACTTTTCCATAGTATGTGGCTCAGGATCACTTCTGGACTCAGATCCACGATGCTTCCACAGAGCAAGTCCTCCAATCTGATCTTTCACCCATGCAAATTCTCCATAGATTTTAGCATTTCCTGAATTCCCGAAAGCTATATACTACCCAATCTCTGGTCCTACCTTACTGATTTTTTTTTCTTTTTTGAACTTTCCTAGCACACACTTTTGCACTTGATGTTATACATATCATTGATGTCTTCCATACGCTTCCAAAGCACTTCTTGCTTTATGAGGCTTCTATTAACCCACACTTGCCATTTAGATTTTTCTTGGATTGTGAGTTTCTGATATTGTACCTGAGAAGACAGCAAGTGCTGTAACTTAAGCAAGTTGGTGAGCACCACATTATTTTAGGGGTAAAGGTTGTCAAAGGATAATAGTAATTTTAGCTTCAAAGGAATTTCTAACAGTTCTAAAATGTAACGTATAGTGTGTTCTATTTTTTACCTTGGGTGTATTTGATCCTATTTAAAAAGCAATAAAAGTACTAAGATCAAAGAGATCTTCTCTTAGATGCCATATTCCCAGTGGAGATGGTCAATCAATGTTTATTAAATCAATCAATCAACAGAAAGCATATTGGTTTATTTACTTTCTCTTAAAAGCAAACATATATTATGATTAATTTTATTTGTTAATGTACATTTTCATACTAGTTGTCTTAGTCTGTTTTTGCTGCTATCACAAAATACCTGAAATTGGGAAATTTTTTTTTCTTTTTTTTTTATTATTATACTTTAAGTTCTAGGGTACATGTGCACAAGGTGCAGGTTTGTTACATATGTATACTTGTGCCATGTTGGTGTGCTGCACCCATTAACTCATCATTTATATTAGGTATATCTCCTAATGCTATCCCTCTCCCCTCCTCCCTCCCCACAATAGGCCCCGGTGTGTGATGTTCCCCTTCCTGTGTCCAAGTGATCTCACTGTTCAATTCCCACCTGTGAGTGAGAACATGCGCTGTTTGGTTTTCCGTTCTTGCGACAGTTTGCTGAGAATGATGGTTTCCAGCTGCATCCACGTCCCTACAAAGGACACGAACTCATCCTTTTTTTTTTTTTTTTCTTTTTTGAGATGGAGTCTCGCTCGCTGTGTATAGTATTCCATGGTGTATATGTGCCACATTGGATTAATAAATTGGGAAATTTATTTAAAAACAGGAATTTATTTTATCCCAGTTCTGGAGAAAATGAGATGTCCAGGATCAAGTTGTTGGCTGGTTCTGTTGTCTGGTGATGGCTCCTCTGCTTCCAAGATGACCCTTTGTTTCTGCTCCCTCCAGATGGGAGGAACACTGTGTCCTCACTTACGGAAGGTGGGAGGGCAAGAGGGCAGAATGCTGTGAGGAGCCTCTTTTATGAGGTCCTTCATTGCATTCTTGGGGGAGGCACTCATGGCCTAACCACCTCCTAAAGAACCTACTATCATGTGTAATACCATCATATCAGCTGTTAACTATCAATACCTGAATTTTGGAGGGAACACATTCAAACTATAGCACCTATTTAGGCTAAAAAGATATGTTTTACCTGGGGGATGTGAGTGACAGACTCCTCACTCATTTATTTATCACTATTTCTAAAAGAAATTTTGCTTTGAGTTATTTGGATTTGGTTTATACATGCATCTCCAGATGTATATGTAACATATTAGTCTAAAGTTTCATCAACAGTTTCATCTAGACATTAATCTATCTTTGCAAGTAGTTTAAGGTGCTGGAAAGTCCTTCTTTCTACTTTTTGTCATATGTCATAGTGAGTCTCTAACTCTTCTGGACATTAACTTGCTAAGATGCAGATTCCTGACCATCCTCTTAGAGTGTTTGATTCAGTGGGTCTAAGCAGAGGCCCAGGAATCTGCATTTATAACCACCTAAATGATTCTAGGAAAGAGGTCTCAGGAGAAACATCATCCTATGGCACTGCAACTGGTTCACTTTGGATTGTAGTAGGAGCTCAGGGCTTCTTGTTCAGTGCTTATTCTTTTTGTCATCTATTAAAAGATAATTTTCAAAAAAACCATAATTTTTTATACTCTCATACTGACAAAAATATGAACAGGTGTTAAAGATTTAATTAATTAATGAGGAAGCTGAAGAGATGTTAGAATGAGTCCAAGGGAAAACCCAGAAATACATTTATAGATCAGGAATATAGAAATAAATGGGCAAATAGAGGCAAAACTACTAGCCTTTTCCACAAAGGGGAAGAAAAGTCAATTAAATCACCACTGGACACAATTTACATGCCTATAGACAAGAATTATATACATTAATATTAGTTTACAGAGTTGTAAAATGGCTCAAAGATAATGAAAGACTAGAATTGTATAATCTGAAAGGGTGTGATTCAAACAACATGCATTTTCCAATGAAGCACAATATTTTTCTACTTGTGCTGGAGAATAATCCAAGAAAAGAGAAAATCCTGAATCTAAAGAATAGGGATCAGAGTGACCAGAGTGTAGATGAAAAGACAAGTAATCTCACAGGGTTGAAACTTAGGGGTAGGAGGTCAAAGGTGCAGTTAAGAGGTGGCAGAGAGGCGAGGAGGACAGCAGAACTGTGAAGCTGTGAGTAATCATACGAGGGAAATGTAACACATGGTCTTAGACCCTCTAAGAACTGGACATTGTTGTGGCATTGCCAGCTCATCTCTTGGGCATTGAGTGAACCTTACTCCAGCAATGTTATTCCATAATTGCCCTGATGACCAGAAAGTCATGACTTTCCGGTTTTGAAAGTTTGTGTTTTGAGTAATGTTTAAAAACTCCACCCACAGGGCACTGGTGGTGGCAAGACATTGGCTTTTGGGTGACATAATTTAGATCACCAAGTCCCCATTTGACATTTCAATCATATTCTTGCCTTTAAGGTTCTGGGTGTATCTGTATCTTAATATGGTGAAGGAATTATAAAGCAATCTGTGTCTCCTCTGTGGGCACAGGATGTTGCAGAAATAAAGCTGATAGAAATAGTCACATGAGTGGACCAGATGGCATCATCAGCCTCTTGGATCCACTACATCCCTAATGTCATTAGCTTGGAGGGGCAGCTGCCAAATTAGGTGGGGCTGGACATTCCTTTTAACAGTTGCCTTGTTTTCTAGGATCCAAGTGAGAGCCTAAGATAGTTTCCATAATGTCCAAAAGCACATCCTTAGAAAAACATGATTGAATTGTCCAACAGGGACTTTCTGACTCAGTTCCCTAACCCATTCTTAGTTGGTATTCTCCATCAGAAAATGTGACAATATTTGGCAAATATAAATTTGAGATTTCCAGAAAAGAGCAGTCAGAAAATTAAAAGAAAAAATAAACATAACATGAAAGGAACAGGTTATTTTTGTGTAATGAAAACTTGACTATTTCATCCTCTTCTTCAAACACTTAGTGTATATTCATTTCAGTTAGGATACAATCCAAGCTCTTGGACAAGGAGCTTGTTACTTTACTTTTAGTCATTGAAACACTTCATAATTCCCTCCCACTGCCCATTCTCTCCACTACACACCCTGACCTTGGCGAATACCTTTCCTCTGCTTGAAATAGTCTTTCAGGCCCTTTTCTGACCTGATTCAGCCTACTTAGTTAGATAATCATGTCATTCCCAGTGGAAGAATTCCCTTTCTCTACCAGTCTGAGTTAGGTGTCACCCTGCGTTCTATCACCTTGAATTTCTCTAAGCAAAGCAATTATCACTGCATATCTAAATGTGCCTCCCTAATCAAACTGTAAATGTGGGAGTGGGAGGCTGAGATTTATAGCTATTTTGTTCAGTATTACACTTCTAATTCTCAGAAAATGCATGAAAAGAAATATATTTACAGAATAAACAAACCATTAAGAGATTAAATGAATAAACAAATAAGTGAATGAAGGAATTATCAGGTGAATGAATGGATATACAATTGAGGAAACTGGGTATTTTTCCTGAGGTGAAAGAATACAGAGAATAAATGATGAAAGAAACTGTCCCTTCCTCATTCTTGGCATCTTTGTCAAAAATCAGTTGGTTTTTAATTTGTGGATTTATTCCTGGGTTCTCTATCCAATTCCACTGTTTTTTGTATCTGTTTGTTCACCAGTACTATGCCATTTGGATTACTGTAATTTTGCAGTGTATTTTGAAATCAGGTAGTGTGATGCCTCCAACTTTGTTCTTACGGCTCAAGATTGCTTTGTTTATTCAGGTCTTTTCTGGTTCCATATAAATTTTAGCATTTTTTTCAATTTCTATAAAAGATGACATTGGATTTTTTATAGAAATCACATGGACTCTTTAGATCACATTTAGTATGGACATTTCAACAATATTAGTTTTCCAACTTATGGACATGAGACATATTTCCATTTATTTGTGTAATCTTCAATTTCTTTCATCAATGTTTTATAGTTTTCAGAATATAGATCTTTCCATATTCCTGCTTGGTTAAATTTACCACTAAGTAATTTTCTGTGGCATTAAGATGGGATTATTTTCTTAATTTATTTTTCAGACAGTTCATTGTTAGTGTATGAAAAAACTACTGAATTTTTATGTTGATTTTATATACTGCAACTTTACTGAATTCTCAATAAATGGTGTTGAAAAAACTGGATGTCCTCATGAAGAAGAATGAAATTGAACACATCACATCCCATATACAAGGATCAACTCAAAATGGGTTGAAGACTTAAATATAAGATCTGAGACCATAAAACTACTAAAAAAAAAAAATGTAAGAGAAAAGCTCCACACACTGATCTGGGCAAAGATTTTTTTGACTACGACCCTAAAAGCACACGAAACAAAAACAAAAAGAGACCATTAATCTATTAGCTATTGTATTCCATCAAACTAAAAAGCTTACGCACAGCAAAGGAAACAATTTACAAACTAAATAGACAACCCATAGGTTAAGAGAAAAATACTTGCAAATCTGTTAAGGGGCTAATATCCAAAATATAGACAGAAATTAAACAACGCAATAATGAGAAAACAAGTAATTATATTAAAAACAGGCAAATGACTTGAATAGATATTTCTCAAAAGAAGACACACAAATGGCCAGCGGGTTATTAATAACAAAGCTCAATATCCCTATCATTAATCATTGGGGAAATGCAAATTGAAACCACAATTAAATATCACCTCAGATCTGTCAGAATGGCTATTATCAAAAAGATGAAATTTAAATGTTGGGTAAGAAGTGGAGAAAAGGGAACCTTTTTACACTGTTCGTGAGAATGTAAATTAGTACAGCCATTATGGAAAACTGTATGGAGGCTCCTCAAAAAACTAAAAATAGAACTACAATGTGATTTAGTAATTTCACTTCTGGGTATTTACTCAAAGGCATGAAATTAGTATATCAAAGAAATACCTGTTCTTCCATGTCCATTGCAACATTACTGATAATACCCAAGACATGAAAGCAACCTGAATGTTCATCTACAGATTAATAGACAAAGAAAATATGGTATATATTTGCAATGGAATATTATTTAGCCTTAATAAGAAAAAAGGAGTCTTGTCATTTGCAACAACATTGATGAACCTGGTAAACATTATGCTAAGTGAAATAAGCCAGACATCGAAGGACAAATACTAAATGATCCCGCTCATACAAGAAATCTAAAACAGTCAAACTCATAGAAGTAGAGAGTAGAATGATAGTTACCAGGGGATGAAAGAGGGGGAAACAGGGAGGTATTGGGCAAAGAATACAAAGTTTTTACTATGCAAGTTTAATAAGTCCTAGAAATCTATGTGCAGCATAGCGTCTACAGTTAACTATATTATATCGCATACTCAAAGAGTTGCTAACATTTGCTAAGAGGGTAGCAAATCTTATGTTAAGTATTCTTATAAATAGATAAATAAATAAGGCAGAGGAAACCTTTGGGGGTGATGGATATGTTTATGACATTCATCGTAGCGATGGTTTCATGATTGCATACTTCTTACCAAACCCTTCAAGTTATATGCGTTTTGTACAGCTTCTGTATGCTAATCAAACCTCAGTAAAGTTTTTTTAAATCATACTATGTTCATACCAGCACCAAAAGATCATCTTTTTCTACTTCATAGATTACTGATTTTGATTAGGGGTTGGTAACTTTTTTCTATAAAAGACAGATAGAAAATATTCTAGGCTTTGTGAGCCACACAGACTCTGTTGCAACTAGTCAACTCTGTCATTGTAACATGCAAATTGATGTAAAAAATATGTAAATGGATGAGTATGACTGTGTTCCAGCAAAACTTTATTTACTAAAATAGGTGCAGACCAGATTTATTCCACAGGCCACAGTTTATAAACCTTTGATTTGAATGATTAATCATGGAGTCAAACTCAGATTGAAAATATGATATGAAGGGATCTGATTTATAGGGAGGACGTGATTTTCAAGAATTTGCAATTTCTAAGATGACAAAAAACAAGGGTTGAATAAATGAGGATTTGAGACAACTATAAGTGTTGGAGGTTGAAGTAAATAACTATAATGCCAGTGATTACGGATTCTAAGTTTAGAAAATTATGGATAATAAATAACAAGGGCAAAAGTTAGGCCATGGTGAAGGTGGCTAATGTGGGTTTGCAAGTAAGATCCGTTTAAGTTGAGAAGGTCTGGTAATAGATGGCCTAATATTTGGAAGTTTGTGGAAGAGATGTCCAAAGTTCAAGAGAGACCATGTAATCTATCTCTCTTAAATCAACAGGTATTTCTACATTTAAACTTTATGAAGTTTGAGCTACTTAGGAAGTTAAGGAGATAATCAGATCATTTAGTCAGACACCCTTAAGGTAAATAAACTCTAATGGCTTACAACTCTGACAATTCTTTTTCCCATGTGATGGGGACATAGCAGTAAACTTATAGCCATGAAATTATCTTTTAAAGAACTATATGGTCCCTGCCTTGGAGAGTTTATAATTTAGAGGACCAAACAATGTACACGTAAACTGTATATTAGTCATTTCAGGCATCATGATAAAATATCACAATCTGGGTGGCTTAAACAACAGATTATGATTCCTAATAGTTTGGGAGGTTGGAAAGTCTAAGATCAAGGTGTCAGCAGGCTCGGTTCCTGGTGATGTCCCTCTTCCTGGCTTGTAGACAGCTGTTTTCTCATTGTGTCCTCCCATGTCTTAGAGAGAAAGAGAGACACACACAGAGAGCTTTGTTCTGTCTCTTCTTATAAGAACACTAATTCCATTATGAGGGGCTCCACCTTCACAACCTCATCCAAACATAATTACCTCCCAAAAGCCCCACCTCCACATACCATCACAGTGCGGATCGGAGCTTTTACATATGAATGTTGGAGGAATGCCACTTTCAGTGCTTAGCAAACTGTTGCATTAAACCCTATGTATAGATTATAAAATGTGCTAGCCAAAGGAATAGAAACAGTCAGTAAAGAGGTGAGTTGGAGAGGGCACTTCCATCAGGGTGGCCAGCAAGTCCTTTCTAAGAAGGGAACATTTCAGCAGATATTTGAAGGATAAGAAGGAGCCACACAGTGCTTGTGAAGAACATTGCAGGAAGAAGGAGTGACACGAACTGTGGCCCTAAAGCAAGAAAAATCCTAGCATGTTCCAGAATCTCTCTGGAGGCTGCTCAGGTTGACGCACGCAGAGCAAGAGGAGAAAGGCTTTAGGAAAGGTTGGTCCTCTCTTACCTGCTCAAAGAAACCGTATTATATGTGACCACTGGATTTCAAGGGCAGTCATCCTGTGGACTTCTGAAAACCTTTGTTAAAACTTCCTGCAAGTAGATTCTTCCCTGTGAAATCCTGAGCAAGCCCCTTGGCCTCTCTGAATTTCATTTTTGTTATCTGGAGGTGAACATATCATCTGCCTTTCCTACCAGATTGGTTGCGAGCAACAAATGAAATAACATAGGTGAAAGCATTTTGCTAAACAATCTACAAATAGGAGACATTGTCAAGTATCTTGGGACTGACTCTTCACTTCCAATCCAGTTTGCTTACTGTGTCTAACGTGCCACTTTAGATGGCATTTTTCTTCATGAGATGACATCTCCTCTTCTATTAAAAAACAGAATAAAGTGAGATGAGGAAGTTAGACGCTGAAGCAAGACTTCTGCATAACTATTATTTACCCTGTGCCTCAGCTTTCAAATCTGTAAAATGGGGATAATGATACTTACTTCCTGGGTGATTGGTGTGTGCCCAGCACAGATCCTGGTGTGGTGTTAGCTTCAGTTAGGCCAGATTTGAAAGAGTCACTGCTGTGACAATCCGTTAGATTATGATTCCTATTAGGCCCACCATGGCGACTGCTCTTCCCTTCTCAATAACCTCTCTATTAAGTGGCTGGCATGAAAAGGCAATTCTCATCTGCAGGCATTCACCCTTCCTTTTGGGTTGCCATGGCAAGTGAATCACAACATGGGTCTCTCTTGGCCTTTGTCCAACAAGATTAATTTCCACAAGTGGTGTTAGAATATCCAATCTGCAGTCGCACAGAGCATGGGCTTGGAACAGGAGCTGTAATAAAGTTCTCAGCTTAAATGGACTTTGCAGCCCCTTACTTCTGGCTTTGACCTTTTTACAGTAAAACTAAACTATTTTTACAGCTTTCATCTGTCTGGAATTCTCTCCTTTGACTCATACCTACTTTTCTTTTATTTTTTTTTTCCCCCACCACTCTCCCCACTGCCTCTACTATCATGTTGGGGGCTGGCTCCTACTGCATTATATTTTAAGGATTAGTTCAGTTGATCCCTCCTGTGATAATCTCTGATGAATACCATCCACCTTCCTTTGCCTGGAGCAGGTGAGTTGGGAATCTCCTTCTCCAGCCTCTACACTATCCCCCACATACTTTCCTCATAGCACTTTCCACACACTCTTAGCTATGTGAGTTTCCCTTTCACTAGAGTATGTGCCTTGACATCAGCGCCCCAGTGACTAGATATTATTCAACTTTAAATTTCCAGTGTCAATCACAGCACCTGGCACACAGGTGTTCAGTAATGTTTACGGAATGAATGAATTAATGATGACTGAATAAGCTATCTCCTCTGGTTTCCTCTATACAGCAGAAAACCCAAACTCCTTAGTTCCCTATCACGAGTTCCTGATTATCCTCAAACAACATCCCTCACATCCCTTACAGTGACTTTTTTCTGCAACATACCTCACCTTTGAGGCAGTCTGCTCTATAGTCAGGCTGCTCTATTTTTAGAAGAATATTTTGAGCAGAAACTTCACTGTAAGCATCTTCCAGCTCCAGGGATTAACTCTACCATCTGGAGCAAAACAAACCTACGGTCTCCTTTATAATATTTAGAACAATTATTTTTAAAAAATTACTTAAATGGACAAATAGTGTGTATATATTAGTATATAAAGAGTATATATTTATGTGGTATAATGTAAATGTTATACTTGTATACATTGTGGAATGATTAAAACAGACTAACACATGCATCATTTCACATGCTTATTTCTTTGTGGTGAGAACATCTAAAACCTACTTTTTAAAAACAATTTTGAAATACACATTATGTATTAAAAATAAATTTCATAGAGGCTGCACCAATTTACATTTCCACTAATAATATACTGAGTTCCCTTTTCTCACTATCAATTCCAACACTCTTTTTTTTTTTTTCAAGGTGCTGCTCTAACCCCCCACCATACTCTGCAACCACCTGCATTCCTGTTTCTCATTTCTGCCCCTTAGGACCCCAATACCACCTTCAGCTCCTCCTTTCCCCAGTACTGAAGGAAAAACTGTCCTTAGTGACTGGGGCCTGCGGACTCCAGACATTCTCAGCCGGGCCTGCTATCCAGACTCCTGGAGAGCTAAGGTGGCAACCATTATGGACTTTGGTGGACACAAAGCAAGGGGCCGCTTTTGGTTTTTTTTGCTGATAGTTATCCTAATGCGTCCGGAATTGGTGGGTTATTGGTCTCACTGACTTCAAGAATGAAGCCGCGGACCCTCACTGTGAGTATTACAGTTCTTAAAGATGGTGTGTTCCCAGTTTGTTCCTCCTGACGTTCAGATGTGTCTGGAGCTTCTTCCTTCTGGTGGGTTCATGGTCGTGCTCCCAGGAGTAAAGCTGCAGACCTTCGCGGTGAGTGTTACAGCTCTTAAAGTCAGCTCATCTGGAGTTGTTCATTCTTCCCGGTGGGTTGGCGGTCTGGCTGGTTTCATGAGTGAAGCTGCAGCCCTTAGCAGTGTTATAGCTCATAAAGGCAGCGTGGACCCAAACAATGACCAGCAGCAAGATTTACTGCAAAGAGGAAAAGAATCTACCTTCCACAGTATGGAAGGTGACTACAGCAGCTCGCCACTGTTGGCTGGAGCAGCCCGCTTTTATTCCTTTACCTGGCCCCACCCACATCCTGCTGATTGGTCCATTTTACAGAGAGCTGATTGGTCCATTTTGACAGCGTGCTGATTGGTGCATTTACAATCCTTGAGCTAGACACGGAGTCACAGAGTGCCGGTTCGCTAGATAAGGAGTTCGCTAGATACAGAGTACCAACTGGAGTATTTACAAACCTTGAGCTAGACACAGAGTACCGATTGGTGTATTTACAAACCCTGAGTGAGACACTGAGTGCTGATTGGTGCGTTTACAATCCTTGAGCTAGACAGAGTCACAGAGTGCTAGTCCTCCAAGTCTCCACTAGGTTAGCTAGATACAGAGTACCAATTGGTGTATTCACAATCCTTGAGCTAGACACAAAGTGCTAGAGGGAAAAGTCCTCCAAGTCCCCACTAGGTTAACAAGATAGGGAGTGCTGATTGGTGCACATAGAGCCTCCTCCCGCTAGATATAAAAGTTCTCCAAGTCCCCATTCGGTTCAGGAGCCCAGCTGGCTTCACCCAGTGGTTCCTGTACCAGGGCTGCAGGCAGAGCTGCCCACCAGTCCCCAGCGGGGCCTGCACTCCTCAGCCCTTGGGCTGTCCATGGGACCAGGCCCCACGGAGCAGGGGGCGGTGCCCGTCAGAGATGCTCAGGCCGCCGGGGAGCCTATAGCAGCCGGGGACCTCAGATATGGCGGGCTGCAGGTCCCGAGCTCTTCCCCACAGGGGAGCAGCTAAGGCCCCGCAAGAATTTGAGTGCAGTGCCTGTGGGCCGACACTGCTGGGGGACCCTGCGCAACCTTGGCAGCTGCTGGCCCGGGTGCTAAGCCCCTCACTGCCCTGGGCAGGCAGTGCGGCCAGCCGCTCCGTGTGTGGGGCCCTCCGCACCCGTGGGAGCTCACATAGGCCCGCAAGCGCAGCCCCGGTTCCTGCCTGTGCCTCTCTCTCCACTCCTCCCTGCAAGCAGAGGGAGGCGGTTCCGGCCTCAGCCAGCCCAGAGAGGGGCTTTCATGGTGCCATGGCGAGCTGAAGGCTCCTCAAGCAGCACCAGAGTGGACGCCGAGGCAGAGGAGGCGCTGAGAGTGAGGGCTGCTAGCACATTGTCACCTCTCACTAACAGGTGTGAGGTGGTATCTTATTGTGATATTAACTTACATTTTCCTGATTAGTGATATCCACACTTTTTCAGATATCTGTTGACCATTTGTATGTCTTCTTTCTAGAGACGTTTATTCAGTTTCTTTGTCTATGTTTTAAATCGGTTAACTTATTTTCTTTTTTCTTTTGTCTTTTGTTTTCTATAGGTTTGTTTACTATTTACTTGGAGGAATTTCTCATATATTTTGGATATTAGTCCTTTATCATATATATAGTTTACAAATATTTTCTCCCACCCCATAGGTTATTTTTTTTCAGTTTGGCAATTCTTTTACTGTGCAGAAGCATTTTAGTTTGATAAAATCGTACTTATTTTTGTGTGTGTTACCTTTGTAGAAATTCTATTTCTAGTTATTGCTACCTAAACAAAAAAGAAACAAATTGTCCTAGTCCATTCAGGTTGCTGTCTTAGACTAGGTAATTTACAAACAACAGAAACGTGTTGTTCAGAGTTCTGGAGGCTGGGAAGTCCAAGATCAAGGTGCCAACAGATTCAGTTTTTGGTGGAGGCTTGTTCCCCAGGGATAGTGACTTCTATGTGTATTTGCCCACTCCCATGAGAGAAGGGAAAAACAGACAACCCCTCTTTCATAAGACCACTAATCCTTTTCACAAGTATTCCACTCTCATGACCCTGTCACTTCCCAAAAGCCTTGCTTCTTAATATCAACACACTGGGGACTGGGTTTCAACATATGAATTTTGGAGGAATATAAACATTCAGACCATAATACAAATTGAGTTTTATTTGTATTTAATTACCTATAGGCACTGATGCTCTCAGTTGATCTAGCAAATAGGCATCTGTCACAGAAAATGGAGAAGATAGATATCCCAAGGGAAGAGGAGAAGCTCCACAATGTGAAGAGATTTCCAGAGGCATCAGCACTTCATCTGTCACTACTGGCATCCTGTGACATAGTTTAGTTTACATGTGCCTGGTTAGGCTGATTTATATAATATATTATCTAATTAGACCTTAAATAAACCTCAAAATTGACAAATATCTTGAAAATGTCCTGGAAAAAAAGAATAAATAAATATAATACCAGTGATACCAAATGAAAAAAACATGGAAGGGTACAAGTACTCCATCAGCCATATTTTGAGCTATATAAAAAAGTAATGACATAATCATAAATGACAAGAAGTCAATGAAAAAAGTCCTAAATTATCAGGGAAACTATTTGATATGTGAAATTACATATACTGTCATTGGTATTGAAATTTGTCCTATATGTTAATTGTACAAAGATACAAAGACAGCACCAAGTCCTTACTATGAGCAAGACATTTGAAGCATTCACAAGATGAACACAAATTTTTATAATTCAAGGGTAATTTTTCAATCATTCTATATTTGAGCCAACATTTTATTTAAATTTTACTATACTACTTACTGTTTAGAGGTATGTTTTGAAGTTTCTCAACAACAAAAGCTATAAGTTTTACACTGAGGGTGAAATTGTTTTTCTTGTCATTGTCACAATAAAATAGATTTAAAATAATAGATGTAAAACAATATGATGTCAGCTAAAATGCATTTCTTTTTTAGCACATACTTTTAGAAAATTTCTAATTTCAATAGAGTTCCTAAAAATAATTCTGTAAGGGTTTCTTGTCTATGCATTGTGTGAAAGTACAGATGTTTCTAAATGTCTCAGCTGATGGTATTTTTTTTTCTAGATTCTGTTTCAGAAGTGAAATGAAGAAAAATACTTTTCAGAGAGTCACTAAAATAGTGGATCAGACAAAATGATCTATTCTTTACAGAAAATTACTTTTATAACAATAACAATGTTTCCTAGCACAAATTCTGCTAAGTGCAGTCACTATTGGGAAAGGTAAAACAGATACGAGAGCAACTATAACCCCAGAAGATTGTGGGAAATATATCCAGAGATACTACAATTGCTAAAAATCCTTCTTTGCATCACTCATATTCAAACTATAGGCATTCCTCAGAGACACTGTGGATTCTGTGTCCAGATCACCACAGTAAAGCCAATATTACAATAAAGTGAGTCACACAAATTTTTTCGTTTCCAATACATATAAAAGTTATGTTTACCCTATACCTATATTAAGTGTGCAGTAGCGTATGTGTTAAAAATGTACGTATCTTAGTTAAAAATTAGTTTATTGCTAAAAATGCTAAAGATGTCTGAGCCTTCAGCAACTCATATTCATTTTGCTGGTGGAAGATTTTGCCTCAGTGTTGATGGCCGCTGACTGAATAGGGTGGTAGTTGCTGATAGTTGGTGTGTGTGTGGCAGTTTCTGAAAATATGACAACAATGAATTTTGCCACATAGATTGACTCTTCCTTTCCTGAAAAGTTTCTCTGTAGAATGTGCTGCTATTTAACATTTTATCTACAATAAAACTTTTTACAAATTTGAAGTCAATCCTCTTGAACTCTGCTACCACTTTATCAATTATGTTTATGTACAATATTCTAAATCCTTTGTCTTTATTTCAACAACGTTCAAAGCCTGTGTACCAGAAGTAGATTCTATCTCAGGCAGCCACTTTCTTTGCTAATTCAGGTGAAGCAACTCCTTATTCATTCAAGTTTTATCATAAGATTGCAGCAATTCAGTCACATCTTCAGGATGCACGTCTCATTCTCCTTCCTTCCTTCCTTCCTTCCTTCCTTCCTTCCTTCCTTCCCTCCCTCCCTCC
>NW_012101776.1:1079052-1100694 GCF_000951045.1 Mandrillus leucophaeus
TTCGTTCCTTCCTTCCTTCCTTCCTTCCTTCCTTCCTTCCTTCCTCTCTCCCTCCCTCCCTTCTTCCCTCCCTCCTTCCCTCCCTCCCTTCCTTCCTTCCTTTCTGTCTTGCTCTGTCGCCAGCCTGGAGGGCAGTGGTGTGGTCTCAGCTCACTGCAACCTCCGCCTGCCGGGTTCAAATGATTCCCCTGCCTCAGACTCCCAAGTAGCTGGGTTTATAGGCATGCACCACCATACCCGGTTAATGTTTTGTATTTTAGTAAAGACGAGGTTTCACCATGTTGGCCAGGATGGTATCAATCTCCTGACCTTGTGATCCACCACCTTGGCTTCCCAAAGTGCTGAGATTACAGGCGTGAACTACCACGCCCAGCCTCTCTTGCTATTTCTACCACATCTGCAGCTCCTTCCACCACTAAATCCTTGAACCCTTCAAAGTCATTGATGAGGGTTGGAATCAACTTCTCCCATACCCCTGTTAATAATGAAATTTTGACTTCCCTCCATGAATCATGAAAGCCCTAATATCTACAGTGATTAATCCTTTCCAGGAGTTTTCAACTTACAGTGGACCCTTGAGTAATGTGGGAGTTAGGGATTTGGGACACCTGCACTGTTGAAAATTTGCATATAACTTTGACTTCCCAAAAACTAAACTAATAACCTGATGTAGACGGGAAGCCTTATGGATAACATAAACAGTCAATTAACATATTTTTATGTTATGTGTATTATATAATGAATTTTTAGAATAAAGTAAGCTAGAGAAAAGAAAATGTATTAAGAAAATCATAAGGAAGGAAACATATATTTACTATTTAGTAAGTGGGGTGGATCATCATAAAGGTCTTCATCCTCAACATCTTCATGTTGAGTAGACTGAGAAGGAGGAGGTGTGGGCCTTGCTGTCTCAGGGGTGGCAGAGGCAGATGAAAATCTATGTATAGGTGGACCAGCACAGTTCAAAGCCATATTGTTCTGTACTCTGCTGAGATCCATCAGAGGAATCACTATCTATAAACTATAGCCTTACAAAATGTATTTATTAAATAGTAAGTTTGAAATTCAAAATTACTCATTGGTCCATAGGCTTCGGAACGAATGTTGTATTAGCAGGCATGAAAACAACATTAATCTCCTTGTACAACTCCATCAGAGCTCTTGGGCAACTAGGTGCATTGTCAATAAGCAGTAATATTTTGAAATAAATCTTATTTTTCTGAGCATTAATTCTCAACAGAGGGCTTAAAAGCTTGAGTAAGCCATGCTACAAACAGATGTGCCACTATCCAGTTTGTTCTGCTTATAGAGCACAGGCAGAGTAGATTTGGCATAATTCTGAAGGACTTTTTGATTTTCAGAATAGTAAATGAACATTGGCTTTTACTTAAAGCCACCAGATACAATAGCCCCTAACAAGAGAGTCAGCTTATCTTTTGAAGCTTTAAAGCCAGGCATTGACTTCTCCTCTGTAGCTATGAGAGTCCTAGATGGTGTCTTCTTTCAACGTAAGGTTGTTTGGTCTACTTAAAAATCTGTTACTTAATGTAGCCACCTTCATCAATGATCTTAGCTAGATCTTCTGGATAACTTGCTGCAGCCTCTATATCAGCACTTGCTGCTCCACCATGCACTTTTATGTTATAGAGGTGGCTTCTTTCCTTAAACCTCATGAACCAACTTCTGCTAGCTTCCAACTTCTCCTTTGCAGCTTCCTCACCTCTCTGCACCTTCGTAGAATTATAGAAGGTAGCATCTTTTATTTTTTATTTCTTTCAAGAACCTTTCTTTTGCATTCACAATGTGAGTAACTGTTTTGCATTAAGAAGTCTAGCTTTTGGCTTGTCTCAGCTTTCTATATGCCTTTCTCAGTAACCTTAATCATGTCAAAGTTTTGATCTAAAGTGAGAGACATGGGACTCTTCTTGTTACCTGAACACTTAGAGGCTATTGTTGGGTTATTAAGCCTAATTTAAATATTTTTATGTCTCAGGGTATAGGGAAGCCTGAGCAGAGAGGAAGAGATGGGGGAATGGCCATTTGGAGAAGTGGTTAGACCACACATAACATTTAACAATTAAGCTTGCTGCCTAATATGGTTGTGGTTCATGGTTCCCCAAACAAGTACAAGTGTAACATCAAAGATCGCTGCTCACCAACTACCATAACAGCTATAATAATAATAATAAATTTTGAAATATTGTGATAATTACCAAAATGTAAGATGGAAACAGGAAATGAGCCCATGTTGTTGGAATAATGGTGCTGATAGGTTTGCTTGAGGCAGGGTTGCTGCAAACCTTCAATTTTTGAAAAACATAGTATCTGTGAGGTGCAATAAAGTGAAGCTAGTGAAGCTCACTCAAATGAGGAATGCCCATATTAAGCCTGCCCTTTTCCCCATAAAAGAGCCAGAAAGGTTTACATTACTAATGTCTCTAATGATGAGGAATCATGATAACCAGGTAAATAATGATAGTGTGAATAATGATGGTGACCAAAGACTTTTAGCATACAAGAAAATCTTTACAATTCTCTATAATAAGATGATGACATTGAAAATATGTTGCATAACACGACAAATCAATCATTATATCTTAGTAAATTAATTATGAGTTTTTATACTAATAATTACATAAACTATTTTTCTTTTATAGAGCTCTCTCTGCATTTCTATTCATGCAAATTAGTATAGTAAATGACTATATATCCTAGTTCATACTAGTTCTTGTCCCAGTGCCCTGTCTAATTTAGTATTGGTCGCATACTTTTCCTTTTTGTGAAATGAAGTATTATCTATGTACATTGCAATAAGATGGGTTTGGTAGTCATCCACTTCATTCTTCCAGCCTTTCTCACAATCTCACCTGAGAGCATATGGGATGTCTCTTCAGGGACCAGAATTCTCACTCTCTTTGTCTGGCCTTTTCCAGACTTACTATCGCCAACCCCTTCCTTCCAAGGCACAATCAAGGTATTTGCTGGTGAAATACATTGTACTTAGACTAAAGTGTTTCAGAGAATAGCTTATTCCAAAGGACCACCCTTCCCGATATGAATTAGATGAGGCTCAAGGATTGCCAGCATTGTTTACCTATGACAAGGCCAGATGCAGACGCTCCAAACTCCTGTTCTTGGCTTCATAAATGATTAGCTAAATTTATTGTCCCCACTGATCAATTAGAATGGAATGCCTATTAACCTGACCTGAACAAATTTTGGTTACGCTTCTTTCTTTTCCCCAGGATCTTGAACTCTGATGCATTCTAAGTCGAGCCAGAATTTAGCTCCTTCTCAATGGCTCCTCCCAGGAAGAGGCTGGCCTGAGGGTAAAACATGCTCTGATCTACTATCCAATCAGGCCACCTCACTTACTTACATCTGGTTCTTTCTAGCCTGTTCTCTCCTTCCTATAAAAGAAAAGCCCTTTTCTGCCTGAGCTCTGAGAAAGTTGCTGTTCTTGTAGTTGGAGTGTTCTTTCTATTCCAGTAGTCCCTTCCCCCTCTTTTCTAATAAAGCTTTTTGTAATTTCTAATAAAGCTTTTTGTAATAATATTTTCTAATAAAGCTTCTACTTACCTCAGTCTAGATTTGTTTTTTACTTTATTTATTGAATAGATTTTATTTTTACAGCAATATTAAGTTCAAAGAAAAATTGAGTGGAGAGTACAGAAAGTTCATTCACCTACTCATCGTGTCTCCAAGCATGCACAACCTCTCTTACTATCAAATCCTGCACCAGAACAGTATATCTATTACAATCAACGAGACTCATTGACACACAGTTATCACTGAAAGAGACCAGAATGTACCACCACCATCAAAATATGTCACTTCGACATAAGGATTATTTTGAACTGAAGGCAATTGAAAACAGCCAAACATCGGAAGGGGTCTCTCTGCCCACTTCTTATCAGAATAAAAGCAGAGCATACATTTCCTTTCTGTCTCCCTCTCCTGAACTGGGAAGAGGAGAGCCACTCTTATTACTGGATATTGACAGTCAGACAAGTTTACATAAATAGACCTTAGTAAAATAACCCTTATTTTTCCTTTGTTTCCCTATATCTTTCCTAGTCACTTCCCCATGATTTATCATCCTTTGGAGCCCCAAACCTTTCCTTTGTTAAAATGGTATATAACCCCTCTGAGTCTAATTGCGTCTTTGAATTTCATTTCTTTTCTACGAACTCCTATGCATGTAACTATCAATAAAAGCTGTGTGCCTTTTCTCTTGTTAACTTGTCTTTAGTTAGTTTAATTTACTGGTTCCCAAGCACTAAACCTAAGAGAGTGGAGGAAAAGTTTTTCTCCGTGACATCACTGAAAATCTGCAGTTTACATAAACATTTATTCTTGGTGTTGTATATGCTGTGCTTCTGTGGTCTGAATGTTTATGTCTCCCCAAAACAATTCCCAGTGAATTTTGGTCTGTTATTTGGGTTCCCCACAAAATTCATCCCCACTAAACCTAAAGTCCAGTGTGATGGTTTTAAGAGATGGGCCTTTTAGAGGTGACTAGGTCATGAGGGCAGAGCCCTCATGAATGAGGTTAATACTTTTATGTAAGAAGCCCCAGACAGCTGCTTTGCCCCTTCCACCAGTGAAGTTATAGCAAGAGGATCGCCAGCACCAGGCCCTGAATCTGCCGGTGCCTTCATCGTGGACTTCAGAACAGTCAGAAACATATTGCTGTTGTTTATAAGCCACTCAGTCTAAGGTATTTTCTTAGAGCAACCTAAATGGACCAAGGCATACGTGTTTTGACAAATGTATAATGACATGTATCAACCATTATAGTATCATATAGAACCGTTTTGCTGCCCCCAGAATCCTCTGTGCTTCCCCAATTCATCTCTCCCTTCCTTCTAACTGCTGGCAACCACTGACCTTTTCACTGTCTCCACAGTCTTGCCTTTCTCAAAATGTCATATAGTTGGAATCATACAGTATGTAACCATTTCAGATTGACTTCTTTCACTTAGTCATATGCTGGATTTATTTTTTTATTTGAGAGTTGGTAACTGAACACTGATTCTAAATCATGTATTCCAAGACACTGAATTTATATTCCTAAAAGGTACATTATGCATACTGCCACAAGGGCAGGGGGAATGCAACATTTGCAAAGGTCCTATGAAAACTCTTTAGCTAGAAATTGTGATGGCTTGCTGTTTAATGTTTCTGTTAGAGATTAAAGAGGGAGCTCCCCCTTCCTGTGCCAAATGAAAGAAGATAGTTGTGATTGGAAGTCGCTTTGCTGCCACCATTTTGCCCCAGGGGAGGCAATAAAGGGAATCATTTGATGCCGTTACCAGGTCATGTCCACGGTCCTTGGCTTTGGGCAGAAGTGAGTTCCCTGTGAAGCTAATGAAACATAAGCTTTTAGGCCTCTCATTTTGTAGTCATAATTTTGTATTCTATTTCTTAATAGTGTCTCCCCACTGTATAAGTCTCATGCCCCCAGAAAACCTGTCTCTTCCCCAGCTATACAATTTAGCAAATCTTTGCTTGTCACTTCATCTCAGCACGCCCTACTAGCTTGTAGCACAAGACCTCTTAGACAATCAAAATAAGCCCAATGTCAATGTCAAAAATAGAGGGTAGGGAATGTTGCACAGTACTACCTTTAATAGTGAATAAAGAAACAGAAGAAAACTCATTGGGTGTTTTGAATCTTCCATCTCAATGCATTTAAATGTAACACAGTGAGATCCTACTCACATATCTTCTTCTTTTTTCTTTTTGGTAGTTCTAAAATTGATTTCAACTTTAGTAGGCTCTTGAAATAATGACAACCATAGATAAGCCAGGAATAAACCAAATTAAGAACTGTTACTATGCATCATGTAGATACAAAATCTAAAGAAGTGCAAGTGAATTTCAAAATAATAGTATATGGAATCCCGTTAGATTCTGAAAATATCAAGACTATTTTAATGAAGTTTGCAAAGCTCCTGCCACACAGTAGTACATCCTCCATACTCCCCCAGATTGTACTCCTCCTGGTCTGTAATTCCAGAAGCTACATGGGCCAGCCTCGAAGAAATAGTTAACATTTACTGATACTGATAATGTTCCAGACACTGTGATTGATGCTTTTCATGTATTAACCCATTTAATCTGTTGAGGCTGGGGGAAGGGTATGATAAATATACCCTTGTCTCCCCATTTGGAACCAAATGAGAAAAAAAAAAAAAACAAAACAGGAAACCCACAGAAGAAGCCTTATTACTCTGATTTGTTTTTGCTTTAATGTCAGTTTTATTACCTATCAAGTTGATTTGAGAACAAGGCTTTAGCCCTCCAGCCATGATAGGCTTCTTAAATACTTCACCCCTGTGCTTATCAGACTTGGTTGTTCAGTGACTGGCTCAGCTGGCTGATTGAGCTTTCCCTGCAGGGATTGAGCCTAGGCTGTCCAAATGCCACATGGCTGAAGAGAAGGGCTGGCCTTCTTGGGAACAAAGAGCTAGAGAAACGAAGGAAAAGGGGAGGGTGAGTGGGAGAGTGATTGGGATTTTCTTTGCTCATTTAAGGGTGAATGTGCTGCTTCTTCTACAGAATGGTCCCTTGCATAAAAATGCACACCCTCCTTCAAGTCATCAGTCTGGAACATTTACCCCTAATTTCTCTGTTTCAACCAAGGTGCTTCATCTTCTTCTGCCTCTTTTCATTATTTCCCTAAGTGTGCATGTTCCTTGAATTAGACGGAGTCTATCTAAGTTAGATTTAAGTACATAAACACGGTCTTTTCTATTGTGAGGCTGAAGTCTTCTCTTCTTCCATCAGGCTCTCCTCCCCACTTTTACAATCAAAGACATCTTTATGGGTTCCAGTTCATTCTGAGGTGATTATAATCAGATGCTAATTTTATGCAAATTCTGCAGAAAAACAGATGAGATGTCTCTACTGCACTAAATGTCTCTTGACACTCTACTTAGCTCTGTGTTCCTATCATTGTTGAAAACATTAATTGAAAAACTGTCCCCATGGACCATTCTGTCACTGACAAGCAGCACCCAAAGAAAATCGATTAATCACAAGACCTGAAGTTACGGGTTTCTCTAGGTAGTTCCCACTGATAATTCACTAGGAGAAAAAAGAAAAAAAAAGCTGTCAGAGTAACTAAACTGTAGGATGCCATCTCTTCGGAGGAAGAAATTCTCTTTTTGAACTCAATAATTTATAATTTAATCTCTTGGCAATGTACAAGATCAATTTAAGTAATTGGGGTATAATAGCACCCACTATTAGGGATTCAGAGAAAACATATTATATTTCAAGATTATTTGTTTTACCAGAAAGTAACATGGACCTTGGAATGAAATAGCCCTGGGTTGAATTCCTGACTCAAAAATTGTATGATCCTGAGCAACTCTCAATTTAATCATCCCTGAAATAGCTTTATTAACAGTTTATGCCCTCTGAACCATTGATGGATTAGCATATACCTATGTATATGGCAGATAAAAACTCTGAAATAATTTTAGTTTCCCTTCTCTTTACAAAGGCCAAACTTATTTGTGGGGTTGAAGGTGCTGGCACTAGTCTACTACATAATATCCCACTTCTCCTTTGATCAAGCTATGGAGTGGACCTCAGGGATAATAAGGGAAGATTTCTCTAAAATTCAAGTTCTTATTTCTTGAGGTCTGGAATCACCATTTTTGAGTCTATAGCTTACTTTATACCAAGAATTTTTATGAGCATTTTATAAATACTAGCATGTTCTATCCTCATAACAACTTTTTTAAATGAAGAAACTGATTTACAGAAAGCAACAAGACCAAAGTCACAAAGTTCAGAAATGATTTGGATCCAAGTAGATTTTGCTTCTTATTGCTCTACATTACTGCTTTAATTGGGATTCTACTACAGGAAAATTTAATGTTAACAGTTTACCTATCTATTTCTATCTACTTCTCTATATACAGTATTACCTAAAAGTACTGCATGTTATCTTTAGCTATAGTATATCATACTTAAAATATGTTCACATTTTATCTATTGCTTTTCCATTTACCTAGTTGTCTATAGAAATAATTTCTATTTTTATTTCTTAGTATCTATTTCTATTTTTGTAACAATCTTTATTCTGGAAATTTAAAGTTGGTTCTCTCACTAGTAACTGTGTGTGGGGAGGGGATGTGATTAAGCTTACAGGCTCTGGCCTCTAATGGAATGGCTTACAAGTGGCCATACCACTTACAGGCTGTGTCCTTAGCAAATTGCCCAAACTTGCTGTCCTTCAGTTTCCTCGTCTGGAAAGTAGAGATAATGCTACCATCTATCTTCATAGGAGATTTCATAGATTCATAAGTGAATACATTTAGAACTACCAGGCTTATAGTTGTTCTCAGTAAGAGAGAGCTCTTATTATTATGTATATCTATGCTGTTATCTCTCATTGTTTTTACTGCCTTGTTCTTATGTAGAATCTTCAGTTTACTAAGTTCTTTTAAATACGTTGGCTGCTTTTCAATTTTTAAAAAACAGTGTAAGGTAAATATACTTGTTTTGGAGATGAGGAAGCCAAGGATCGGGATCTGTTATGGATTGAATTGTGTCACCCCAAACAAACATGCTGTAGTCCTAACCTTCACTGCCCCCCAGTGTGACTGTATCTGGAGATAGAGTCTGTACAGTGGTAGTCAAGTTAAAATGAAATCATTAGGGTGGACCTTAATCGAACATGACTAGTGCTCTTATAAAAAGGGGAAATTTGGATACAATCATGCACAGAGGGAAGATGGTGTGAGGAGACACAGGAAAAAGGACATCCACAAACCAGAAAGAAACATCAGGAATAGACCCTTCCCTCACAGCCCTCAGGAGGAACCCACACAAAGATGAGGACACATCTTGACTTCTGGCCTCCAGAACTACAAGGCAATACATTTCTGTTGTTTAAGCTACTCGGTTTGTGGAACGTTGTTATGACACCCTTAGCAAACTAATACAGAGTAGTAGAATGAGCTGCTATGCTGAGTAGAATGCCCTAAAGAACCAGAGCAAGAAGTTTCCTGCTTCAGTCCAGTGACCTTTTTCTGGTAACTTGGATACTTCATGTGTGATGATCCCTTAACCCAACTCTGCCTCCACCTTCATATCCAACCATTTTTAAAGTTAGCAAGAGCTTCCTGGCTTGGAATGCTGTGCATAAGGCAAATACTTCAGGACACTTTATGTCTTCCAAGACACGTATACCTGTGTGGAGGTATAATGTATTCTAAATGTATTCTTTAATGTATTCTAAAGAGAGGTGTGACATTATTATGCATAAGCTGATTCACAAGGAGTAACAAAATCACAGCGTCAGAGAACCTGAGTGCTCACGAATTCATCACCCTCAAAGCCAGCCTCTCTGTTTTTCCCATCCTTTTAGCTGTTCAGGTTTCATTTGAGCATGGACCTTGTCGGACCCAACTCTCCTTCATGGCTTTAACTCAACCAAGGACCTACAGATAGGGACAGAAGCCATCACCTCTCATCTCCTGAATGTCTCATGATTCAGATCCCAAATGCCTTGTAAACCAAAATGTTACATGAATGGAGCATATTGTTTTCATGTATGCCAAACTCAAGTCTTGAAAACTACAGAATATAGACAGACCTAGAAATGATTAATGGCAGACTAATGAGATTGTATAAGTATGCAGTCCATGAATAGAATCTTATAAAAAATGAACTGTGAGAAGATATTGAGTTTTGCCAAAATGCCATTCCTGTAAGGGCATCGCCTCCCATTATCAGTTTCATAGCATCAATCATGTGGACACTGTTGTCAAAAGTGTCATTAGAATGACTCTAAACCCTGATAAGCTAACCCAGTCCATTTACAGGGTTTATTTTAAGCTGTCTTGGTTATCTGCCTCATTCTAGATCTTGAGAGCTTTTCTTAGAACACTTTTCTCACATGGTTCAGGACCTAAAATTATTCTATTGTCTCAAAAAACTCTTTCATTCTCAGCATAGTTTCTCTTATTCTAGAACATTCACTTTGCCCATGCAGGACATGATTCTGAACTCTAGACTTTATTACCTACAACTTGAAAGGGAAAGGGGTTACACTGGCTACTAAAGTCATGGCTTTTGTCTGGGGGTCAGAAACCTGGATTCTCTAGTAGCTTTAGGCCCAAGACCTATGGCTTCCAGACAAGGGTATATGACCTGACATTAGAAAACTTGGATTCTTATCCCAGCACTGTCATATTTTGCCTCTATATGTTTCAGAAAGCATTTATGTACCCTGAATTTTTCCCCCAATAATTTAGTTCAATATATTTTGGCAAATATATATAATCATGTAACCACATATGGATCAAGATATAGAATACATCCATCACTCCAGATAGTTCTCTCATGGCCCTGTTCAGTAAGTTTTTCTGCAACCACAAAGAAGTAATCACTTTTCTTCCTTCCATCACCATAGACCACAGATTCACTTTGCTTGTTGTAGAACTTCATATAATAGGTTCTCATTGTGTCTGGCTTCTTGGACTCAGTGTAATGTCTGTAAAATTAATTCATGCTGTTGCATAATCAATCATTTTTCTCCTTATTGATGCTGAATAAAATTTCTTTTCATAAATGTATATGTCTGAACCTTTTTCATTAACAAAATAGGTAGGATAATCTGGACTTGAAACCTGGGCTCATTGGTACTAGCTTTGTGATTTTGGACAAGACATTGGCTCTTCCAACTTATTTCTATACCTATGTAAGATGAAGAAGAATCTCACCACTCCTTTCCTGTTTAACAGTTTATAGCAAAGATCAGACACACTAAAGGCCTCTCCCTCACCATTGTTACTGGCACTAGTCCACATCTCCTCCCTGGACTACTGGTAAACCCCACACAAATTAATGCATAGAACATTATATGTCTATAATATATAGAAATCAAAACACAGGACAGCTTGTGCTTCCTTTACACCTGGCTTCTTTTGCTCAACATAATGTCTGTGAGATTAATCCATGTTAGTCTGCCAATTAATGTCCTGGCTTCTATCATTCTTCAATCAGAGCCAGGATGAATCTCTTAAATATAAATCAGACTATGTCACTCTTTTCCTTAAAACTCTGCAAGGGCTCCCATTTCACTTATAACAACGTGGAAATGTTTACCAGAGCCTACCAGGACCTGCCACCCCCAACTCCCCTGCAACTCCATCCTCATCTCTTGCCACTCTCCTTTCACTCACTGTACTTTATGATTGTGTCTCCAGTATGCTCCAGTTATTCTTGTGATGGGGCCTGACAAGTTCCCCTCTTTACTGCAGGTCTGCTTGTTCTTCCATTTGTGTCTCAGATTCAATGTTTCCTTCTCATAGAGGCCCTCATTGACCTCTTCAACTAGGTAGAGAATCATGCTTGGCACCCAGAAATTGTTCTAAAATCATTAGTTGGATTAATGAATACGGACAGGGAGCATTTCATATACTACAATGCATAAATGCATTGTGGACATTTGTGACTGTTTTATAACAAAAATACATAATAACTATGTGCTCAAAAATTAAACTGTGTATTTGTGGTCACTATGAAAAAAGAGACCTACACTTTGCATTCCAGAAGCTTATTTAAGATCTCAAATAAGAGAGAGGAGACTGGAAATTGTCTATTAAATAATAATCCAGAAATGATAACTGAAAAGTATGTTAGCCAACCGTACAGAGGGTGGATGACTGGCAGATGGGAGGTCCCTGTAGGGAGGGAAGTGGTGCGAAGTCTTGGGGTTTGTCAGAAGGGTGGGTTTAGCTTTCATGAGATAATGGGAGGGCAGTGACAAGTTAATACTGCTGATATTGTTGCCTTTTTATTTTTATAAATTGGGATGTCAGTATACAAATTACAAGTGAATACAAATTTAGTAAGATATCTTCTCAATATACTTCCTTTTTTTGGGGGGAATTAATAACATTCTACTCCCCACTCTGAAAATGCTGGCTGATAGCCATGGCATATTCCCTCTGGGCCAACAAGCAGCTATGGTGTTTCGTCCTCCTTTACCCTCTACTACTCTCACCAAAAGAGAGTAGTGTTTGTTCCCAAATGTGTTTATGTTGTATGTATTATTTTATAAATCAAGAAAAGAATAGAAAAAAATAGAAATTTCTAGGAAAACTAGGTTGAACATTTTAGGAAGAGTTGATAAGTATGAATTGGTATTATTTTTCTGTTGAAATAGGTGTGGGCAATACAACTTTAGAATATTTGGATAGAGTTGCAAAAATCTAGACATATTCTGACCTCAGGTGGCTTTAGATGTCTTTAAGTTCTTCCATACTTTGAAGAAACTGAAACAGAAACTCAAATATTTGTTTTTAGGCAAGTTATTTCTATGCAAAGAAAAACCTTGGATGCACATCAAAAGATTGGCAAACAACAACTCTTCTGGTTAATGAACCAACTAAAAATTCTGATTCATGTGAAAAAAAAAAGGGCATCCACTGAGCTGAATGTAGTTCATTCCTGCTACTTAGGAAGTGTAATCAGTCACCAAAATGCAGAAACTGAGTTTCCCTGGTTCAACATAGCAATTAGCCACTACTAGATCCAATGGCCGTTTCTCTTTTCTCTTCATATTTGAACTTAGCTTTTGAAATGGTTAATTTTTTCCTCTTCCTTACAATACTTTCCTCATTTTATTTTCCAAAAACACTCACCTGGTTCACTTTCTACCTGGATGCCTTCTCCTTTTCAGTCTCTTTTTTTTTTTTTTTTTCTCCTGGTTTCTATTCATCTTTTCTACACCAGGGCTCAATTTCTAAATGTTACTTCTCTGGGCTAATACCCTTGGTGATCTCTGGTCTCATAAATTTAGATAAATAATATCTACACACTGATGACTCCCACACTTACATTTCTGGCCTAAATTTCTCATCTAAACACCAGGTTTGTATATCCAGCTACCTACTCAGCATCTCTACTTGAATGTGTTATTAGGCATCTCAAATACAGCATATCAAAAGACTTACTTCTTACTTCCTACCTTCCTCCACACCAAACTGTTTTCCAATAGTCTTCATCACAGTCAATTCACTGAGCTTCTTGATGTCACAGAATAAATTTATCTTCTTAAGTGTCCTTTTACAAATATTAACTTATTTGTAGAAAGGAGTTATTCTACTTAAGATATTACTAGAAACATATTTATAAATATTATGCAGATTTATTCCTTGTGATCAAATGCATGCACACATTGGGGATAAAGGCTGTGGGGAACAAGAAAACAAACCAATACCCATTGAGTGACTAACGAGTCAGGAAGTAGGTAAGGGTCTTCTACACAATTAATTTTATTTAATCTTCCCCACAACCATTAGTTGTGGGTACTGCATTTTTTACTTAAGTAGTGATAATGAGACTCAGAGATCTTAACCTCCTTGCCTGCAGTCACATAGTTAGTTACTGTTTGTAAGTCAGGTTAGGCTAGGTTCTGCTTCACTAAAAAGCAACCTGTAAATCAAATCATGAACATTTATTTCTCATTCACTCTACATGTCCCTTGTGGGTTGGCAGGCAATCTCTGCCCATCAGTCAGTCACCCTGGGATCTCTACTGACAGACCAGCCTCATACCAAATCTCATCAGACACCACTGTTCACATATTATTGCTAAAGCTCTTCCTGGCCACACTTAACTCCAAGACGTCAGAGATGTAAAATTCTAACATTTTCTCCAAAAGGAAGATCGAAAGAATTATCTGAGAAATAGATAATAACCACTCTCAGGGAAAATTTTAAAATTGAGAACACAGCTGCTAAGTTCAAAATTTTACCACTAGCCATTTGTCATTCTTTTTTCTTCAGTTAGAATGAGATTAAGTAACATTTTAGAAATATAATCTGTAATGCATGGTCCTTGAGGAAGGTGTGCAGAACCTCTAGGCTAGTAATTCTCAGGGTCGGTGTCCATCAAGGTCACCTTCAAATTCCAGATTTCCAAATACAAAAATCAGAGTCCTCTAGGGATGGCAGGGAACCTGCATTTGGAACAATCTCCCCAGGTAACCATGGGTTACCAGTGTTTTAGGACTGAAGGTTTACCTCCTCCCAACCTCACTCTAAGTCGCCTTGCTGTTTATTACATGTTTCCTTTCTGGGGAGTTTTCAGTTCAAAATGTAATGCACGCTTCCTATGAACACATGAGCCTCTCAGTTCTCTTCTAAAGCAGAGTCACTGCATCTTCCAAATTTCTTTGGGCACTGGAGAGAATAGAACTTATTGAATAACGCATTTCATCCCTGGGCTACTTGAAAGGGGCTCTGCTTAATGCAGTAGAAATTTTCAGATGATTCATTCTGGAGCCACTGATCAAAAGTACAGCTAATGGAACAGGTGAGCTCAGGTGATTGATATCTTTCAAGGGACAGTGAACAAAATCTCTATCACTAAGAAAGAGGCTGAGTAATGAAACCAAGTGTCAGACAGGCAGAGAAACCTTTCCCTCCATTTAAGCTTTAAAATAAATTTAGTCAGTCCCCTGTAAGCCTCAGACTAGACGTTACCATGTCTAAATGGATTCTGCAATGTTGGCATCCTGTTTCTGAGTCTGAGCTGATAGTGTCTTGTGGTGTTGGTGAATAAGGCAAGCCAGGAATAAAACTGACAGGGCCAGGAAAACATCAAAAATCTCTCAGAAACAAAGTGAAGAGGAAGAAAGTCAGCCCTTATATGACAGAAAGGAGGTTGTTCTCATAGAGCTGCTTAGTGTATGTCCCTCGGAGGGAGTGCTTTGTTTCACTTGGCTCCCGTGCCAATCAAAATGCCCCCTTGGCAGTGGATAAAATAAAATATAGAAGGCAGAAATAAATGCCAAAACAAATTCATGCACAGAATGACCTTCCAAACGCTTCAAGGCCCAGCTAAGCTGTCCTCTACCAAATGAACTGAAAGGGCAAAGAAAAAAAAAATCTATAATTTAACTTCAACAAAAAAGATCTTTAAAATCAGCTGAGATACTAAAATATTTGCCAGTCTCTTCTTTCTGATGGTGACCTAACATTCAATGAATGTCTCATAATGTGCCACGCATTTTATATGCATTTTTTCACACTATTTCATAATACAGTTGTGAAATATATGTCATTGTCTTCAGTTCATGTTTGAGAAAATCAGCCAAGGTTAAGTAAATTGCCCAAGGTCACACTAGAAAGAAGTCAGCCTGGTATTTGTACTTTGTTTTACTCTAAAGTTCATCCCGATTCGTTTTTTCCACACAAGCCAACTTCTCAAGTTTATATTAGAATCTTTTAAAACTCTATTCAATATTTTGAAAACTTCTGTCTTCTCTCTCCTTTGCACATCAGGAAATGTGCTCATCTAAACTGGCTGTCCAAATGCAAAATGGTGAAATCAAGTGTCTTACAAACATACACATACACTTTTTACATCTTTAGTTTAATTGAGGTACTTATAAGCTCCGTTCACAAGACTAGACTCCAAGTAGATTGACCTAAAAGCTTCAGAAGTTATTCAGCAGAATTGACTCTTCATTTCACCCTGCTTGAGTGCTTACTACAAGAATAATGCAGTCAAGTTCCCAGGGCCACCTGCCAAGGCATACAAGGAGTTTTACATAACCCCAGTAGACATAGCCGTGAAGTGTCCAAGGGCAACTAGAGAAAGAAAAACCTCCTGTCACCAGACCTATTGCATCATGTCAACCTTGGAGAAAGAATGCAGTAGCTCTGTCATTATTCCAGCATGAGACCTTGGCAGAAATCCGCCTTGAGAGGACAGATTGCACACATAGCCTTCCTTGGTCTTGTGAGTCCAGATGAATCTAATCACCACAGTACTGTCCACAGTGATATTTGAACTGACACACACATCAGGCCTCTCCACAAGACTCCAGATGCCCCGCATTTTGCTGTTTGATAAGGAAAGGTACCCTCCCCATATTCCAGCCTACCAAATACAAATAAAGAACAGAGAAAGGAGTTGCAAGAGTGATCTAACTTAGAAGACCCTAGCAATGGCAGGTCATTGGATCATAAAATGAAAAGCCCACAGGATCAAGGGTCATGCAGGCCTGAGTTGTCATCCAAGCTCTGCCACTAACTAGCTGAGTGACCTTAGATAAGTTATTTAGCCTCACAGGGTTGTTGTGAAAACTAAACATAATGATTTTAAAGGGAAGCCATATAGTGGAGTAGTCAAGAGTACTAACTTTGGAGTAAAAGTGAGCTGGAGACCAGCTTTACAACTTAATAACTATGTGATGTTGTGCTGGGCAATTTACTTTCTAGGCCTCAATTCACTCATCTGTAAAGTCAGATTAATAGATAATCACAGTGTATTAGAGGTACACAGAGGAATATCAATGGATCTTAAAAATATAGTTCTTAATGAAAAAGTAAGAAACGGCTATAACACATTATCATTCACATATTACCCATTATACAAGAACACATTCAAATAAAATACACACACAATGCCATGGAATAGTTATCCATGGGAGAGAGGAGGGAATGAGAATGGGGCGTGGAGGGGAAAAAAGGGATACATCCATTACATAACAGGGGCCTTGTACAGAAAAATAATAAAATAGGCCATATACTGAGGAGTGTGATTAACTCGACGCTGAACCAGAAGTTTTAACGAAGCAACAATAACAAATAGGGGCAATAACTGGGTCTCCTTGCTGGGGTTGTTGGGGGAAATGAGTGTGGTAAAGCACAGGAGAGATTTGGCAGAGGATCTGCTACAAACCCAGTGATGGCAACAGTTTTGTAAGAACTTTTGGGGAGCAGTTCTTCCTCCTTTCTTCACACTTCGAAGCTTGGACTATTTTTGGAGGGGCATTCCCAGGTTGTTTTTGTCATTGTTGCTTTGTTTGGAGAAGCACATTATTGCCAAGCATGCTTGAAAAATCCAGTTTTTGATCTTTTTCATGAATTGGATTTCCAAAAGTTGGAGGTTGCCTCCAAAAGTTCACTGTCCCACATAGGATACAAGCAAATAACTCTACTATACCATAGATTACTAGACTTCGGCTTGCAAAATTATGGAGATGATATCCGCTAAAAGTAAATTACATTAAGTTGATCATTTCTCATCTTTGACATTCAAAATGATTTAGCCAGGTTACATTTATTTATGCAGTAGAACATTAACGGGGCACAGCAGTCTTGTTTCATCTGATCCTTTATTAAAGCAAATTAAAAATAATTTCTAAATTCCATTATTAATATCCTCCCTCTGTGAAAAGTATTTCCCTCAGCAGACCCTATTGACATTCAGTCTAGACACTGCTGAAGGAATTGACTTCATGAATATCAGTAAATGTGTTGCATAGAAATGGGAAGATATTAAATGATTTCCAAGCATTTGACAGTAGACAAAATGTTAGTATAATAATTAAAAGTGCAGGCTGTTGAAATGCTAGGTAAGGGTTCCTCAGTGCAGCAGTGCACATTGGTCATCTGAATAGCATCTTTGCTAGAAGGTAGCTTACAGAAGAATCTTAACCTTGCCTTCAATTCATCTTGGCTTCACAGCTTCAGTGAATCCTACTCAGAAAGAAAGAAAGGCTTCTTTCCAAAATGCTACTGATTCCTCATGTTATGCTCTTGATTTAGAAAAAAATAAAGTTCAATAAAACATATTCTTATAATTTCTTGGCTTATTTTTTCTCCTCCCACAGCAGACAAATTTAAATGCGAATAGATATATTAGAAGAAAAAATAGGTTTAGCTGGTTACTGTTCTTCTCTTCACTTCCCATCCATCCTAACTTTTATTCAATGCCCACCCACTCCTCCACCTCAGATATTCTTATTTATTTTTTTCTGGGGAGAAATCTGGGCTTCAACATTTTTTAGGAGTTTCCCAGCTCTTTCTCATGTACAGTTAAGGCTTACATCTAATGAACTAAAGCAATGATTCTCTAAAGAGAATATAAGGCTCACCTGAGGTGCTTGCTAAAGATACAGATTTCTAGGATACACACCCTGGAACTCTGGGGAGTTTGCGGGTAGAGCTCAGGAGTCTGCATTTTTAGCAAAATATCCAGGGATTCTGATTCAGGTAGTGAAAGGAGCACATGCTGAGAACATTGGCCTGGTTCCATTTCTCATTTTTAGCTTAAGCCCTTCACCCAGTTGTTGAAGGAATGCAGATCAAAGAGCAAGACTGCACTCTGTTGCTCTCAATAAAGATATTTCTAGTGAAGACAGCCAAGTACATTTTGTTGATAACATTTGTAGGAACCAGCCCAAAAGAACATGAGGAAAGAGATGTCATATTTACCAAGCACTTACTATGCTTCAGGCCTTTTTTAAATGTTCTCTAATTTAAGTCTTAAAGCACACAGAGTTATAGATCAATCACATATCCTTTTCTAGATCCCACTGCTAGGGAGAGGGCAGCTAGAGGTGATCTTGTCTTCTAAATCCAAAGACTGTGACTATAAAAGACAGCAGTCAGAGGTTGGGAAATCTAAATACCAGACCCTGATTTGTCCTCCTTGAATGTTTTGATCCAAGCACCAAAATTCTCCCAATTTCTATTTCCCTATCTGTCTAGGTTTGGGATTTAGGGGACAGGGGTGGGATTTCTACCTCTTTCTGATTCAGAAAGATTTTCTGAAGGCAAAGGTGCATGAGCTGGCACACGTGAAGACATTTGAGTTTTTAGGGAGAAAATATGTAGATTGAATAAGATGTAATATGTAAAAAGAAAATAATATTGACATCATTGGACACCTTCTGTAATTTGTTCATTTGCCCATGCATTCATACATCAAGTGTTATTTGAATATATATTATTTACAGAACCCTGAAGATTGGAAAGAACACAAGCCCTTTATAGACAAAAGATTTTCAGTTTGTTGGGGAGAGGAGGCAAAATGGATAGGACACAGTGGGAGTAGAGGAGCTAGAGTGTGGATAGAAAAGAGGAGGGAAGAAGAGGAGGTAGAAGGAGAAGGAGAAAGGGAGGGTAGTGTGGGGAGACAACACATTTACATTTGTAAAAATGTTTTCCAGTTCACAAAGTTATATTTTATTCATTGCATCATTTAATTCAGTTTTTCTTATACTTCGGCATGCAAAAAGATGAATAGGAGAATATTTTTAAAACAGATTTCTGGTCCCACCTTCAGAAATTCCAATTCAGTGAGCCTGGGTTGGGGCTGGTGGTTATGGGGGTAGATTGGGATCTGTGGAAAGACCATGGTTTGAATGGCACTAATTTGATTCTTACTACAACACTATCTGGCAGATAAGATTGGCATTATACTCTTTAAAATTATAATTTTCACTCCAGTTTTATTAAGATCTAATTGACAAATTAAAAATGTATACACTTACGTTACACAATATGACATTTTGATGTCCTGTGTTAACTGCAGCATTACTCACAATAGCCAAGATATGGAATCAACTGAAGTGTACATCAACAGATAATGGACAAAATGTGACATATACGTATAATAGAATTGGACATTACACAAAGAAGGAAATCCTATCATTTGCAATAGCACGGATGATGCTAAGCAAAACAAGCCAGGCACAGAAAGAAAAATACTGCATGTTCTTACATTTGAAATCTAAAAAGTCAAATTTATAGGAGCAGAGAGTAAAATGGTAAGTACTAGGAACTGGGGCAGGTAGTAGAATGCAGAGATGCTAGTCAAGTGATCCCCATTTATCATCCCTATTTTTAAAAGGAGAATGTTGAAGTTCAGAGAAGTTTAAAAACTGGTTTAAGGTCCCAGTGCTATTTTGGGCTCTTTCTTTTTTACAGAAATGATTTAAGCTCAATATTCTTTGAGGTCCTACATGGGGAAATCTGAATGATGACCATCCGCCTCCAAGAGGTGAAAGTTTCCATGGATACAAATGTTGTTTTGATGGATTGCAAAGAATTTCCTTTAATCATAAATTTTCTAAGAAATAGTTTCAGCAAGATATAATCTATTTCTGTCCCCTTAAAGAATCGATGTTCACAAAGTAGGAGAAGTAAATACCAGAGTTCTCTTTGTGAAAATTTGCAAGGTATACAATCTTCTTGCAGTTAAATTTTAACCATGTTTGGGGAGGTTGGGAAGATTAAATGAGGATTAATTTGACCTAAATTACATTTGGTAGTTCTTGGCATGTCATAAGTGTTCAATACATACTAGTTTCTATGTTTTCCTTTTCACTATTTTGTTTTCTTTTATTATTATACTTTAAGTTCTGGGATACATGTGCAGAATGTGCAGGTTTGTTCCATAGGTATACAAGTGCCATGGTGGTTTGCTGCACCCACCAACCTGTCATCTACATTAGGTATTTCTCCCAATGCTATCCCTCCCCTTGGCCCCCACCCCCTGACAGGCCCCAGTGTGTGATGTTCCATACCCTGTGTCCACATGTTCTCATTGTTCAACACCCACTTATGAGTGAGAACATGTGGTGTTTGGTTTTTTGTTCCTGTGTTAGTTTGCTGGGAATGATGGTTTCCAGTTTCATCCATGTCCTCAAAAAAGACATGAACTCATCCTTTTTTATGGCTGCATAGTATTCCATGGTGTATATGTGCCACATTTTCTTTATCCAGTCTATCATTGAGAAGCATTTGGGTTGGTTCCAAGTCTTTGCTATTGTGAACAATGCTGCAGTAAATATACGTGTGCATGTGTCTCTACAGTAGAATGATTTATAATCCTTTGAGTATATATCCAGTAATGGGATTGCTGGGTCAAATGGTATTTCTAGTTCTAGATCCTTGAGGAATCACCACACTGTCTTCCACAAAGGTTGAACTAATTTGCACTCCCACCAACAGTATGAAAGCATTCCTATTTCCCCACATCGTCTGCAGCATCTGTTGTTTCCTGACATTTTAATGAATGCCATTCTAACTGGTATGGGATGGTATCTCATTGTGGTTTTGATTTGCATTTCTCTAATGGCCAGTGATGATGAGCTTTTCTTCATATGTTTCTTGGCCACATAAATGTCTTCTTTTGAGAAGTGTCTGTTCATATCCTTCACTCACTTTTTGGTAGAGTTGTTTGGTTTTCTTTTTTCTTGTACATTTAAGTTCCTTGTAGATTCTGGATATTCTGGATCTTTGTCAGATGGATAAATTGCAAAACTTTTCTCCCATTCTGTAGGTTGCCTGTTCACTCTGATGATAGTTTCTTCTGCTGTGCAGAAGCCCTTTAGTTTAATTAGATCCCATTTGTCAATTTTGGCTTTTGTTGCCATTGATTTTGGTGTTTTAGTCATAAAATCTTCGCCCATGCCTATGTCCTGAATGATGTTGCCTGGGTTTTCTTTTAGGGATTTTATGGTTTTAGGTCTTACATTTAAGTCTATAATCCATCTTGAGTTAATTTTTGTATAAGCTACAAGGAAGGGGTCCAGTTTCAGTTTTCTGCATCTGGCTAGCCAGTTTTCCCAACACCATTTATTAAATAGGGAATTCTTTCCCCATTGCTTATTTTTGTCAGGTTTGTCAAAACCTGTTTGTCAGGTTTGTAGATGTGTGGTGTTATTTCTGAGGCCTCTGTTCTATTGCATTGGTTTATACATCTGTTGTGGTACCAGTACCATGCTGTTTTGGTGACTGTAGCCTTGTAGTATAGTTTGAAGTCAGGTAGCATGATGCCTCCAGCTTTGTTCTTTTTGCTTAGGATTAT
>NW_012101776.1:1100744-1113921 GCF_000951045.1 Mandrillus leucophaeus
ACTGTAGCCTTGTAGTATAGTTTGAAGTCAGGTAGCATGATGCCTCCAGCTTTGTTCTTTTTGCTTAGGATTATCTTGGCTATATAGGTTCTTTTTTGGATCCATATGAAATTTAAAGCAGTTTTTTCTAATTCTGTGAAGAAAGTCAGTGGTAGCTTGATGGGGATAGCATTGAATCTATAACTTACTTTGGGGAGTATGGCCATTTTCACGACAGTGATTCTTCCTATCCACGAGCATGGAATGTTTTTCCATTTTTTTGTGTCCTCTCTTATTTCCTTGAACAGCAGTTTGTAGTTCTCCTTGAAGAAGTCTTTCACATTATTTACAAGTTGTAGTCCTAGGTATTTTATTCTCTTTGTAGCAATTGTGAATAGGAGTTCACTTGTAATTTGGCTCTCTGTTGGTCTATTATTGGTATATAGGAATGCTTGTGATTTTTGCACATTGGTTTTGTACTCTGAGAATTTGCTAAAGTTGCTTATTAGCTTAAGGAGATTCTGAGCAGAGATGATGGTGTTTTCTAAATATGCAATCATGTGATCTGCAAACAGAGACAATTTGACTTCCTCTCTTCCTGTTTGAATACCCTTTATTTCTTTCTCTTGCCTGATTGCCCTGGTCAGAACTTCCAATACTATGTTGAATAGGAGTGGTGAAAGAGGGCATCTTTGTCTTGTGCGGGTTTTCAAAGGGAAAGCTTCCAGCTTTTGCCCATTCTGTATGATACTGGCTGTGGGTTTGTCATAAATAGCTCTTATTATTTTGAGATACCTTCCACTGATACCTAGTTTATTGCAAGTTTTTAGAATGAAAGGCTGTTGAATTTTGTCGAAGGCCTTTTCTGCATCTATTGAGATTATCATGTGGTTTTTGTCTTTGGTTCTGATTATGTGATGGATTGCATTTACTGATTTGCATATGTTGAACCAGCCTTGCATCCCAGAGATGAAGCCGACTTGATTGTGCGGGATAAGCTTTTTGATGTGCTGCTGGATTCAGTTTGCCAGTATTTTATTGAGGATTTTCACATTGATGTTCATCAGGAATATTGGCCTAAAATTCTCTTTTTTTGTTGTGTCTCTGCCAGGCTTTGGTATCAGGATGATGCTGGCCTCATAAAATGAGTTAGGGAGGAGTCTCTCTTTTTCTATTGTTTGGAATGGTTTCATAAGGAATGGTACCAGCTCCTCTTTGTACCTCTGGTAGAATTTGGCTGTGAATCCGTCTGGTCCTGTGCTTTTTTTAGTTGGTGGGCAATTAATTACTGCCTCCATTTCAGAACTTGTTATTGGTCTATTCGGGGATTCAACTTCTTCCTGGTTTAGTCTTGGGAAGGCATATGTGTCTAGGAATTTATTCATTTCTTCTAGATTTTCTAGTTTATTTGCATAGAGGTGTTTGTAGTATTTCCTGCGATGGTAGTTTGTATTTCTGTGGGATCAGTGGTGATACCCCCTTTGTCATTTTTTATTGTGTCTATTTGATTCTTCTCTCTTTTATTCTTTATAAGTCTGGCTAGCGGTCTATCTATTTTTTTAATCTTTTCAAAAACCCAGCTTCTGGAATTGTTGATTTTTTGAAGGGTTTTATTGTGTCTCTAGCTCCTTCAGTTCTGCTGCGATCTTAGTTATTTCTTGTCTTCTGCTAGTTTTTGAGTTTGTTTGCTCTTGTTTCTCTAGTTCTTTTAATTGTGATGTTAGGGTGTCAATTTTAGATCTTTCCTGCTTTCTCCTGTTGACATTTAGCTGAGCGCTAATAAAAAGTGCAAATGCAGAATGCCAAGACTTGGCCTAGGCACTTAATTTACATTAGTTTATTTAATAATCATCACAATCCCAGGGATCTGGTTCGATTAACTCATCCCCAGTTGGTAAATGAGGAACCTGAGGCATAGAGAGATGAAGGTCTTTCTCCATTCTCACACTAAATAGAGTTCAAGCTGGGAGTCCAACCTAAGCCGTGTTTCTTCAGAACCTACACTCTTTTTTATTATTTTATTTAATTTTATTATTATACTTTACATTCTAGGGTACATGTTAAGTGTATTGTGATGAGTTGCTTCCCCAGTTTGGCATTCAAGATATTTCAATTAGTTAAAAGTTGAAAGTGAAGGGATGAAATGAGAACATGAATTCAAGCTTAACTGACAAACCCAAACTTTTTACCATTACTGGTGTATGGTTCATAAAACAGTGTGAATGGGTGCTATTAATGCCACAAAAATGATACTTTTTTTTTTTTCTGGGCCAAGGATTTTCCTTACTCCAATTTCCATTCTTTTGGTTCTAAGTCTTTCTGGCAAGAAGTATAGTTTTGCTATTTAATCCCTGCACCTGCTAGATACCTTGCTGGTCAGCCCTTATACTGATAAAAGGGCCTCTCTCACTCATTTACTCATTATCCAAATAGTTCTTGGATGCAAATAGTTTTTGAGCACTTCCTGTGTGTAAGCAATACAAATTTCTGGTGGTGCAAGTGGGAATGTGCACACACACACCCTGTACCTGTCCTTATGGTGCTTTATGTATGGGAGGGGGGAGATGAAGAGATATATTAAACAAATACTTAACGTTTCTGACTATAGAATTTCAAACAGATGAGGATCTTGAGAGAAAGAATAATAGTCTCAAGAAAGAGTACGAGGAGGAATGTACTTAAGTTGTCCATGAGGGGTATAGGTTCCTCAGCAGATGTCAATGAAGGCACCTATGGGTAAATGGTCTTTGAGCTGAGATTTAAAGTGTAAATAGAAATCATGGGCTAAGAAGGGTGAGAAGAGAGATAAGTATGACGTCCTTGTGTTGGGAGGGAACGTGGCAAGTTCAACGAACTGAAAGAATATCTAGGTACATAAAAGAAAACTGACAGAACCTAGAGAAAGCTGACTCCAGAGGAAAAAAAAAGGAACCTCAGAATATATCCTGTAGGAAGGATATAAAGTCACGCGTTAATTTAACAGACATATATTGAATTTTTACTGCATGCCAGTGTTTGTGCCAGAGGCAGAAGATACCACAAAGAAAAATAAGACATGTATTTTATTTTGATTATTGATCAAATAAACATTGATGCATTAATTAATTCATGTTAATCTATATGCTTATAGATATATCTCTATGTTATATATGTTTAGATATTAAATTAGATATAGATACATCTCAAAGACTCACTCCAAATCTAATGAAGTATAATCCTCAGGTAAGAAGCGATGATTCTGGAATTTTTTAAATATCAGAAATGAACCCTATGGGCAGCTACGGTTGAGAACCTGGTTACATGCTTCAAGTTTAAAAGCTTCTCACTGTAAGAAGCAAAAATTAAAAATCACATTTTAAGGTCAGTAGTTGGCCAAATTGTTTCTTCCCTCTAAAACTTCAGAAATACTACTATGAAATTCTAAAGGTAACAGTGAGCTCACTATGTCAAATGGGGACTGGGAAGCGAATCTTCTTTAGGGGCAGGTATGAGAGTAGTTTGAGCCATATGCCCAGAACCTGCACAGCAGATGTGTTAAGGCCCCCCAGAGGGGTATATGCCCTGGTTAGGAATTGTTCCTGTAGGAACATTCATTTGATTTCTCATTTACTGGTGTATCCTGCTGACTTTAATGAAAGCAAATCTTATGCAAATTAAACAAAAATGATGAGCTTTGACAACAGACAGAAGCTGAATCTTAGCAAATGAATCTTTTTCTCTGCTGATGACCTTAGCTTCCACTTGGCCTTTAGCCATGGAAGGCGAATGTTTATATGTAGCTTAATTGGTTAACAATAGTTAAGTGCCTCAAGAGCTCCTCAACTTGGCATTAAAGAACAATTACCCATCATCACTGGCTTCCCAGGGCACTTGATAAAGTTGAGTCATACACCTGTCTCTGAGTGGAGGCTCTTAGGCAAGGGCATAGTGTTTTGCTAAACCTCTGTAATACTTAGAAACACACCACATGATCTGCCCAGCCACTGAAGCGCCCAAAGCTAATGAGGAATTCATTAGGGAAGGAGGGTGTGAGGTGAAAAACAAGCAGAAACTCTTTCTAAGCCCAGCCTTGCCTGAGCCACGAGAGCTCCCATAATAACCTGGACCTGTTCCACTTATGATTGACTTCATTTGTTTTACAGGAAACTCTTCCTTTTTGAAAGGCAGATGCTAAGCTTTTCAATGCCTCCAGCAGAACACGTTAATGCCTTGATTCCAAGGGTGTGGATCACATAAATCTAAAATATCTCTGGTTTCGGTGGGAATACTGAAACCTTTCTCTGCTGACGCATATAGGAATTAAAGAAGCGTGACAGCTTTGAACTATTGTCAAAAGCTGCATGGAGCCTCATTTCTGGAACGATGTTCTATTTTCTGTGCTTTTAGCTTGGAAGCATCCCCTTCTTAAACCTCTCCTTTCCCCACACCCCCAACCCTCTGACTTTATTTCCACCCTTCTTTTGGTTCTGCCAGGAAAGCTTAAAATACCAGAAAAGTGGGGACTGAAAATAATTTAGGTAATATGACTACCATTACACTTTGTTGACAAAACATAAAATGTTTCAACTTCAAGAGCTTGTTTTGATAAGATTTATAAGTCTCTCTCTATATATACGCACATATATATACACATATATACGTATACACACACATACACACATATATACGTATACACACACACATATATACTATACACACACATATACGTATATACATACACATACATATATACATATATATGTATATGTATACATATATATCGTATATATGTATATACATATATACACACGATATATATACACACACACACCTTGCATACACCTCTTTTTTGTTTTTTGTTTTGAGAACAGGAATTTGCAAGCTTGAAAAAGAAAGCTTGTTACTACAAGTGACTGGAGGTTATTCTTCTAATTGATATTCTGAGTCTTCTGTTGTGGAAAAATATCTTGTTGAAGAAAAATACTGGCTTTCATAAGGCCAGATGAATGAGTTTCCAACCAGTCATGGTGGTATCACTGAAGAATGCTTCAATGTTTTGTTATCATTAGTTCATACATGCATTCAGAAAATTTATATTTAGGACCTACTGTGTAGTAAGACTAGTGTCTAAGGCATAAAGCAAAATATATTTTTAAATAACATCTGTTTTAAGATCTTACAAACTTATGAAGAAAATAAGAATTTGGTCAAGGGAGAATGCTTAGCTGCTCCAAGAGTGTAGACAAATGTTTTTAGAATTAACAGGAGGGAGGCATTGATTATGACAATCAATGATGAGGGGGCTGGTGGTTTTACGCATTGCTTTGGTAAGGAGATAGAAAGTGGGCTGGGCCTTGAAGGATGTTAAAGGCATGAGAATATTGAAGTGGAAAGGGAAGGGAGGTGACTACAGAAATATTGTTAAGTCAGGGAACAAAGTTGAGGAACTAATGATTGTTGGTAACTTTGAATTGATAATGCCCATTTGCTCAATTATGTCATTTATTCTTGGTACTTTCAGGGTATAGGGGATGGGCACAGAAAAGTCAGTAGGGATTCACCCATCCATCATGGAGAAGGTGGATGTCATTGAAGGTCAGAGAAAAGAACAAGCCAAACAACGGTTGAAAAGGTGGAGTATGGAATCTAAGATGGAGAATATCAAAAAAGGGGGGAAAGGATCAACCAGCATCCTGCATTTAGAGGATTTTAGTGCATGGTGTCTTCAAGGATCAACTAGATCTCAGTGTAGGCAAAGAGACAGAGGGATCAAAGCTTGCATATATTTTATAGATGGACCATGCAGTCTACAAAGGTAAATTCCGTAAGACACAGTGAGAATAAGGAGTAGATGGGGAGAGAGCAGACTCACAAAATTGCTGTGAGGAGAGAAATTCTATCTGAATGACTGACATAGTGGCTGAGAAAAATTGCAACAGGGGGCACAGTTAGAATTACTAGGAGAACGTCATTGATAATGTTAATGATACGCAATTGTAGATGAATAAATACTCTGTGCCATTAGATTCAGATGCACTCTGGTAAGGAGACATGGCAGTCCTGGTGTGAACTCTGCTTTCCTTCCCTCTGATCCTTGGATGAAATGTGTTCAGTGGAAGGTAGGAAGGAGAACTTAGAATCGTGTTTCTCATTGCTTGGGAAACATTAAGTATAATAGGAAGAATAACTGCACTCTACTGAGGTCCACATCCTAATTCCTGCAGAACCTGCAAATATTTTAACTTTCATGGCAAAAGGTACTTTGCAGGTGTGACTAAATTAAGGATCTTGAGATGGAGAGATTATCCTGGATTATCCATATGGACCCAATGTAATCAGAAGAGTCTTTACAAAAGGGAAAGAGGATGTCAGAGGACAGAGATAATGATAGACTGCTGGCTTTGATGTTGGAAGAAAAGACAATCAGTCAAGGAATGCCCATAGCTCTCAGAAGCTGGTAAAGGCAGGGGAATGGATTCTTCTCTGGAGCCTCCAGAAAGAATATAGCCCTATTGTCATTTTGGTTTTAGCCTAACAGGACCCATTTTTGACTTCTCACCTTCAGAACTGTAACATAATAAATCTGTATTATTTTAAGCCATTAAGCTTGTGGTGATTTTTTATAGCAATAGGAAAACAATATAGTATATTGAGTTCAAGTCTAGTATTGAAAAATACATTCTCAGGTAGTAGACAGCTGGGTTAGCTGGGTCCAGGCTAGGCATAGATGATGATGAGTGTATGTTTGGAGGCCCAAAGTAAGGTAAATGCAGAGGCATTTACCTCTGCATTGAATGGAAAAGGTAGGTGGACAAGAGGGTAAAGTATGAGTGCTTATTTCAAAGAAATACTCTGAGCAAAGAATGGAAAATTAGCAAAGCAACCTGTAATATAATAAGTGCTTAATAAGTGGTTTAAAATAATTTGTTAGAATGTTGACTGTCCTGTGGGCAAAGTGATCTTTTGGAGGGTACAAACTTCAGAGAACACATTGTTTGGTCCTCCCTGAAGATGGCTCTATACAAGTAAAATTGGCTTATGTTGAATATCAAGGAAAGCCTTGAAGTGGGGAAAGAATTTGTGCATGAATAGGAATGGATAGAAGGAAGGAGAGCAAATGATAGGCAGCCTCCTCACCCTGGTTTTACCTGTTTGCCTAGCTGACTGTTCTTATAAAAGCTTCAGGGTTTCTTTAGCACCAGCTGAGCATGTTACTTCATCCCACCTCCAGCTGCCTTTCTGAGTCACTGCCCAGTTTTTTACCCTGCAGCAATCGCCTGTGATCTCTTTGTGAGAGATCTTAGTGCTTACTCATCTCTGTGTTGCCAGCACCTAGTATAATGCCCAGTGAATAGCAAGTGTGCAATAAATCTTCACATAGTGAATGAACAAAGAGAAAAGAGTTCTAATCTTAAAACATTTAAAGACTCATTACAATGAGAAAGTATTATAAAGTAGTAAATAAATAATCTTGGGCTCAAATTTGTGGTCCAGATGACTTATTTTCAAAAACTGATCTATACCAGTCCACCAACTGAGGCCAGGCCAGTAAAGATGCTTGGTCCCCAGCCCTTCCATTCTAATTTAGTAGGTCTGGGCTAGCTCCCGGGCATGCATCCTTTTAACAAACTCCTTAAGGATTCTGTTTTTCAGGCAAATCTGTGGACTCCTGATCTTGACTTTGTTGAAGACAGATCATTGTGGACTAGGATGATCAGAGAAAGATTCACTGGGAAGTTGGGATCTGAGTGGAATCTTCACGCATGGGCAAATTTGGATGGATGAAGAGAAGGACAAGCAGCCAGGTCAAAGATACAGAGAAGCAGGCATTGTAAGAAGCAATATTCTGTATGATTTTTCTACTCAAAAGACCATTCACAATCTGTATCACTGATTTCTCCATATCAAATCACTCTAAAGCTTAGTATCTTAAAAAAAATAACCATTGTCTATTATCTCTCAGTTTCTGAGGGTCAAGAATTTGGGAGGAGCTTGGCTGGGCTTTCCTGACTGAGGGTCTCAAGAAGTTGCAGTTAGATGAAGACTGGGACTATGGTCATCTCAAGGGACCCTTTAGTCAGGCATCTGGACTGAGAAAACTCATAAGGCTGGGAGGGTTGTAACAGCTAGGGCCTTCTTTCTCTCTCTCTATGCTGTCTTTTCCTATGGTCTCCACAACATAGTGGACTCAAAGTCATTGGGCTTCTTACATGGTGAGCTGAGCCTCTAAAACAATATGTTCTGAGACAGTGCACTAGTAGGAAAACAGAAGCAGAGAGAAGGAGAAGCTAAATGGTAGGGCACATGTGGAATCTAACCACGTAAGCAAGTGAATAGGTAAATAGTAGATGGGCAAGGAAGTCATGGCCTTTGGAAGTTCTTAACTTTAGTCAAACACCAAGAGATTATTCAGTGCTTCCTATTGGTCAACAATATAGATTGTATAACACATAGAAGAATCATCATAGAATATATCAACTTCAAAGGGTATGATTTAATATAGCTTTACCATGAGGAAATGTAGTAAGGTCTCATTCTTTCAGCAACTTTCAATCATCCTTGAAGGTCAAGGATCACATTTTTTAAAGAGTTGACTTTGTTTCATGGACATATATCTATAATGTGAGCCAAAAGAGTTGAGTTCCATGCCTACCACTTACCAAACTCTGGGATCCTGAGCAAATCCTTAACTTCCTTCCAGATTTAGCTGTTTATTTTTCCAACTTTATCTCCTATCTCTTCCTCAGATTTCACAGTTCAATTTTTTAGATTACTTGCTCTTTCCTAAAAGGCAAAAATTCTCTCCTGCCTCTTTGCCTTTGCACAGGGTGCCTCTGCTTTAGGCACTGCCCTTCCATACATTTCTCTGTCCCCTGCTGCTGTCCCTCTCTGCCTTTCAACTCTAGTACTGTCACAACTTCTTAGAATTGTCAGATCTCACTCCTGGAGGAGTCACTCTCTGTGGTTTTCTAGTACCCTACATGTATCTGTAGCACTGACCAGGTTTTGCTCTTTTTACGGCTAGACTCAGAGTTTTTTAAGGTCTAGGTCTTCATTATCTCTGGAATGTCTGCAATGAGCATATGTCTGGCACGTAATTGTGTTTAAGAGAATAAATGAATTCATTAATACAAGAAGGAAGGAATTATTTTACAGTGTGGATCATCCATTCTCTAACTTGATAGGACACCGACACATTGGACCTCAGGGGACATTGGCTAAATTTTCATGGTCATTGTAAAGATTGAAAAATAAACAGTAAGAAAAAACTTGCTGTAAATTCCTCTGCCTTTTGAGTCTATTTTCTTCTTTCTTTCTTGCTGAGAATCCTGCACAAAGATAAAGATGAGCATGAGAAGCTTCCATGTTTATCTCTTTGTATCAAGTATATAGCCCCTTCTAGTTTTTGACTACAAGAATGGTGCCCATCTTTTTCTACTCCAGAAAGACGCAGTGGAAAGAAAATTCATTTCTGGTGTGCTGTGAATGTCTATCGAGTGAGAGTGATGGCAATCTGACTATCATCTCACACTACCTCACTGGGATAGAGCCAAATGGGACTGACCATGTCTCTCTCTCACTGACAGCAAGGTGCAGAGCTAGAATTTGGATCTATGGCCACACAGATCTCAGTTACCAGCTGGCCACTACCATTCATTAGCAATTTGACTTCATTTTCCTGAGCTTCAGTTTCTTCATTCATGATCTGAGGATTGTTACTTCCTCATGCTCAGCTCAAAAAATGACAACTGTTGTAAAGTTTGAGATAACCTTAGCAACATCACCAAGCCTGTTTTCTAACACACAGTAGATGTTAATTTTCTCTTTTCTTCTCTCACGAGACCCTCTGGAGCAGAGAACATTCTAGCTACCCATGACAAAGATGTCCTTTCTGGCTTTCCTTTTCTGCTTAGTAAGAGTAGGGCTGGGCTCTAGGTATCTTGTGTATTTCTCTCTGGCTCACACACCCAGGCACACCCATCCACAGGGCTTTGTTTCTTTAACCTCAAGTTATGTAATGAGTAGGTGTAGGGCTCTGAATTCATTTCCACAAGGATCTGTTTCAATTGCTCTAGGGCTCTGAGTGTATGTATGACACAGAGAGGCCTGTACATGTTTCCTACTTGAAGCACCAGGCCTGAATTAGGTCATGCAATCATTGCATTTTTTACCATTTCACAAGCTGCTGCCATAGAAACAGGTTAGGGCCACAGAGAATAAAGCAACAGCAGGTAGTTGCCTAACCTTGCTTTGTATTTACACATACATGTAGGTGGGGAAATGGTGACTCATTCCCCTTGCTGAAATACAGCAGAAAGGCCAGCTCTTAATGACTTTATTTCAAAGGTTACTTTCCCCCACCTTCAGACAAATCTACAATCGAATTTAATCTCTGGAAGTATGAGACATGTTAGGAGGAGTATTAGCCTATTCTGACCCCTAGGGTACCATTGGGTAATAGCTAGTATCTAGATGGTATCCAAGGAGCCCTCCCTAAACCTGTGGGAAGGGAAATAAACAATAGCTGATGATTCAAGGATTGGTGATAGTGCCCAATGAAAGTCACTACCTACTATGTGCCGGCTCCTTTGTCTACATTTTCTCTAATCCTCGTGTCAAACCAGCTAATTTTGCAACTGATGTTCAGGCTGATTAAGTAATTTCTCCAAAGTCCAATGGTAATAAGCAGCAGAGTGGAGAGATTGAAATCAAGACATTTCTAATGTCAAACTCCATATACCTTCTACTCTGTCACACTGCCTCCTTAAAGTTGAAATGGAGTGTTCTGCCTGCCCTGCTGCCCATGTCCCTAAAACTGCCACTAACTATGGACCTTCTGGGACTATGAGTCACAGTGCCAATGCCTCCTATCTCTGCCACTAGGTGACTGTGTTCTAGAATTCTGACTCCTAGTAAGTCACACTTGCACAGAAGGTAGTTGAAAGAATGTCAGTTTTGAAACACTCCTTATGAAATCCTGTTTCTTTGATTACTCTTCCTGAGGTCTAGTTGTTTCCCTCTTTATTTGATTCTGGAAATTACTCACAGATAAACTTCCTGTAGATTTGTTTTGTTTTGTTTTGTTTTACTTAAGTCAGTCTGGAACAGTTTCTGTTGCATGCAACCACAGACCCTTAATGAATGATGGATACACTGTGAAGCACTCAGATGGTAACTTAGTTGAATGCAGCATCTGCATGTCTCAAGAGAGTAGTTCTTAAACATTTGCAAACATTAGAGTCACTGGGAGGGTTTTAAACACTGATAGCTGGGACTAATCTTGAGAGTTTCTCATTCAGTAAATCTGGAGCAGGTCCTGAGAATTTGCATTTGTAAGGAGTTCCTGGGTGATACTGGCACCGCTAGTCCAGGACTACACTTTGAGAACTACTGCCTTTTTCCAAATACATTCTGTAGGATAGTAAATGCAAGTAATTGACAGGTGTGCATATGCCTTCCATGACATCCACTCCTCTAAAAGCCATCAATGAATACGTAAATTCAGAGTTTAACTGCCAGAGTGCATAGTCATCCTGTTCTCAAACTTAAATACTCCTGATTCTTTGTATATTCCACCTTTTTGTAGAAAACAAGACCCACATTTTTTCCAAGCCATGTTTTTTTTTTTTTTTTTAAACTTTATTCTTTTAGAGCAGGTTTAAGTTTACAGAATGATTAAGCAGAAGAGTTTCCCTGTACTCCTTGTACAGAATAATTAACCAGAGAGTTTCCTTGTACCACTTGTTCCCACACACGTCCAACCTACTGCACTGTGAACTTGACACACTACAGTGGTACATTTGTTAAAATCAATAAACCTAAGTTAACAAAGCATTATTACCCAAAGTTGAGAGTTTAGGGTTCATTCCTGCTGTTGTTCCGTCTGTAGATTTTGATAATACATAATGGTATGTGTCCACAATTGTAGTATCAGTAGTATCAGTATTACTGTAGTACAGAATAGTTTCATGTCCTAAAAATCTTCTGTGCTCTACCTATTTATCCCTCCTCCCCACTAACTCCTAGAGGAATCTTTTTACTGATCTTTTTACTGTCTTCACAGTTTGGCCTTTTCCAGAACGTCATATAGTTGGAATAATACAATATGTAGCCTTTTCAAATCAGCTTCTTTCAGTTAGTAATGCATTTAAACTTCACTTATACATTTAAAGTTCTTCCATTCATTTTTGTGGCTTGGTGGAGCTATCTATCTTTTTTTAAGTGCTTAAAAAATATTCCTGGATGTGTCACATTTTATTTATCTAATCTACTGAAGGATAGCTTGGTTGTTTCTAAGTTTAGGAATTTTTAAATAAACCTCTCATATAAATTGGTGTGAAGGGTTTTGTGCAGACTTACATTTTTAACTCATTTAGGTAAATAGCAAAGATTATGTTTGCTGGATCATAGGGTAAGAGTATGTTTTGTTTTGTAAGAAACAAATTAACTTCTAAAGTGGCTGTAACATTTTGCATTCCTACCAGCAATAAACAAGAGTTCCTATAACTCCACATCCTTGCCAGCATTGGTGCTATCAGTGTTCTGCATTTTGGCCAATCTAATAAGTGTGTAGCGTTATCCTGTTGTTTTCATTGCATTTCTCTGATGACATACATTAGGGAGCATCTGTTCATAAGGTTATCCACTGCCTTATATTTTCTTCTGTAAAGTGTCTGTGAAGGTATTTGGCCCATTTTTTAATCAAGGCATTGTTTTCTTATTGTGGAGTTCTTTGTATATTTTGGATAACAGTCCTTTATCAAGTGTGTCTTTTGCAAATATTTTCTCCCATTCTGTGGCTTGTATTATCATTCTTTTGGCATTACCTTTCGGCAATCAGAAGTTTTTAATTTTAATAAAATTTAGGTTATCAATTATATAATATCCAGGTTAATTATTTCTTCCATGCTTTTGATTGCATATATAAAGTCATCTTCGCACCCAAGATCATCTAAATTTCTCCTACGTTACCTTTTCGGAGTTTTACAGCTTTGGTTTTACATTTAGGTCTGTAATTTAGTTTGAGTTAATTTTTGTAAAGGATGTAACAGCTATGTCTAGACTCATTTTTCTGCACGTGAAGGTCCAATTGTTCTAGTACCATTTGCTGAAGAGACTGTTTTTGTTCAATTGTATTGCCTTTGCTCATTTGTCAAAGATCAATTGACTACATTTATGTGGGTCTATTTATGAGCTTTCTGTTCTGTTCTGTTGATCC
>NW_012101776.1:1113971-1128899 GCF_000951045.1 Mandrillus leucophaeus
TTTTTTTGCCCCATACCACATTGTCTTGATCACTGTGGCCTCATAGTAAGTCTTGAAGTCAGGTAATTTCAGTCCTCTTGCTCTATTCTTTCCCTTAAATATTGGGTTTGCTATTCTGAGTCGTTTGTTTTTTCATAGAAAGTTTCAAATTACTTTGTTGATATCCACAGAATAACTTCCTGGGATTTTAATTGGAATTGCATTAGAACAAGCTGGGACAAAGTGACCTCTTGACAATATTGAGTTCTCCTATTCATGAACATGGAGTACCTCTTCATTTATTTAGTTCTTCTTTGATACCTTTCATCAGAGTTTTTACTCCTCATATAGACCTTATACATATTTTGATAGATTTATAGCTAAATATCTCATTTATTTTGATGCTAATGTAAACAGCAATATGTTTTAAATTTCAAATGTCTCTTGTCCATTACTGATATATAGGGAAGCCATTGACTTTTGTATGTTAGCTTTGTACGCTCCAGCTTTGCTACAATTGCTTATTGGTTCCAGGAGTTATTTTGTCAATTGTTTTATATTTTCTATGTGTATGATCATGCTAGGGTTTTTCAGAAATAGAACAACATAACAATAATAACATTTTTTAATGCTAAAAGTAAAATGATGCGCTACAGAAAACTTGGAATCTGGGGGAAAACTTAGTATTTATTGAGTACTTACTATGTGCCAGGAACTATATCAAGCATTTTATTGGTATCTTTTAATTAAGTCCTGCTGACAACTTTTTGATTTAGGTGCTTTTGTTCTCATTTTATACCTAGAAAATGGATGTTCAGAGAAAATAACAAACATGCCTCAAGAAACACAGCTAGTAAGTGGTAGCGACAAGCATCTGGCACAAGCAGTCTGATTTCAGGTCTGTACCTCTGACTACTATACTATACTGACCCTTATCACCCATCTTACCACCCCACCACACTTCAGAAATAACCAATAGTATTATGTTGTATTTCTTCCAAGCCTTTATTTATCTCCTGTAAAAGAGATAAAGAAGAAAAAAAACTCTAAGTTAAGGGTACATTAATACCAGTTTCAAAAGAAAAGTAAAGAAAATGGTAACTGTGTAATGTGTTGGATATGTTAACCAGCTTGATTGGGTGACTATTTCATAATGGATATGTATATTAAAAAATTAAGTTGCATATCTTCAATATATATATAATTTTAATTTTGTCAATTATGCCTCGATAAAGTTGTAAAAAGTAGCATTTTCAGGGGCATAATACATTCATTCATTTATTTATGTAAAAATAGATTTTTGAGCATCAACTTTATACCAGGCACTATTGTAAGAGTAAAGCAATTAAAAAAAAAAAATCCCTTCTCTAATGGATCTTGCCTTCTAATGGTTACTGTATTTTCTCTGTAGCATATTACCTGCTGAAGTTCTTTTCACACCTCTTTGTATACATTTTTTAGTGGTTGGTCTAGAATTTACAAAATACCATCTTAATTTTCATAATACATTTAGAATTCATACTGTTTTAATTCACATAAAATATAGAAAATGTGCAACCATATTGATCCATTTCTTTCTCTGCCAGAATTGTCATAGCTTTGTGAGGCCTCTATGTATTATAAGCCCACAAGAAAATGTTAAAATTTTTGATGTAGACAATCAGATGCCTTTTAAAAATAGATAAAATGTTATTTTATATTTACACAGGTATTTAGAATATCTACTACTTTTCATTTGTTTCTGAAGATCTAAATTCCCTTTTAGTATCATTTTCTTTGGTGTGAAATACCTTCTTTATAGTCTGAGACTGATGACAAAAATTTCTCAGTTTTTCTTTATCTAAAAATGTCTTCAAATCAGTTTTTTTGGAGGATACATTTACTGGATATGGAATTCTACATTGACAGGTTTTTTTCGTTTTTGTTTTCAGTGCTTTATAAAGACATGTTTCACTGTCTTTTAATTTCCATAGTTTCTGAGGAGAAGCCAGCTGTCTTTATAAATTGTTGTCCCTCTATATGCAACATGTATGTTTTCTCTGACTGCTTTCTAGATATTCTAGAAATATCTTTTCTCTTTGGTCAGCAATTTAGTTATAATATCCCTGTATTTTTTATCTGCATTTATCATATTTGAGTTTACTGAACTTCATTAGTTCATACATTGAAGTCTTTCATGATATTGAGGAAGTTTTAGCCATTATAAAAATAAAATTTCTGTCCCATTCTTTGCCTTCTTTGACTCCAATTCCATATATGTTAGACCATGTGGTGTGTCCCACAAGTCCCTAAGAATCTGGTCTTTCATTAATTAAAAAACCTTTTTTCCTACTTTACTTTAGATTGGATAATGTCTACAGACCTATCTTTAAGTTCACTGACTTTTTTCTTTTTCCTCTTTGTAACTCCATCTAATAAAATTTTTAAATTATTATTTCTATAATTTTTAAATTTCTTTTTATGGTTTCTATTTCTTATTCTGACCATGTTATTCTTTATGTCACTGAGGACAGTAATAATAGCTGCCTTAAAGTCCATTTATTGTTATTTCTAACATTGGAGTTATCTTGGATTTTACCTTCATTGATTGTCTTTTCTCTTGAAAATGTTACATTTTCCCAGTTATATATCAAATAATGTTGAGCCATGTTCTGAACTCTAAATTCTGTGGTACTCCTTCAAATATATTAATGTTTTCATTTGAACCATAAATTAACTTAGTCATACTAAAGCTACAAAGCCTGTTTCTTGAGTGCAATGTTATTTAGTGCTTTTATCTTACTCCGTGTTGTTTTGAGTCTGCCTCATACAAACATACTCAGCCACCAGCTAACATTTTTGATTTGCTCTCTCTGCCGTCTTGTTTCCAGAAATCCTTCACCTACTCACTTTCCAGTGGTTTTGGTTGCCCTGAACTGTGTCATATTGTCAGAAAGACTACATATTTTCTGTTGAAGTGTTAGCTACACTATGTGGCACTGATTCACTCTTCTGTCATGCTAAAAGCCGTACATAGTGGCTAACCCACCCCATGCCATCCCTTTCTCCAAGTTTTTATAGCTCCTTTATAGGATCTGCCTGTTTTTGTGCACTCCCTGTTGATTTCAGATTATTGTTTTATAATTTTTTCAGTTCATACTTGTTTTCAGCAGGTGTTCGTGTCCAGTAAGAACTGACTGGAAGCATAAGTTTTTGTTATGCTTTGTACGTATTTAATTTTGAAGAAATAAAAGTTTGTAGCCCAGTTGGCTACCAAACTCATTTTGAAAAAATGAAGTGAACCATGAAATTTGAAGGGCTAGATACTACTACTGATGTAGGTAAACTTCTGATTCACACATTCAAAAAATTTTTGCATGGTTTGCTATGTGCTAAGGCACATATATGGTTCAAATAAGTAAAATAGGAAATCTGTACCCACAGGAAGCATACAGTGAGTAAAAGGGATAATTTAAATCACTAGTAATTTAAGTAGCACTAGGTCTGGAAACAGATATGAAGATGAGACTATCTGCGGAAACTGCTGCTGAGAAAAGACTACAGAAGATTTGTTTAACCATATTATAAATTGGTTTAAATTGTATAAATTTGTTGTCAACATCTATAAACATAGTAAACATAAAACAACTGATCCCTTTTCATTTATCTCATTCTTCATTTTACAAAGAAATCTCATCCTGGTCTTCACTGATGATCATCCAATACCAAGTTCTACCGATCAATTTCTCTAAACAAAGTCAGAGCCATCAAAGCCATCAAAGTCATCAAATGACTAGCATCCAAACTGATGTGTTTCTTAACAACAAGCATATCTCAGGCAACCAACAGAACTGAAAAGATGACTCTCCTTCAGCTTTTAGTTATCTTTGCAGTTACCAAACACACTATTTTCTAGAGTAGGGTTAACAGTTGTCTCCAATACCAGCCAGCTATTTTTTCCTAGAACATTCTTGGTGAATAATTTTGTCAAAAGTAAATGCAAATGCACACCAATTTTCAGGATGATCTGAGTTCTAAAGAAATGTCACCATCAATAACAATAACCAATCAAATCAACAAAAATGTCACCCACTCCAGACTACATCTTAAAAGCAAAGATTGGAAAAGTAAGATGTCTCTGGCAAAGGTGGTATTTAATATAGGGAAGAAATTATGTCCTCTGAGTTGAGTATATCATATTTAAAGGTTACTACAGTCATTTGCATTAAGCAATATAAGTAGCAAACCCAAGATCTTTTTTTTTTTTTTTTTTTTTGAGACAGAGTCTTGCTCTGTCAGCCAGGCTGGAGTACAGTGGCACGATCTCAGCTAACTGCAACCTCCGTCTCCTGGGCTCAAGCAACTCTCCTGCCTCAGCCTCCTGAGTAGCTGGGTTTACAGGCATGTGCCACCACGCCCGGCTAAGTTTTATATATTTTTTAGTAGAGACAGGGTTTCACCATGTGGCCAGGCTGGTCTTGAACTCCTGACCTCAGGTAATCTGCCCGCCTCGGCCTCCCAAAGTGTTGGGATTACAGGCGTGAGCCACCATGCCCGGCTGATCTTTTTAATGTGTTTGTATTTTAATACCTGTCTTGTCCATCAAGAAACAGTAGTTAAGATGACTTGAAAAAGATGCATTAATGAATTAAACCAAACATTCTGTTCCAGTGAATTTGTGCTAAGGAAATCACAGCAAGGAAACAGTAAGAGCATAAAAGAATCTATTGTAGCATTATATATAATGACAATTTGGATACAACCTGATGGTCCTATGTGGCCTGCAAATTATGGTATACTATGTAGTTTAATAGTAATAATCATGAAGAATGTGAAAATATGACATTCCTATAAATATAAAGCTTACCAAATCTGGCTTAATAAGTAATAGAAAACTTGATCTTTTTTATAAACATAAAGATATCAAACTGGTAGTTTAAAATCTCATTGCAAAGAAAACTCTAGGTCAGATGGTTATCTGGATACGTTTTACCAAATATTAATGGAACAAATAATTCCAGTCTTAAATAAACTCTTCCAAATGTAGGAAAAAAGGGAACACTTCCAAATTCATTTTATGAGACTTGAATAATCTTGATAAGAAAACCTGACAAAATGAAAAGAACTAAGGAAAATTATAAGCCATATCACTCATGACACGGATACATAACCTAAGCAAAATATCAGCCTACTTACTCCAGTAGTAAATCAAAATGAGAATATGTCATCACCAACTAGGGTTTTTATTCCTCCAAGGTTATCAAGGCTGGTTTAGCATTAGAAAATTAATTTAAGTAATTTACTATATTAACAAATTTTTAAAAATCTTATGATTATTCTCAATAAATAAGTTTTAATATCCATTCACGACAAACTCTCCACAAACTGCAAACGAGAACTTCTATAACTAAATAAAGTGTATTCACCAAAAGCCTAATGCAAACTTCAGATTAGGAGCTATTTCAATAATATCCATAAGATGTCTTATACCATTAGGTGTCTCACATTAGGATAGAGGCCTGTATTTGGCATAGCAGTAAATGAAAAAACAAGATATAGAGCAATTTATTATCATACATACATTTTGAGAAGTGTCTAGCCTCGGGCTTTGCACATAATAGATGTCTAAAACATGCTTACTGACTCCTAGATGAGAGAATGTTAAGAGACTTTGTCAAACATTTCAGAGTGCTGTGGCCTGAAGAATATAACAGCCCCCAAAGATTCTGGCTTGGAGTTGTCCTCTGGTCACAATCTGCTCTTGAGTGTGGGCTGTACCAGTCATTACATCTTTCATATTCAGCTGCCAAAAGACCTTATTTGTTCAAAAACACAAATTAGAGTTTTTCACTATAAATTTGTTCTGGACAGTTACTTTCTTTGAGTGGTACTCATAATAATAGATTGCTTTCGACCATATAAGTTTTCTTCCAGTGTTGGAAAAATATTGGGAAAACATTTACCCTTAAAGGGTATGAAAAGATGGAATAGAAAAAACACTAAATTAGTCCTGAAGATGCAGGGCTTTTAGCTCTGCTGGGTTGTTAATCAGCAGTATGACCTTTGGTGTGATTCAAAATTTTAGGACCTTATTGTCTACTGTGAAATGTACTATATGATTTACTCATTTATTCAATTAATTATTATTTCCTGTTGGGTATTATGGTCCCGTGCATGTCATATAGATGTTGGGAAAGTCAACAGTAATAGGAGATACAAAAGTGTGTTGTCAAATTTAATTTGCTCTTAAAAAGCTGAGGGGTTTGGGAAGGTGAGAATTCGACAGTCGTTGATTTTCTAAATTAGCCCCCATCATCTCTTACATGCTTGCACAATGCCAGGCCCTTGGGGAATATCAACAAGAATGAAGTATTCAAACTCAACACCAGAATCTTACATTTTCTTTGCAATATAGTAGAATATGGGATGAATCCTAGGTTGGTGCAAAAGTAATTGCAGTTTCAGACCATAAATTTTAAATCATTATAACTAGGCTCAAACACATATTTATTCATCAAAATAGGAACCATTACAATTGACACATTTTTGCCAATGAGAAATAAGTCAGTTTATTCCTGTAGCCTAAAAATCTGTGCTTCAGAATTCGACAAACTCTTGGAAAGCATTTTCTGCATCCTGCTGGTTGTGGAAGTGTTTTTCCTGCAAACAGTTGTCGAGATACTTGAAGAAGTGGTAGTCAGTTGGTGAGAAGTCAGGTGAATATGGTAGATGAGGCAAAACTATGAAGCCCAATTCGCTCAACTTCTGAAGCACTGGTTGTGCAATGTGCAGTTGAGCACTGTCGTGGAGAAGTATTGGACCCTTTGTGTCGACCAATGCCAACTGCAGATGCCACAGTTTTTGACGCAGCTCATTGACTTGTTGAGCATACTTCTCAGATGTAATGGTTTCGCCAGGATTTGGAGAGCTGTCATGGATCAGACCAGCAGCAGACCACCAAATAGTGACCATGACCTTTTTTGGTGCAAGTTTGACTTTGAGAAGTGCTTTGGAGCTTCTTCTCAATGGCCATTGAGTTGGCCATTGCTAGTTGCCATATATAAAATCCACTTTTTATTGCACATCACAATCTGATTGCAAAATGGTTCATTGTTGTTGCATAGAATAAAAGAAGACAACACTTCAAAATGATGATTGTTTTTGGATTTTTGCTCAGCTCATGAGGCACCTACTTATTGAGTTTTTCATCTTTCCAATTTGCTTGAAATGCCAAAAGACCATACAGTGATCAACACTGGGTTCTTTGGCAACTTCTTCTGCAGTTGTAAGAGGATCAGCTTCAATGATTCCTCTTACTTGGTCTTTGTCAACTTCCAATGGCTGGTCACTATGCTCCTCATCTTCAAGGCTCTAGTCTCCTTTGCAAAACTTCTTGCACAATGACTGCACTGTACGTTCATTAGCAGTTCCTGGGCTAAAGGCGTTGGTGATGTTGCGAGTTGTCTCTGCTACTTTACAACCCATTTTGAACTCGAATAAGAAAATTGCTCTAATCTGCTTTTTGTCTGATATTATTTCCATAGTCTAAAATAAACATAAACATCAAGCAATAAGTCCTTATCAAAAAAAAAGAGAAATGTCCATTAAAATGATGTATAACATAACCACATTTCTGTAAGAACGTATTCCAATATCAAATGGCAAATTCCGACCATGCAAAAACTGCAATTACTTTTGCACTCATGTAATATATGTAAAACCTTGATCAAGTCATCCAACTACTTTGGTATGAGTTCCTGAAGTAGATTCTGAAACAAAAACTTGAGCACAGGAATTTATTTGGAATTTGATCTCAAATAAGGAAGGAACTGAGGAAAGTGAGACAGAAGGGAGAGAAAGCAATAAAGCGGGGGTCTGAATGAGCTGTTCAAACTGTTGCTGTTTGAAACCCTCGTTTCTTACTCTCTGAACTTGGGGGTAAATCTAGGATCTCTTTCATAGCATAGTCTGAACAGCTGTTCAGCTGTTCAGCTGTTCAGACTGTAGGGGTTCAGTCCTTCTGGGGACCATTTGAGTCACCATGTAAACCTCAGATTTTTCCTGCCAAGGGACAGGCCAGCTAGGATATGTATCCCCTGTCTCTTTTCTCTCACCGTGTGAGAGCTACCCCTGGCAATTTCTAGCTGCTGGTCTGATGGGTTGAGAAGCACTTGAAGTAAGAAGCTGTAAGCTTCAGGTGAACTCAGCAGCGAGCTCCAGGGACATGGAGTGTGAAATTAACAGCATCTGCTCTAGCAACCAATCACTGACTGGGTTTCCTGATGTATATTAAAAAAATAACATATCTTGCAGGATAGTTGTGGACATTAAAATTTTCTCATATTCATTTTTATTAAGAAGAAATATTTACTCTAAATGTTTCAGGGGATGGGGCAGAGTGATGAAAGCATGCAGCAGCAGTATGGTTCTCATAGCACATGAATCCTATGACCTGGGAAGCAGGAGTTATAAGCCTGTCTTGTCTTCAGAATCTCCTTTGAACAGGCTCCAAGAGAGGATTTTGATAAGGACTTAATGAAAGAGGCCAAGTAGTAAAGTTTGGGTTTATTGCAAATGTTTATTTAACTCAGACACTTCAAAAGCATTTTTTTTGAGAAACAAGTTAGCTGAATCAACATCCCTGACCCACATCAGGATCCTAGCCTGGGGTGCTGAATTTAGTTAGAGCATTTGCTAACCTAAGGCTCACATGGGAGTACACCTGTTTAAGATTTGACAGTCTAATGTCAAGTTTCAAGGTTGCTTTTTCCTTGGTGTAGGAGGGGACACCTGAAGTAAGATTGGTGAAGGGCAGTGGTTCTCAAACTTGAGCATGCATTAGGGGGACCTGGAAGGCTTATTAAAATACAAATTTCTGGGTTCCACACCCAGAGTTTCTGATTTAGTAGGTCTAGGATGTGGTCCAAGCATTGGCTTCTCTGAGAAGTTCCCAGGTGATGCTGATGTTGTCTGGGGAACACATTTTGAGAACATATGGTTTAGAAGAAGCAAGAGTCATATGAATGAGTAGGAGAAGTCAAGGGTGGGAGTGCTCTGCTGAGAAGTGCATTAGAAATATGGTCAGACCCAAATTCAGTATCAGCCTCTACTCTTTGGTCTTTGGAGATCATTGCAAGTTCATCCTCCAAATGAATGCTTCTATTTACTTTTAGTTCAGAATTTTGCCTTATTCCTACCCTAGCCCATAAATGCACCACCTCAGACTAGCCTTCCAGAAGAAGACTGAACTTGGAATCGAAAGGCGAACTTCACTAATAACTAGACTTTGCATGGAAGGAAGACAAAGACAAAGAAAAAGAGAAAGAAAGAAGAGAAGGAGTGAAAAGGAAAAGATGACAGACAGACAGGGAGAAAAATAACATTATGAACCCTTCTTGTGTTCCAAGATCTATACTTTAAATTTTCACATACTTTAGAATGTTGAAGTCTCACAAATATTCAGCAAGACATGTGTTATTATCTCCATCAGGAAACTGGAGCTTAAAGAGATTATAGAATTTGCCCAAGTAGGCAAGACTTACGAAACGCATAAGCAGGACTCAAAACTAAAACTGTTTCATTCTAACTCTATTGAAATTTCTACCGTTCTCTACTGTCAAAAAAATTGTGTCACTCACTATAAAGGGATCATAAATGATTTGGAATTGGAAAGCAGAATCATATGGGCAAAACAGTGGTTGCCTCAAATGTTCAACTGATTTTTGTATTTACAATCATGTTGTCTCTATAATCCTCGTTTCTTACTCTCTGAACTTTGGGGTAAATCTAGGATCTCTTTCATAGCATAGTTGTAAAAATGAGGTGAGACTAGGTAATCTCTCTGCCTTTGTATCTGCTAATCTCATGATCTCGGACTGAGACTCTATTCTAGGTAGAAGCAATTATGTTGCACATACCCCAGGAATGGTAGTTCTGATTCAAGAAGAGATCCCTCAATACAGGGCTTCTCAGAATGCTGAGAATGGGTCCAGGGAAATGAACGTGGGGCCACCAGCTTGACCAAAGTGGAAGCCTATGAGGCCATCACTTTTCTCTGAATGGGGCCATGACATAGCCTAACAGCTTGAGAATTGATGGTATTCAACCTAGAGAATTGTTTCAGTATCCTAGTAAAATTTGCCTGTCCAATGAAAAAATGCTGGTGATTTTAAGGTGGTCAGTTCTGTACAGTTTTATAATTTCTACACAAATATTTCTAAATTTCTCCATTTAAGGCAGGGCATTGGCAATATTTGGTATGATCAAATTTAGCTTGCAAAATGTAGAGTTCAAAAGAAGAGTGCAAGAAGGAAATTCCAAGAACAACTTTCACTGAGAGATGAGGGTGATTCCCAGTGGTTGCATTATCCAGATGTGGGATGATCTTGCCCAGGCATTCCCTTAAGTGGTATTAAATCTGATACTGGACACACACTTACAGAGCATATTATGCAGAAACAGACAGTGGGTCTGGGTAAGTGCTGTGTCCTTTCCACCTTCTAGTCTAGGCAGGTGTTTAAAATACTGGGATCTAGGACAAGTTACGAGTCAAGAAGAAGATCCATTGTGGCCATTTGAGATGCTTCAGCAACATGCTATTTGGTAAGCATCAGTCCAACATTATCTAGACTCTGAAAAGAGACTAGGTTGAAACAAGAAAAGACCTCTTTGAACTTGTAAGTAAACACAAACTGCAGAAGTATACCTGTCCAGTATCAAGCAATTTTTCTAAGTACAAACCACAACCAAATTTAAAAACTAAATCCTACATGATATTCAAATATGTGGTTCTTGATGTGGGCCAAAAGGGAAATTAAAAGGGCATGAAAGAGAATCCAAAGGGTGGGGATCAGCAGTGCTGTTTGTTTGAAGCTCATTTGCATAGAGAAAAATATTTGACTATGAAGGCCCTCACACGTGAAAACTAGAGCACCAACCCTATGAAAATCACATAATCTGATCTCACCCTGCTAAAGTTTAAATCTGGACTCATTTATGTAAATTATCTGGAAGAAGGTAATTTTTAATATTTTAATGCTTGAGTTCTTCCACTGAAGAAGTTCCACATAGAAGAAGGAGCTTACCACTTGAGGCTGTGTCTCCTCTCCCCTGAGAAGCATTCCGGAACAAAGCTTTGTCATCTGAGATTGTGTGTGTGTGTGTGTGTGTGTGTGTGTGTGTGTGTTGTGCATGTCTGTTTATGCACATGTATGGCAAAACTAGAGGACAGAGTAAAATGAAGCCATTTTAGAAGCTGAGGCCCAAAGAGGCATCCCCAAACAAAAGTATAAAAAACAGATTGAAAAGGGGTACAGGACCAAGAATCCAAACCCTAGGAACAGGGAAGAAGGAAGGGGCTTCACAGTAGCAGTGTTTAGTGATGGGATTTGCAGGCAGCTGCACCAGCTCCCTGCCTATGCCACTTACAAGTCATGTTGACTGACATAAAGTACTCTGGTTCTCAGAACTTCTGCTTCCTTATTGATTACATAGTAGAAATACCTACATTATGGAGTTATTTTGAGATTGAACTGAGATAATATGTATATAATATTTGGGAAATTCCCTAGATCTAAATGCTTAATCATTGTGGGCTAGTGTTATTGGGGAGGAAACAGAAAGAGATTCGGAGCAAATGCCAACTAAATCCATTCTCTAAACTTTATATGCCACTCAACATGGATGGGATATCAGACTGCACAAAAGGGCTTGATAGCAGCAGTATAATGTCACTGTGAGGCTTAAATAAAATTAGATAAAATTATATGCACACACAAAATTATATATAATTGTCTGGTACATAGCATTCAGCAATTCATAGCTCTTATTTTTATTGAGAAAATATCTTTCACCTATGTTCCTAAGATTAATTAATGCTAGAAAATGCTCTTGTCATGAATATGAAAGTCAGAAAAGAGAAAATAATGTCAATAATAAATATGGGGGAAAAGTCCAACATAAGGATATGAATTAAAACAATGATAACATTTTTTACATAATATAACACAGATATTATTTATTTTAATGGCAAGTCCCGGTGATGCAGAGGATTCACTAAAGTAAGCTTGGTTATACATAACTTTGGGAATGTAGATGAGAATGAGCCCCTTTAGAAAGTTATTTGGTAATATATAATAAGAGCCTTCAAGCATTCAAAACCTCTTCCCAATAATTCCATTTCTTAAAGACCAACCTATGGAAATAATTTAAAACACAATGGAAAATGGATGACTGTGCTTCCCTGTAGTATTTTTTCCAAGACAAACAATGGGAAAAACCCTAAATAGTTAATAGAGGAGGGATGTTAGCTTATGTAACTTCTACTTTGGAATATTTACTCAATGAAATGTCATATAGCCATTAAAAATAATGCCAAAACAGAGTTTAAAATAACATATTAAAAGCTTACAATGTCATGCTAAGGATAAAAACAAGATATAAAATTGTTTAAACAGCAGACTCACAGTATATAAAACAACTCAATAAAAACTGAAAGACAATATACTGATCTGATAGTGATGATCTAAAGATGATTGTTAATTTTCTTTATGTTCTCCTGTATTGCAATTTTTTAAAATAATCATGCATTTTTGAATAATAGTAAAAAAAATCCAAATTCTTTAAACATCCCAGTTACCAAATTCTCTAGTACAGGAATCAGAAACTATAGTGCAGGAGTCAAATCCAACCTGGTACCTGCTTTTGTAAATAAAGTTTTATTAGAATACAGCTATTCTCATTGACGTAGGTATTGTTTATGGCTTTTTCACTAATATGGCATCGTCATGTAGTTGTGATAGAGACAGTATGGACCACAAAACCCCAAATATTTGCTATCCGACTTTCTACAAATCTTGAAAGTGGATGCTCTCTAAGCTCAGAAGACATTTCAACATCCTAGTAGAAAGTATCTGTCAAATGATAAAATTACTGGTGATTTTGAAATGACTGGACTTTTTTTTCCTATAATTTTATAACTTCTACACAGAAAACTCCATATTTCTCCATTTAAGTGAGCATACCGGCAGTATTTGCTAATACTAATTTTAGCTGGGCTGTGGAATTCAAAAGTACAAGATGGGAACTCCAAGGACAGCTTTCACTGCAAGATGAGGATGATTCTTAGCTATTAAATTATCCAGACATGGGACAGTCTTGTACAGGCATCTTGTTACTCTTTGGGTGATATTAAATCTGATGCTGAACAATTAGAGGGCATATTATAGGAAACAGGCAGTGGGGCTGGGTAAGTGCTGAGTTCTTTCCACCTTGAAGTCTAGGCAGAGTGGCTGAAAAACTGGACACTGGGATGAGATATGAGTCAAGTGGAGAATATGTCATGACCATCTGGGATACCTAAGTTACTTTACTTGGACCACATTTCCACTACTCCATTCTACATCATCTATTTACAAACTACCAGCTACAGGAAACTCATCCTTTCTAAGGTACTCCATTCCACAACTGTTTATTTTTTTAAATTTATAAGTACCAAAGGGCTTACCTTGTATATCTGCGCACCCCTTGACCCTTGGCATTATCTTGGGAGGTTCCAATAGATTTCTCTTCTGACTTCTAGTGATTAAAGGCCACTTAAGTTCCTTTGCATCATCTCCTTCCTCCCTGTAGCTTGGCCTGTGGGGCCTACACTGGCACTTAGAGGCATGTGGGAAGGAAGATGTGAATGTTCCTTATCCGTTGGTGTTTCTGCCTCTTCTCCATTAGTCTTCATGGCCTTATTAAGATGGGATCCTGATTCTGGCTCTCTGGGGTGCCTATGTCAGCTCTCCTTCAGGCCTTGTAAGGCTTCCACAGGTGCTAGTTAAGTGTGAGACTTAACTGTGGATCTCTTTAATTGCTCAGGTTCCCAAGTTGGCTATGCATCTTATATCCTTTGATGCTGTGGTCCGCTGCCTCCAGACCACCATAGGTGACTCTTTGTACTCAAGGGAGATGCCTTTCTTCATTATAATTTGACCTGTGGGAATTCATACATTCTTGTCTCACCAAATTGTAAGGGTACAGATGCTTTCTCTGCCTCTTGCCACTTTCCTTTCCTTCCCATCTGCACAAGTAGGCAACAGTGTAGAGCAAGCTGCCTACGCAGAAATCCAATATTCATGTGTGGTTCGGAGCCACTCCCTCCTCTTGGCTTCAGAAAAGTGTAGGACAACTTCACTGGACATTCTACTGGTCCAAGTCAAAACTCTGACAAATTTACTCTTCCTTCTACTCCCACTCAAAGTGTCTTTTTACATTGATTGATATGGGAGGTGACTAGGTGCCTGGGGTGATTGGCAGAAACAGCAGAACTGCTGAAGTGCTTTTGGATGAACACCCAAGGAAGATTTCTGTGATGATTTGCAGCTCTATATAGATGTTTAGGGCACTAATGATTTCTTATCTTCAGCTTTGGGGTCTACTCACAATTTTGGAGCAACAAGCAAAGCCCAACTCAAAAGTCTGTTACATTGTCATTGACCAGCCTCATCACAGTTAGCTAGAGTATGTTCTGTGAAGTCCAGTCCTAGGAAATGCTTCTGCAAGAATCTCCCTCATGGAAAACACTGTGAATAAAAAAGGCTTTGACGAGTCCTACAGTTTATTTTCTTCATGTAGGAATGACCACTGTGTCCTAGTTTACAGTGTATACAATTTTTTCCTTTAAATATGCTCTCCTTCATTCATTTATTCATTCAACCATCCAAAATATATTAAGTACTTGCTCTACTCGAGGTATGAATTCAGTATATCTACTGGAAAAGTTATTTGTAATCTTATTCTTTTGTCACAACAACCCTTTGAGATGGATGCAGCAGATAATTTACTATTCTCATATTACACATGAGGGATCTGAAGATCAGAAATACTGAATAATCTTTCCAAGGTTATACAGCTATTAAGAAAGTAGAGAGGCCGGGTACGGTGGCTCACGCCTGTAATCCCAGCACTTTGGGAGGGCGAGGCGGG
>NW_012101776.1:1129364-1133512 GCF_000951045.1 Mandrillus leucophaeus
AAGGAAGGAAGGAAGGAAGGAAGGAAGGAAGGAGAGAGAGAGAAAGAAAGAAGGAGAAAGAAAGAAAGGGAAATCAGAAGAGGAGGGGAAGGAGCAGGAAATTAACTAGCATATTGTGAGATCCTAGACTTCATCATACTACTACTCAAGAATGTTTAGGAACAAAGCCAATCTACAAGGAAAGAAAGTATGGAGACAAATTCTGAATTCTTAAACAAATTTGACAGTATGATTGAATGCTGGGACAACATCAGATTTTTAATATAATTTTGAGGCACCATTTTGCATGTCGTGGTGAGACAATTGAGTAAACACTGGCTGAGTCTCGCATCAGAATTCTCTCTCTCTCTCTCTCTCTTTCTCCCCGCTCCACCCCCGTCCCCTTTCTCTATGTGATTTTAAATGCCAGAAGACTCACCTTGGGACATTGGTTGAACTGATGGACAAACAAAGGAATGACAACAAATAGACTCATTTAATTGGCCAAACAACAAAAGTAGACTGACTATGAATAGTAGGCAACCAGCTGGTGTCAGCTTTTTCTGAACTTGGTGAGAAACTTCATCAAGTTATCTACCAGTCATAAGAGAATTCCAGAAACCCTCTTTATTTGGAAGCATGAGTATTGGAACTGAGCAACAAGGGTTGAGTATGTTTGAAACTGGAAAAGAAAGCTTCACACAGTACTAAATATAACTTCCTGCCAGGCAGGTATGGGCTGCTTGCCACATTTTGATGGTTGTCAGGATCCCAAAACCACGAAGAAGGCCAATGTTTTGATACTAAAATTGCTTTCAAGTCAGGCAAATTTGCCTTATTTAGGGGGAGATGAGGTTGGAAGGAATTAGTTAATTATCTCTCACTCCTAAACTTTCCAAATTTTAAATATAAAATTTACTTTTGCATAACTAGAAACAAAATTAAGATAATAAAATTGCCTCTTACGTTCACAGCATGCTTTTTCATAGAAAGACAACTTGAAATATACATTTACCAAGACAAACTTAAAGGAAGGTAAATAGAAACAAAGGAAAGTCCCATTATATCAAATGACATTGACCAAACAATGCCTCTTAGAACTTCTATTCCTGTTTTCTTTTAAGTTTCTTTTGGACAGCAACATCCTTGAGGGCAAGCAAAAGGTCTGTCTTCTTCCTTGTTTTATTCCCAGTGCCTGGTGATGTGCCCTGCACATGAATACAAGAACTCTCAAATTCCTGTTCCCTGGAGACCACAAAGGGGTAATTACTCACTCTGAAAGTAGCAAAATGGGTGGTGCGACTGAACTATTTACATGCGCAGGGTTAACTATAGGTAAATCCTAGCTCTAATATGAATACGAAGGATTCTGCTTTTCTCCATCACTAATGTTTGGCTCTCTCCAGAGTGAAGGCAGGCAGCCTTTTTCAGAGGTTGGCAAATCTAAACATTGGCAAAATTGTGAGGTTTGCTGTTTATTTTGGCTACATTTGTAATGTACTCCTTATGACCCAAGTATCTTTCTTTGGCAGCGGCGTTCTCCATCTCTCCAAGGTCTGAGAAAAGCCTCACCTCACTAATTCTTGGAAAAATGGGTCCATTCAACTTCTCATTCCTTTAGAGTCTTATGGTTACAAGGGTGTCCCATAGGTACAGGAAATCATTAACATGACAGGAGACCATAATCAGTAGAAAAAATGATCCAGACACATCAGGCTGAAACTTATCAAATGAAAAGGACCATAAAGCCAAACATTTTGACTAAAAAATATTGTAATTTGATCTCAATGCAGAAGATCAGGTTGGTTTGTAGATTATGTTTTTTAAAAAAATCTAGAAGGAGGAGAGGTAAGGTGAGTATGTGACCACAAACTGATCCTGGAGTATAGTGTAACTTTGTAAATATATGCAAGGGGGAGTCCCCGGAAGAAACACTCAAAGACCTTCAAAGAAGTCAATGATCTATAGCTAGGAACATCTCAAGGAGACATGTTATGCCACATCCTATGTCATTTAAATTCTCTAAGCCTCAGGATTTCCATCTGAAAAGCAGAAATAAAAAACCAATGGTGTCTTGTCCTCAGTGATACCATGATGATTAAATAAGTCTAATTACAAGTTGTTCTGATTATTAGTATTATTTTAACACTAATAAATTCAAAGTTACATTTATCTGGGACTACATTAAGGAGCATTGGAAGAATGAAGCTGGATATAGAAGTTCCAGTTTAATAAAATCATTTAGCAGAATACGTAAATTATAGATGTAAATGTATATAACACAAGCTTAATGTACATCAAGCCAGACTTTTTGGTTGATTAGGATTTCACCCGGCATTTAAGGTGCTTTGAATGGACCCCTACTTCTGCAACTTTGTTTTCACCCATTTGCTGCCTACAGTTGATGTCCCAACAGCCAAGATGCTTTTTGCCTTCAAGTCATTCCATCATCTGACCCCTCCACTCAAAATGTTTTCTCTTACCCTATTACTTGTTTATTTCTTCAAACCCACTACCCTCAAAGAGAAAACTATGTATTTATTTATTTCATAGTTGATGACTCTGTATGTTTCAGGCATGGAGAGTCTGAAATAATTTTAACTACAGGTTTTAGGTTGCCTTGCTGAAGGAATGCTACAAAACAGAGTTTCAGGATCTTAGAACAATTAAGATGTAACTTCTCACCAGTGTGTGGGGGCCTGTGGAAACTGACTCAACATTTCCTGCATAGAAACAGCATATTATTTCAGGGAGAGCCATGAATGTAAATCTTAAGAGTATATTTCAGCCAGAGATTTTTGAAGCACTTTAGGAACATGAATACCCTTATTCTTCTTATTCATAAAACACACATCTATTGATGCTGATCATAAAATCTCTTGTTAAGCATTCTTAGGTACCCACACTCGCTGATGCATTTTCTCAATGGAGTCTAGCCTCCCTTGAGGTCTCCATTCTTGGGCTGTAACTCAGAAACCCTACCCTTTGGAGTGTGCTTTGGCCACTTTCAGGAACAGGGATTTCTCTGTTTAGATCAAGAGAGCATAATGAAACATTGTCTGCTACAGTATCAAATGTGAAGTTTCCGCTAAACTAATTGCTGGGGAAAACATTTTGCCTTCATCAAGCAGGGCCTGAAGTCAGAAAAATGGAAATGGAAATGAGGGGTTGGAGAGGGTGGGCAGAGAATTTGCATGGACGGGGGGAAAGTTTTCCATAAACTGAAAAGCTTTGCCTGGGGGCTGAAATGAAGATGGTGTTCCGCTTGGTTCTACCATCTAGAAAGGAGAAGCTGGCTAGGGCTAAAGAAAATTGAAGTCTAGACAAGACCACCCTTCCACTCACTAATCTTGATTCTGTTTACTCATTTGCCAAATTATGATAATTCTAACTGCTGTGTGTACCAACTCTTAAACACATTTTATATAAAGTTCAGGTGAGACACAGAAATAGATATGAAAACGTAATAAAGAATAGAGCAGTGATTTTCAAAGAAGTTGGTTTTGAAGTGAAATTGAATTCCCATCAGGAGCTTTGTGCTAAAATGTATGCACCATTTCCTCCTTCCTTGTCCCCCATCCTTGTACTGAAAATTAAAATGATTAATTTGAAACTCTATATTCGAATATAGTGAGAAGACAGCACTACAACAACAATGCACCCAAACAAGTGAACATTTATTATTTTATATGTACTAAAAACTGTGCTAAATCATTTACATACATTTCATCACTTAATTCCCATCATATCCTTATTGGTTGTATACCATTGTTGTCCTCTTTTCACAAATGAATAAGCTGAGCAAATGAGGAAGTATGTTTAATGAACGATCTCACTTATAAAGAACCACTGTCTATACTTCAACAAGGGAGGAAAAAAATCACATAATATACTTGGGATTTCATACTGGGGCAATTATTCCAAGGGTAAAACTAAATATCTACCTTGTGTTACTCTTCTCATCTGTCAATTAAAGAACACTGAGAAGTTTGCTTTACCACAACTTCTTCTTAGGAGTGGGTGTGACTTCAGCTAAATTCAATGTTTAGAGAACTTAAGTTAATGTTTTAAAACATATTGTAGTTATTTGGACTGGGAGCCTGTTGTCCCAATCTTAGTAGTCTACATCTACAGAGCATGTGACCGTCAATGGATTATTTAATCTCCCC
>NW_012101776.1:1134827-1137151 GCF_000951045.1 Mandrillus leucophaeus
AAAAAGAAAAAGAAAAGAAAAGAGAAGAGAAAGAAAAGGAAATAGACAGTGGACCTTTGCTGGTGAATCTGGAATGGAGAACCCTGCTTAGACTCCAAGACAAAATAGGCTGTCAGCTCCTTCCCCAGATTTGAGTGAACTAAAGACCGATAAAGCCATTGATCAATAGCTGGTCTCTCTTACCATGTGAAGCCGTTCACACCACACAGTTGAAGAGAATGGGTGCATACCAAGAGGTGGTATCTAAAAGAGATTGGAGAAGAGAGTTAGGCTGCATGTGCTCAGGGTTCCTTGGCTAATCTCTAATATCATTGCCCCTTGGAGTAGAGGAAGTAGGTAGGGGAGAGAAAACTAAGGATTTTGGCATACTCTTAATATTTCCAAGAAGACAAAAGTTCTTATTTTATGGGCCTACTCAGAAACACTAAAAGAGAGAGAATGGAATCATCTCTCTCAAATAATAACACCAACCTCATAGGAATGTCCTGAGGCTAATATGTGAAGTACGGATGCTTTTAAACTTACAATGGAGTTACATCCCAATAAACCCATTGTAGGTTGAAAATAATATTATGTTGAAAATGCATTTAATACACATAACCTACTGAACATCATAACTTAGCTTTGCCTGCCTTAAATGTACCCAGAACAGTTACATTAGCCTACAGGTTGGCAAAATCATCTAACACGACACTTTTTTTTTCATAACAAAATGTTGATTTTCTCACATACTTTATTGAATACTATAATGAAAGTGAAAAGCAGAAAGTTTGTATCAGTACTCAAAGTACAATTTCTATTGAGAATTCCTTTTGTACCACCCTAAAGTTGAATCCTCATAAGCCTGGGACTTTCTGCTTTGAAGTTCTTTTAACTGACCTATAGCAATGCTCTCCAAGCCACTCAGTTTGAGATCTACAATAATCTGATGCTGGTGTTTAGTCGGCCAATTTCTAGTAATCCCTTACACTTCTATCCTTGGCAGTTAAATTTTACATGTGCCAAGAATCAGTCATATTGACTTCCAAGCTCATTTATTCTACTGGAATTAACTGATTAATAAAAGGCTGTGTAAACACATGAAATATGATTTTGATAAGTCAATATTTTGGAAGGGTTGATAAAAATAACGCTCCCAAGAGTGCTATTGCAACACTATTGTAAAACATTGGAGAAAACGTAGAATCTTAAGAGGTTTTGTCTTTTGATTGTTGTTTATATTTTTTACATTTTCTCTCCTTTCAGAAAAAGAACTAAAAATTACAGATAAATATATTACTGTATTATGGGTGTGGCTTATAAAAGAAAGATGACACATAACTCTATTTTATGGGCTCATTATCAAAGGCAAGGACTGCTCTTTATTCAAAGATTGGTGAAAGGAAGTTAATTATTAAGATACATTTTCACTTTTATGAGTTAAAACTTCTACTGAACGAGAAAAATCAGTTGTAAGGTAAAATTATAAATATTACAAAAGATTCAGGAAGGCGACTTCCTTGAATACTATTCAAAGGCATTTACAAATGAAGATCTGGCTTAGATATGTTAACAATTGAATAAAATACATTAATCAAGATCATGACACCATAGACAGTTTAAAAGTGACTCATTTGACTCTCAAGAAATTTAGAGAAATCCTTGGAAAATTTGTGACTCCCGGTATGTTTTTGAAAAATATGATTCTTTTGATTAGGCTACAAATTCTTGATTGTTCCACATATGGTGTCTACTTTGTATGTAGCACAGTGCTTGATGTATATCAAGACTTTAACAATGATATGTATTCATATATGAACATATTGCTATTAGTAGTAGTACTTGTTGCATTTAACTTTGCCCTCTATCCTAACGTAGATATTAAGGAGCCAGTTGGCAGTCATGACTTCTGTCTTCACATGTGTTGCTCCTATAAAACCACTCTTCTGGTTATGACTACCTGCCCAGACAAAAAAAAAAAAAAAGTTTTCTTGTGACTCTATTTCTGTCCGACTATTTACCTAATTCTTCCCTGAGTGCCCATGTAGGGCAATAAGCGATATTAGGAGCTGATTTGATAGCTCATCCCTAAACTAAAGTGTATCTTAAATTTGACTAAATTCCATAAATGTTTTATTAGGACCATTCATTCTGTTACTTGGTTAGCTTATATAATTTATAAAGAAAAAGAAAGAAAGAAAGAGAGAGAGAAGAGGAAAAAAAAAAAGGAAGGAAGAACTCCTGCCTTCAAGGACTTTATAACTGAGCTAAGTACATTGGCACAGAAATGAACAACTCTAATTTAGGACTTTATGGAAGAGGAAGAATGAAGACTAGACAGAGAA
>NW_012101776.1:1139956-1140961 GCF_000951045.1 Mandrillus leucophaeus
CTAGATGTTAGGAATAATCCTGTCCCTCTTAAAGGATGATACTGTAGTAGGATGGAGACCAGTAATAGCAAAGAGAGTTCCAAGAATCTCCATCATGATCTTCCCAAGGAAGTGGTTTTGAGGTCTGCTTATATGTCAGTTGATCATAATAAAACAATCAAATAAGAATGATAGAGGGTTTCAACAAGACAATAAAAGATGAAATATTATTAATTCCAGCACTAGAAAATCTCAAAGACAAGGCAAGATAGTAATACTATAGTGATTAAGAGAATGATCTTTAAAGACATTCTTGCAGCTTGTAATTACATAACTACTTTTATGATCATTAAATTAATATATAATTAATATAGTCTCCCTCTCTAAGCTATACATTTCACTTAGATAGCAACTATAACTATTTTATGCATATATTGCCAGCAAGCACAAGTATACTACCGAAGTGGACTTATGGACTTATTGGTATTTTGGTCCAATACTAAAGTACTGAATAAATGAATAATAGATTCAAATTTCAGTCTTCTTTATTACTAGCTATATAAATCTTAACTTTAGTAATCTAATCTCTGCTATTTTTAAATTCATCTGTAAAATTAAAACAATAGTAGTGTCCACCTCTTTGGGATTTTTCAAAATAAAATAAGATAATACATCTAAGCTATGAAGAAAATGGTGGGTAGAATAAAAATAATACGGTTGACATTGTATAATATTCATTACACCATTTTTCCTTCAAGTTCTGAGCCAATTAAGAAATAGACAGTAGACCGGCCAGGCGTGGTTGCTCACGCCTGTAATCCCAGCACTTTGCTAGGCCGAGGTGGGCAGATCATAAGGTCAGGAGTTCAAGACCTGCCTGGCCATGATTGTGAAACCCCATCTCTACTAAAAATACAAAAAAAATTAGCCGGGCATGGTGGCAGGCACCTGTAATCCCAGCTACTCAGGAGGCTGAGAAGAACTGCTTGAACCCGGGAGGCAGAGGTTGCAGTCAGCCAAGATGGC
>NW_012101776.1:1142626-1158992 GCF_000951045.1 Mandrillus leucophaeus
GCGACTTCCTTGAATACTATTCAAAGGCATTTACAAATGAAGATCTGGCTTAGATATGTTAACAATTGAATAAAATACATTAATCAAGATCATGACACCATAGACAGTTTAAAAGTGACTCATTTGACTCTCAAGAAATTTAGAGAAATCCTTGGAAAATTTGTGACTCCCGGTATGTTTTTGAAAAATATGATTCTTTTGATTAGGCTACAAATTCTTGATTGTTCCACATATGGTGTCTACTTTGTATGTAGCACAGTGCTTGATGTATATCAAGACTTTAACAATGATATGTATTCATATATGAACATATTGCTATTAGTAGTAGTACTTATTGCATTTAACTTTGCCCTCTATCCTAACGTAGATATTAAGGAGCCAGTTGGCAGTCATGACTTCTGTCTTCACATGTGTTGCTCCTATAAAACCACTCTTCTGGTTATGACTACCTGCCCAGACAAAAAAAAAAAAAAGTTTTCTTGTGACTCTATTTCTGTCCGACTATTTACCTAATTCTTCCCTGAGTGCCCATGTAGGGCAATAAGCGATATTAGGAGCTGATTTGATAGCTCATCCCTAAACTAAAGTGTATCTTAAATTTGACTAAATTCCATAAATGTTTTATTAGGACCATTCATTCTGTTACTTGGTTAGCTTATATAATTTATAAAGAAAAAGAAAGAAAGAAAGAGAGAGAGAAGAGGAAAAAAAAAAAGGAAGGAAGAACTCCTGCCTTCAAGGACTTTATAACTGAGCTAAGTACATTGGCACAGAAATGAACAACTCTAATTTAGGACTTTATGGAAGAGGAAGAATGAAGACTAGACAGAGAATGTTGTCAGTTATTCTATCTTGGTGTGTGGAGCTAGAGGTAGCTCATAGAGGGCTCAAGATTATTTAAAAACTAATTTTGGTTATTTGTATTGGGTCGTGAAGTATAAGCAAAACTTTACAGATTAACGTTGATGAGGAAGAACATTACATATCAAGCAGAACCGAGAAAGAATAAGGAATATATAGAGAATGGCTGTTGGTTTGGTGTGTCTAGAAGGAAAACCATGCTTGCCTCAACGAGAGAATAAATAGTAGAAATATGAGAAGATTAATCTAGAAAAGCAAATTGATTTAGTATAAATACAAGAATATCCTAAACAGCTCAATAAATTACTCTCTGAAGAATCTGGTTTATTATCATAAGATAGTGGTTCTCAAGATCCACAGAACCTAATAACTGGTCAGAAATGAAATTATCAGGCCTGACCGCAGACCTACTGAGTCAGAAACTATAAGTGCTGGTTCCAGGAATTGATGTTTTAATTCCATATGCAGGTGATTCTGATACAAGTTTGAGAACTACAGCCATACGCAGAAGAGATTATTCATAAAATGTTAATCAGGAAACAGCATAGTCACATCTGAGCTTTTCAGTAATTACCCTGGCCCCTTGTAGAGAATGGACTGCAAGCAGGGGTGCTGGAGTTTTCCTAGGGGGATCTTTAGTAGCTAAAGGGAGAAGCAAGAAGAGTATGAACATCAGGAGTGGAGGAAGGAGGGAGAAGGAAAGAAAGAGCCAACAGAAAAATCTGTGGTAATCAAATTCATCTTTGACCTTCAATCACTGAATGGAAGTAGATAATTGAGGTGACAGAAAATGGAAGAGTTTAGGTTGCAATTTTTTCTTCCTAGTCTGAGAGGTTCAGTTGATGGTGAACCTTTTGGGGAACACAGGTGGAGGAGGGAAGCTCCTTCAATTAGGAAATTATGGAACTTTTAGTCAGGTTCTTTAAGAGTTGTATCATGAGTGAAAATTGACCTCACTATAGTCATTTGTTCGTTCATTCGTTATACAGTAACATTAATTATTAAGCATCAGACACTTTGATGGTTACAAGAGACAGGTGAATCAGATGTTTCTCCTTTAGGACCTTTTGAGTTAGCTGACATGTAAGAAAGAGGCAGACACATCATGTGGAGGGGACAAATCTACTTGGGAACAACTCCCATTGTGATGGGATGTGATCACAGTTTGTCCCTTGCTATTTATCCTATTGTTCCTCTCAGGTTCTTAGAGGAGAGGTCATATCTGTTGATGGCTGAAGGAACGTCAGGTGCTCAGAGATTTTCAGTTTTCATAAGGACAATGGTGGGATCTTTGATCTGTGAGCTGCTCATGAGTTCAATCTCAGAAACTTGCTTTGTACTTGAAGTACAAAGCAAGTTCTACTTTACTCAGGGGTAAAGGAATAAGTTCTACTTTACCCCTAAGGAAATGAAGAGATAGAAAAGAGAGATTAAACTTGTCCAGACACATAGATCAAGTCTCTGGCAAAATGCAAATTCTTGTTTGCATGTCTGGTGTTTCTTTTTGAGTGAACAAATGGAAAGAGCCAGTATAGGACAAAGAAATCAGCTTGTGCTACTACCGATTGACAAATGTTGTCGAGTGGTTTAATAAAATATTCTAAACACATGAAAATATTATACATTTATTTATTTTAAAAATAGGTTGACATTTTACTAATGTAAAAATATGGCCGGGTGCAGTGGCTTATGCCTGTAATCCCAGCACTTTGGGGGGCCAAGGAGGGCAGGTCACGAGTTCAGGAGTTTGAGACCAGCCTGGCCAATATGGTGAAACCCCATCTCTACTAAAAATACCAAACTTAGCCAGGTGTGATGGCAGATGCCTGTAGTCCCAGCTACTTGGGAGGCTGAGGCAGAAGAATTGCTTGAACCCGGGAAGTGGAGGTTGCAGTGAGCTGAGATCATACCACTGTACTCCAGCCTGGGTAACAGAGAGAGACTCTATCTCAAAAAATAAAAATAAAAATAAAATAACATGATAAATTGTATCATGACACATGATACGTAATACAATGTACATGATGAATTATAAAATGTGAAAAAATCAAATTGCAAAGCAGAACGTGTAGTCTGCTCCCCAATATACATATATGAGAGTGTTAACAATGGTTACCTTTTGATGGTGGATTACTGATTTTACCATATCTTTTTATGTTGACTGATTTTTTTTTTGCCCTGAACATATAATATTCTTATAATCAAAGAAACAAAAAATCTATTATTTGTAAAATGTAATATATTAATACTTCCTAAACATATGCTAAAAAGGAATAATGATATTACAGTACTAAAAGTGACCAGTATCAAAAGTAGAAAAAAATAAGAAAGAATCATTTCTGCTTACATAACATCTTTACATTATAATCTCATGTAACGCCTACGTTAATGGTGTTAGGTATGTAACAATAATAACAACATAGAGAAATGTTCCATCTCAATGGAAAACAATGTAATATCTATAACACATTATTCCCAGTTATCTAATTTTGTTTCTACGGGAGCTATTTTACAACTCTGTACATTATAGACAACCGATGGCAATGCAAAATGATTCTTGTCCATAGACAGGTAAATGGTATCAATTTTATCCAGTGAAGATTCAATTGATTTCCCTCCCCAATGTGCAAGAGGCTAATCTTTCCTCCCTCTGTTCATTCATTTCAACATTCCTGATTTACAAATGTGTCTGTACTTTGGAATCTCCTTTGAACTGATTGTAACACCTCATTATTCTCAACATTAATGAGTTAAATAAAATCTTTTGCATGTATTCATTTTTATATTTGTATGAGATTTATAATTTTATCATTTTTTGGAAAATAATCTTTTAAGAATTACAACATTAGCTAATGTTTACTAAGAACTTTATATGCACCCAGCCCTGTTCTAAGTCATTTATATGAAACTATATTTTATCTTCACTATCTCTGAGGAGCTAATGTCAACTCTATTTTACAGACAAGGATCTAGAAGTTACCTAAAAGTTAAATAATTTACTCAAAGGGAAATGAGCGGTAAATGGTAGAGCAGGATTCAAATTCAGGCTGAGTCCAGATACTATGTGGTTCAGTAGACAGTATCATCTAATTTTTCCAGATGAGAAAACTGGACCTCTACAAGGTTAAAATTTACTCTTACTTTTCCTTTATTCAATTAATATTTTGAACACATACTAGGAGCCAGACACTAAGCTAGGTGTGGGGAACCTAGAAGTGAAAAAGGTAAGTAGATAGAACCCCTTGATTTTCATAGAGCCTAGAATTTTTTGATAATTGACTCCAAGTCTAATGCTGGTGGAGTCAGAGGGCCTGTTTCCTTTAAAAGTTTGTTTTCTTCAAGATTCTTGTTTTACTCACTTCCAGTCAAATGGGAACATTCAAAGGACTGGAATTATAACTTCTAGTAAGAACACACTGATGTCATGTTGTATCCTCTTGCTGCCTGGTGAAGAATGTATTCAAATAAATACACCAAAGGAGATGACTAATGATTTAATTGCAAACCTCTAAGAAAAGCATCCTGAATGGACTCCCTTTGAAAATGCCATGTCTTTCTGGAATATACTTTCCTGGCTTCCCTCCTTGGTGGGTCCCTCTTCAACCCTTCAAATTCTGTTCAGTCTTCAGAGCCTTTCTGAAGCCTTTTTTGGCCCTGTATCCCTTCCCTGACATGTAAAACTTGCTTCTCTTCTCACTCTAGTATTCCCTATCTCTGGGATCGTTTTAACTGTGGCATGTTAGCATGTGCTGGGGCAGTCATTTTTTCTGCACGTCTATTTCTCCCATAAAAGCATAAACTGACAAAGGAGAGGCACTGTGGCTTACTCATTTCTGCAGAACCTGGTATCTAGGAGCGGATTGGTGCACTAATGTGCTGGTAAACAATTCTTCCCATGCAATGTATATAGAGCAATATTCACTTATCCCAGTATACACAGTTCTCTACTATCTCTAGGTATTTGTATTTACTGATCCCTTTGTTGAAACCTCATCTTCATTTCATCTTCTGGGTAAAGCCTATGCTTCCTAAGGACCTCTGTTCATATATCTGTTCTTCCTGAAATATTTCCCGAACCTGAGTTAGATGCCCCTTCTGTGTGTTCTCCTATCACCTTAAACTTCCCCTATCACACCACTGGTATCATTTCATCATGAAGTGTAATTTCCTATTTATATGTCTGAATATATGTATAAGTATTTTTAAAATTCTTAAGGAGAGAAACTTTATTTCATCACTATGTCTTCAGATCCTATACATATAAATCCTATATGTACACATATAAATATGTGCTCATTTGTGTATTGAAATATATGTCAAAGGAGAAAAAAAGACCAATTTGTTCATGCTTGTTGCTACCTAGAAGGAATTTCTCTCTTAGGATACAGCATGATAGAATAGAAAGACCAACTTTAGAGTTAGAAACATGAATTTTGTTCCTGGTTCAGGCATTTATTAGCTATGTGACCTTGGGAAAATAGAATCAACGTATTAGGCCTTAATTCCCTTATAAGTAAAATGAGAATAAAAATCTCCACATTGTGCTATTTTCATGAAGACTAAATGAGGTAAGGTGTGTTGAGGGTCTGTGCTAAGTAAGCTCTAAATGAATATCCATTTCCTTCCTTTTCTATTTGTGGCCAGTGGTAAATTATAAAGACAGAATTTGGGCACATAACAGGATATCCTACATGAGTAGGAATGGCTTCCCAGGGTAATAGATAGTGTTGCCAACAATAGTGGAGAGAATGAGAGGAAGCAGCCACATAAACGAACCTTCTCAAGGTTTTACCCTTCAGAGTTCAATGTAAGGTTCAAAGGATGACTTTGAACATTAAACAGCATCATGAACTACCCAACAACGTTCCCAGCTGTGGCTTTCAATCAACACACATTTCTAAAGGCAAGGTGGCTCAGTGAGAGGCAGGAGACCTGGAATGTGCGAGGAATGAAAAGTCATCAGGGGTTCCTGGTATGCAAGGCATGTGCTAATGACACTAAGTGCACCTTCTTCCTACTCTACCCCTCCCCTGCCCCAAAACGGGAACTGTAAAGAGGTGGTATAAGCTTCCTGCATGGTATGGTGAGCTGTGTATTCCCTTCCTCAGGGATATTTTAAGGCCTTCAGACTTTTATCAAGTCATTCATGTTATAGCACCTATGGACAACATCTACATATTGTACTACAAGTGGCAAACAAAAAAAATTCTCCTGGCAGGACCAAATGAAGGATGAATGAAGCTAATGCAATGCTTTCTGGGCTGCTGAAAGCCCACGTTATATTTCCAGATGGTAGTTTGATCTTTCCATTATCTTGTTTTAAGAAAAGACTCACTTTTATGCCCAATAAATGATGTGACCTGTTGGTAGTTCATCAACCAGGTGAAACACTGAATTCATGCTAGACAAGCCCTACCTTCATTTTCTAGTGACAAGAGGCTAGAAACTGAAACATCTTTCTTGCAGGAAATAAGCTAGTTCTTACAGGTGTGTGTCCCCGTGTCCCAACATTCCTACCCTGCTCTGACTATTCCTACACATCGGACTGTGCTGCTACAATCCTGCAATAAACATGACAAAGCGGGAAATTCAGCCAACAAGGAAGGGGTAAGAGAGAAGTCCCATGCTACTGCAGAAAGGCCAGATTGGGAATGTGGAGACATGGATGCCTTTGGTACCTGACTGTTCTGCTAACTTGGTGGATGAGCTTGTTAAACAGAACAGTGCTTATTCAGGGTCAACCTCACTGTGGGTCAAGTCCTTAAATAATACTATTTTTAAACACTTCCTTGCCAACACTATATTATAATACCTATTCCAGACATGAGAAAACTGTGTATTAGATTGGTTGGGTAATGTGTCCAAGGTCAAAACGTGGTGGATCATATTGTGAACCAAATTTCATGTTCTTCCTTTTGATCCTGCAATCCCACTACTGTGTATCTACCTAGAGGAAAATAAGTCATTAACAAAAAACATACTTACACACTCATGTTTATAGCAGCACAACTTGCAATTGCAAAAATGTGGAACCAGCTCAAATGTCCATCAATCAACAAGTGAATAAATAAACTGTGATACATATATATATATGCATATATATATATTTCACTTACAGTGAAATACTACTCAGCCATAAAAAGGAGTGAATTAATGGCATTCACAGAAGCCTCAAAGGAACTGGAGATTATTATTCTAAGTGAAGTAACTCAGGAATGAAAAACCAAACATCATATGTTCTCACTCATAAGTGGAAGCTAAGCTATGAGGATGCAAAAGCATAAGAATGATACAATGGACTTTGGAGACTCAGGGGGAAAGGGTGGGAAGCAGGTGAGGGATAAAATACTACAAGCTGGGTTCAGTGCATACTGTTAGAGTGATGGGTGCACCAAAATCTCTCAAGTCACTACTAAAGAACTTGCTCATGTAACCAAATACCACCTGTTCCTTAAAAATCTACGCAAATAAAAGAAAAAAAATCCATGTTCTAATATATCATGCTGCCTCTCCAATAGCCTGCAAAATTTATCATTTTTACATCATCCTTTAAACATGAATAACTACCTATTACCAACTTCAGATAAAACTGCTCCAGTCCAGTGGGCACGGACTAGATAATGATAAGGCAGACACAGCACACTCTCTGCCTACTGGATGTCTTCACATGCAATTTCTCACTGGATTTCGGGCAAATCAATTTACTGGGCTGAGCTTTGTTTTTCACTTATGTAAAGTATGAAATTTAAACTAGATGATTTCTTAGATTCCTTTTAACTCACATTCTAAAATGAAAAGTAGACATTCTAGTGACATATTTCACACATGTGTATATACATACATTTAGTGTCTACATGATTATGTTTTTAAGGGGGACTGGAACCCTTGTCCTGACTTCTGCCTCTGGTGAAATCCATCCCATTTTCATTGCCCTGTCTTCATTCTTCCTCTCCTAACTAAAAGTAGGAACTCTCAGACCCAGCCTCTTGTATAAGTACGGACATACTTATGTCTATACTTCATTTTTAGCACCCTCGGCTTCCTATGATGATTAATGGTGGGCATATCCTATTTCCCCTATAATCTTGTAGAATTTCCTCAACTTTCTTACCAATGTTGGTAGTCTCAAAGATACTCAGCCAAATATCAGCACCAGAGAACAGAATATTGATATGCTCTGCCTATTTTTATTAAAATTAAAATCTGAAGCATCACAGGATTTTATTTAATTGAGTGATTGATTGAGACAGCATCTCACTCTGTCACCCAGGCTAGAGTGCAGTGGCGCAATCATGGCTTATTGCAACCTTAAACTCCTGGACTCCCACCTCAATCTCACAAGTAGTTAGGACTATAGGCATACATCACCAGGCCTGGCTTTTTTTTTTTTTTTTTTTTGAGACAGGGTCTTGCTATGTTGTTCAGGCTAGTCTTAAATTTGAATTCTTGGCTTTAAGCAATCCTCCTGCCTCAGGCTCCCAAAGTGCTGGGGTTACCGCCACCATGAGATATAAGCCACCATGCCTAGCTGATTTTCTCTAATTTAAACTTGAATTCTACACAATGTATTTTGAACAGAAAAAAAAAGGATCTGAGAAATTATATAGCAAAAAGTTTTAATAATAAATGACATGTCTATGTTGTTTTACAGCAGGGCTTTTCTTGCTGTCTGAGTTAAATGATCAGGATTTTAAAAATTAAATTCCAGTTGATTGTGGTTTAATGCTCTTATAAAGTATAATGAAATGCCTTTTTAGAAAAATTAAATTTAAAAGGTATTAAAATACAAGCTCAAAATTTGTGTCACTAGATTCAATAGAAACAAAAGCATTCTGTTATTACATTGCTATAAAGTTTCTAAATATAATTTCTGGGCTTATCTCATAGACTCACAACAAATGGCAGCTCACTATTCATAGTAGAAAAGACATGGAATCAACCCAGGTCCTCATCAATGTTGGATTGGATAAAGAGAATGTGGTACATACACACCATGGACTACTATGCAGCCATAAGAAAGAATGCAATCATGTCATTTGCAGTAACTTGTATGTAGCTAGAGGGCATTATCCTAAGTGAATTAACACAGAAACGATAAACCAAATAAAGCAAGTTCTCACTTATAAGTAGGAGTCGAACATTGGGTACATACAGACACAAAAATGGGAACAACAGACAGTAGGGATTCTGAAAAGGGGCAGAGAGGGAAGGCGGCAACAGTTGAAAAACTACCTATTGGATACCACGTTCACTGCTTTGGCAACAGGATCATTAGAAGCCCAAAACTTAGCATCACACACTATATTCATGTAACAAACCTATGCATGTACCACCTGAATCTAAAATAAAACAACCACCACCATCACCACCAAATGGCTGCTCACTACCACCATTCCTGGACCACACTGGGAGCAACACTAATTTACCCCTTACCCAGAAGTTTTAGAATTCGAACAGGAGCTGGGTTACACCAACTAGATGAAAATATAAGAGCTCATGCAGGCAAAAGACCAGTAGAGACCAGATGTTTAGCTTCAGCCTTTCTCTGTGGTCTTTGAAAAGAAAGACCACGGTACACAGCAGAAGGTCAAAGGATTCTGTCTTTATTCTATTCTTTGCTCTCCAGATGAAGAAAACAGGATTGGAAATCACTGCCAATAAAATTGAACCTGGGCAAGGAAAGTGTAACAGTCAATGACTGCAACTGGTCCATACTCTTAACAAAGAAAATAATATGTATTGTTTATTTTTGAAGTTATAAATTGATCTTGCATTGTCAGCTCATGTGTAAGCTTTTTGTCTGTTGATAATTACTTTGCATTTTTTAAAAACTCTCCGAAAACATTTTATTTAACTTTCCCAAAATCCCACCGAGGTAGGTACTAGTGTTGTCCTTACCTTACAGGTGAGAAAACTGATTCAGAGATGTTAAATGACTTACCATAGTGGTTCAGTTACTAGGGGGTTCAAGTGACTTTCATACCCAAGCCTATCTGACTCTCAATTCATACCCCAGCCAATTATCCATTCACCAAATCTATTGTTTCTGTGGCTCATCTCACTTTACAATACTTGAAGAATCTAGGTATACAGGAAACTGTAGAAAATATATGATTTTCTTGAAGTAAGTGGGAAAAAATGTCTTCTCACAAAACCCTGGGATAATACTCATGAGCACACTTTTGTGAATGTTAGTCGTACAACCACTGTGTTTACCTTATAACTTTAACCTCCACAGAATGGAATCAGATACATAAATATTATACATAGGTTCTTAAGATTGCTGCACTTGCAATCTCTTATCTACAGAATCTTTAATGAATAGTTAGGAGTATTCAATGTGATTATTTAAAACTCTTGAAAATTGGACCCATACATTATAAGGATTCACTTGGTGCACGATAAGGAAAAATCTAGCATTTTAACTTTTCTAAAATTGACCACATTGGTCCTAATGCACTGGGGGAAAACACCCATCAAGAGATGAGGGATGGTTTCTTGAGCTACTTACAAGTTACAATTGATTTGTTTTCTTCCCTGCTGAATTCGTTCTCAAAGAATAGGGTAAAGGTCTTTGAAATAAGCCTGGTGGTAAGAATCTCTGTGGAGCCCCTCATGAAATGGTGATAACATAAAGGGTGCTGCTTCCCATGATATTCCAAGAAACAGCCTCCACTCTATGTGCTACTTCGAGAGTGTGGATTCGCTGCAATGTCTTCAGATTCTTCCAACTAAGACTTCAGGTCTCAGTTTCACCCTTGGCAGATACTTTTCTAGCAGAATAAATTCCAAATTCTAAGATATCCAGAGATTGACAGAAATATGAAATATTTGTGCTCAAATGTGCTGTGCTTAGTAATGAGGAAACTAAAACCTAAAGGGGAGAACGGGCTTGCCCAAAATCACACAAATAGTACTAAAATGTGAACTGAAATGCCATTTGAATCCCTCTTCTAGAAAAGTCCATATTTAACCTAAAACATATAAATTCACTGCATACAACTCTACTTCTTATTTCTACTGGCAAAGTCCATATCTATGTATTCATTTCTCTATCCCCAGCACTAGGCCTAATGCCTGATGCTTACTAGATGCTCAGTAAGTGTCTGTTATGTTGAATTAAATTAACAGAAGTACCAAGGTGGAACCTTTTGGAACTCATTGTGATTATACACACTAGTAAACCTTGTCTGAGTGCTGATAAGATGCGGTAGAAGCATGTGTAATTCCTCTTGCTTTTTATAATCTTTGCTGTGAAGGAAATATAATAGCACTCAGGATTCCTATTACCACTGTCAGAGGGATGAATGATCCAAAAACCTATAAAGTTTAATGTACAATTAATATCATGCCTCACTTCTGTCACAGGCTCATTGTTCTACATTTTGACTATCTAGACAAGTATCTCAACTTTGACCTTCTGAGCTGATGAGACTACAAAAGAATGTAGTCAGAGAAGAAAAAAAATCATAATTATAGCAAATATAAAATTCAAAATGCAACAGTCTATTACTGTTCTGTCACTCAGAGAACCCAGAAGCATCATTTCTTTCTTGCCTCAGAATTGAAAGGTAGGCAGGGCTGAGCCGCTGCATACATCACATGGAATTCCTGATACCAGTGATTTTAAATTATAGTAGTATTTGACCAAAACAGACATTAGAGCTTTCCAGACCTCACTGGCTCCCCATAAAATAGAATATATTCATGTGAGGGCACTAAACTTCTTACTGTCCAAGGGGCCATTTGTGAATCCTATACAATTCTCCTGCTATCTTTTTATCTCCTGCTGGTCTAAGGAGGTAAATCAGTAAGTGTACAGGCACACACATATACCCATGGGCTATAAAGGTGTTGAGAAGAAATACTTATAGTGAGCTAAAAATTTTCAACCAATGCACATAGTGAGGGGGCATTTGATTTCCACCTGCTACTAGAGCAGATTATGCATTTCTTCCTGCCTTTAGAAACATCAGGGGATCGAAAGCTAGCCAAATCACATAGAAATTAATATTATAAAAAGTGCTATAGGAATCATGAAACAATTCATGTTATCTGAGACTTGTAGAGTGTTTTGGGTAATTTCTTAGACATTCAAAGGAAAATTTACATGTCCATTCATGTATACATGCATGTATCCATTCATCCATTCACCCACCCATTCAACCACCCATCCACCTACCCATCCATTCACTCACCCACCCACCCATCCATCCACCCACCCATTTGCTAACCCACCCATTCATCCACTTACCCATTCATCTATTTATCTACTCGCCCACCTGTTTATCTACCCACCCACCCAAGCATCCATCCATCCATCCATCCATCCATCCATCCATCCATCCATCCATCCAATATTTTTGACATCCTACTAATATGCCAATGATGATGCCAAGAGACAAAGAATACAATGATGAACAAAATAGATGTGTTATTTTTCCTCCAGGAAAGGCAGACATACACAAACACATAATAAAATCAGATTGTGGGGTTGATAAACAGGGGCTATTGTGAGAGCAAATAAGAGATGAGTTTCCCTGGAGATGATGTTTGCTATGAGTACTATGGATGAGGAGGTGTTAGGCAAAGCAAAACCAAAAAAAAAAAAAAAGAAAAGTGGGAATATACTTGGGATTTAAGGATGAGTACATATTATGTGTCAAAGTTAAGATTTTTTTGAGAAGCTACACTATATTTGGGGAACTGCCAAGAGTTCAGTCTGATGAAAGGGAAGGAAATGGTGAATGATAGTGAGAACACTAGTCTTGAGCTGTGCTGTTGAAGGAACTGTGAAAGCTATTAAGAAATTTCCTTCCTTTCCTGGGCCTCAGCTTTTTCATCTGTCAACTATGGAAGCTTGTTTAGATGATGCCTCACATCCTTTCCAACTCTTGTGGTCTTAGGAATTCTCTTACAAACAGCGAACTTCTTGAAATATAGCTAGAAACAAAACAGAAAGCCTGCAAGCAAGAAATTCAAGTGACCCTCTTACTGCGATTGTTTAGTAACCAGCCTCATTCCCACTTGACTCATTTACAGAGACAGCTTTCCCGAAGGAAGAAGGAGCTCTCTTACAATTTTTCTTGTTTTTCCAGAATCGTCCTGAGCCACTGTTGTGATAGAGGGATGCCAGAGGGCGGGGGAGGGTGGGAAGTAGAAATCCATTGGGAAGAAACTCCTAAATTTTCTTCAGAGAAAGGAAAACCCGTAGTCAGTGGCTCTGTGGGGAGTGGTTCTGGGGAAAAGAATCTGCTTTAAATGTTCCTTTTTCCCTTGTAAGACTCCTTATCTCCACTCTATGCTAGAGCTGCCTCTCAGTCTATAATATTCTCCTGAGGCCTTAGACAACACACCATGTTAGTAATTGATTTGGGAGTCTTAACTGTCTTATCCATGGAATGGGGAGAGTGAAGCCTGCCTCCAAACTGTGAGGATTGAAGTAGGTGGTTTAGGCAAGAAACTTTGCATAGTGACTTGGTGTTTTAAGTGCTTTCAATGATTAATTAACCATCTTCACGATAGCTCTGTAAGGTACTGCAATAATTATGCTCATTTTTTACACAGGAACACTGATGCTCATAATTTAAAATACATGCAAAAGTAATTGTGGTTTTTGCCATTAGTGGCAAATTATTTTGCACCAACCTAATAACTTGGTCAAGATCACATGGCTTCTATATAATGGCACTAGGATTTGCTTCAGAGTAACCACCTCCAGACCTATGCCCATAACAATTATGCTAAATGCTTCTTAATAAATGTTGGTCTTTTTTTTTTTTTCATCATATTACCTGAGGCCAATTCACCTTTTGTACTAATGGTAGGGATGTTACCACTAGGTAACTGTTACCAGTTAATGCCCTGTCGTTTCTAGGATTCTGTATCCATCATTGCACAATGTGCCTTCAACCATTATCTCCAAAAAAGAAAGATTTGGGCCAGGACTGGAGACCAGGACTCCTCTTTGGAATCTGGTCATGACTCCTGGCTGCTACAGCACAACTACTCCTGATGCCTAAATATGGAATCAATGAAGCACCCACTAAAATCATTTCGGCACCTCATCTTTTTCCCTCCAGAACGGCTCCTGTGCTAATTGCATCTGCTTCCCTCTTTGCATCACAATGGTAGTTTCTATTTTGGATTTTTATCGTCTGTTGCAGCTTTGAGAAATTCTTATTCTGGTTCTGATCCAGCCTTGGCTATGTTTCAAAGACGCTAAAACCGCTAGTGAAGCTGGCCTCATTTACCTTCTGGCACAAGTGTGCATCTTTTCCAGAGAGGAAAACAGATTCTGTACCCACTCCTTAAAAACAAGTAGACAAGAAAGAAAGAGAAGTCTCGTTAGAGTATACCAGGAGCAAAGTTGGCAAGGAATAAAACAAATTTTAAATCAAATTTCTGCCTGGTGAAATTAGCTCAAATGATGATCTTCAGATTTCTTTCTATTTCCAAAATTAGAAACTTTGGAATCTGCTAATCACTGTTGTTTTTCTGTAGAAAGATTTTAGAGTTTACAATTAAAGCATGAAGAATTTTTCTTCCATAGCACATGTCATCAGAGATTCTCAGTGGCCTCTCTACACTGTATAAAAAAAAGCACAGGAAACGTACTCAGCCAGCTGCGTCTGAGGGGTCCAGAGAAAAGTCTTCCACTCAAATATCTGTCCTAAGGAGGGTATTTTGTAGGACATAACAATTTTTTAGATATCTCATTTAATTTCTATTATAACATTGTAGCACAGATAGTCCCATTATTCTCATTATGCTGATATGTCAAATCAAGTGTCAAAAAATCAAAGTGTATTACTTAAGGCCCTAGAGCTAAGCAAAGGTAATATCAAATTCCTCTGGGACTCAAACTCTCCAGTTCTTTCTGCTATCTCAGGCTGCTGCTTTCTTGGCACTTTCCTGTGAGGGTTCTAATTAAAATAAAATGCTAGATTAATATTTATTGAGTACTTACTACCTGCCAAGCACTCTGCTAAGAACTTAAGTGATTTTTATCCCTTTTTACAGTAGTTGTATGAAATCTTTACTGTAATAATTGCCACTGTACAGGTCAGTCTTTGGGAAGATCTATGATTGCTGAATATCTCACAGGCAAAAATGTGGCCAACCTTTCAACATTTTCAAAAAATGTTTAGACTCCAGGCCCTCCAATAGGCAGTATGAAAAAGCAGACCAAATACTTTCTTCTTTCAGGGAGGATGTGATCTAATGAATGAAGATGAACAAACAAATAAGCAATGTAGAATACTTAGAATATGGTTATCATTAGGACCATGGAGAAAACCAAAGGAGGGAAAAGGGATCAAATTTCAGGTGAGCTACATCTGAATGCTCCAACAGCTGTGTAAGACACCACCTCACTTCTGAAAGGTCCAGATTCTAATGAGATGCTGAGAGTTTTATCTCTCTAATAGAAAGTAAAATCAACATGTTCAAGGTGGAATAAATGGCATAGTAGTAAGCCCTGTTTAGGTGAAGTCCAAATCTCTAGTGTGAAGTAGTAGTTCACACTAGAAAGAAGAGTTTAGTCCAGATCATAGATGACCCCAAAAATTAGGTAGAAGATTTTAGATGTGATTTGATAAGTAGAAGAGTGTTTTAAAATTTGAAATCACTTTGGAATAATTCCTTTGGAATTATTTTTCAGAATGACAAGAAGGGGACAAAGACTTCAAGTGGGAAATTTAGAAGTTTGCAATGGTTCATGTCTAAGGTAATAAAGTTTTAAAAAGGGCAGCATAATGGGGACAGAGATCCACCATGAAGAACATGTTAAAAGTCCTTTGGCAATTGGTTATTTGTGGGTAAACAGCATGAGGGTAAACACAGGTAAACAAGGGTTTATCTCAAATAGCTAGCTTTAAAATGAAGCTAATAAAGTCTAAGCTTTGGGGCTTCTCATTTGCACAAAACCCTTCTAAAGCCCTGGTAGGGCCCCCGCCAGTAGGAACAAGTGTTGCAATTCAAACTATGCATCTAACAAAGGACTAATATCCACAAAAATTTAAATCAGCAAGAACAGACAAACAAACAAAACAAATAATCCCATCAAAAACTGGGCTGAGGACATGAATAGATATTTCTCAAAAGAAAATATACAAACAGCCAAGAGACATTTGAAAAAATGCTCAACATCACTAATCATCAGGGAAAATGCAAATGAAAACCACAATGACCACCTTACTCCTACAAAAATTGCCATAATTAAAAAGGCAAAAAACCAATAGATTTTGTTGTGGATGTGGTGAAAAGGGACCACTTTTACACTGCTGGTGGGAATGTAAATTAGTGCAACCACTATGGAAAACAGTATGGAGATTCCTTAAAGAGCTAAAGTAGAACTATCATTTGATCCAGAAATTTCACTACTGGGTATCTACCCAAAGGAAAATGAGTAATTATATGAAAAAGGCACTTGCGCAGACATGCTTATAGCTGCACAATTCACAATTGCAAAGATATGGCACCAACCTAAGTGCCCATCAACCAA
>NW_012101776.1:1159557-1172176 GCF_000951045.1 Mandrillus leucophaeus
TTTGATAGAAGTTTCTCAGGTTTGACAAAAATTTATAAAACTTTCTATAACATATCCATGAATTAAAAAGCTGAAAAGACTCTAATAAACTATCATTATCAAAAACAAATTGCTATTAATAATGCTAGAAATAAGACTACGAGAGATAGATAGATAGACAGACAGAGATGTATTTTTATACAGCCAACACAATGTAAGAAAAAATACTATAGAGTTGAGTTGTGTCAGACAGCTAACAAATATGTGATGTTTGTCAAGTTTTTTTCATTTGTAATTTGTTTTAATTGCTTTCCTTATTATAAATATTTACTTTTGAATTGAATTAGTATTCAGAATGCCATATTATTATGTTTTTAATTGTTGAAGCCTTAGGACCCATGAAACCTGGATCTATTTATACAGATGAATCATAAGTTGATAGCCCAAATGATACAAAAAAATATGAAAATAAAGTCATGTTTTGCCAGGCATAAATACCCCTTTATCATGGTGAATAATCCTTACAATGTGCTCTTGAATTGGATTTGTTAGGTGCTTGGTTGAGGATTTTGGCATCTATGTTCATCAGGAATATAATCTGTAATTTTATTTTATTTCTTAGCATCCTTGATTGGCTTTGATATCAGGGTAATGTGAGGCTTAAAAATGTGTTTGGAAGTATTCCTTTCTCTTCAATTTTTTGGGAGAGTTTGACAACAGCTGGCATTACTTCTATCTAGTTTGCTAGAATTCCGTCATGAAGTCATCAGGTCCTGGGTTTTGGGTGGTTCAATGTATGCAAATCAATAAATGCGATACACCACACTAACAGAATGAAGGACAAAAACTGCATGATCATCTTAATAGATGCAGAAGAGGCATTTGGCAAAATTCAACATCTTTTCATAATCGGAGCTCTCAACAAATTAGCTATAGAAGGAATGTTCTGCAACACATCAAAGGCCATATATGATACGCCCACAGCTAATATCACACTCAATGGTGAAAAGTAGAACACTTCTTCTCTAAGTTCAGGAATAAGACTAGGATGCCCACTCTTATCACTTCAAATCAACATAGCACTGGAAGTCTTAGAGCAATTAGGCAAGAACAAGAAATAAAACACATCCAGTTTGGAAAAAAAGAAGTAGAATTGTCATTGTTTAAAGATGATGCTATATTTTGAAAACCCTAAAGATACCACCAAAAAATAGAACTACTAAACAAGGTCAGTAAAGCTGAAGGATACAAAATTACCATACAAAAATTTGTAGCATTTTTATACACTTATAACTATATCCATAAAACAAATCAAGAAAATAAGCCCATTTACAATAACAATAAAAAATCTGAGGAATAAGTTTAACCAAGGAGGTGAAAAATATCTACAATGAACACCATAAAATGTTTATGAAAAATACACAGATAAATGAAAATAAATTCTATGTTCATGAATTGAAATAATATTGTTAAAATGCCCACACTGCCAATAGCAATCTACAGATTCAATGCATTTCCTATAAAAAATTTCATATTTTTCACAGAAATGAAAATAATAATTCTAAAATCTGCATGAAACCACGAAAGACCTTGAGCAGCCAAAGCAATCCTGAGCAAAAAGAACAAAACTGGAGGTATCAAACTACCTAACTTCAAAATCTAATACAATGATATCATAATCGCAACAGCATGGTAGTGGCACCGGCACCAAAACAGACATATAGGTCAATGTAACCAAATAGCCCAGAAACAAATACACACATTTATGGACAATTGATTTTTGGCAAAGGTGCCAAGAACATACACATACAATCAGGACAGGACAGTCTCTTCAATAAATGGTGTTGGGAAAATGAAATATCCACATGCAGAATAATGAAACCAGACCCTTCTCTCATGCCTTATATAAAAATCATCCCTAAATGGGTTAAAAATTGAAATTGCAATGTAAGACCTGAAACTAAAAAACATTCGCTTACAACTATCCAAAACTATGCTTTATAGCAATGTTTTCCTAGCAAAAACATTAGGGAAAACCTTCCTGACATTGATCTAGCAAATGGAATACTATTCAGCCTTAAAAAAGAATGAAAGCATGCCCTTTGTAACACCATGGATGAACCTCAAGGACATTGTTAAGTGAAAGAAACCAGGCACAGAACACAAATATTATATGATCTCACTTATATGTGGAATATAAAAAAGCTGAACTTGTAGATTCAGAGACTATAATGGTGGCTACCAGGAGCTGGGGAGTGGGGATTGGGATTGAGGAGATGTTGGTCAAAGGATACAAATTCCTTACACAAGGGGAATAAGTTTAGAGGATCTACTGTATGACATGGTGACTATAGTTAATAGCAATGTATCATATATTTGAAAATTGTGAATAGAGTAGATTTTAAATGTTCTCGCCATAAGAAAGTATGTGAGGTAATAGATATGTTTATTAACTTGATTTAGCCATTCCAAAATGGTGACATATATCATGTTGTGCACCATATATATAATTTTCATCAATTAAATGAAAAAAATATTTTAAAAATTAAAACAAAATAAAGACATGTCTTGTAAGAAAAAAAGTAAGTTGCAGTGTTATATATGTTAATAAGAGCATGTGGGACATTGAGGAGGTGCTCAGCAGGTGGTTAGATATGAGCCCTCTAGCTAAGAAGACAGGAAGAAGGAGGTGCTAAAAATATGAACATATAGGAGAGTAGACCACATGGCATTTACAGTTGAAACAATGAGAATAGCTAAAATCTCAAAGATGAGGCCTTAGAGAGAGAAGGCAACAAGGGCAGAGACAAGAACATTCTTAAGATTACATTGCATTATAAATTCCACCAGCCAAATATCTCCAAGCAACTGCTGGGTCATATCTGAGTTAAACATGAATGAGATCTGGAAAATTCAGTCAAATATTCAACTTTGTGTCAATATAACTCCAAAGGAGACATTTTAGAAACATCTAGATGGTATTTCAGTCTCTTGTTTGACCTCAAGCACTGCTGTTATTACAATCTGTGTCAAAAATCTTTCAGAGGATGAATTCTAGAGCTTTGTGGCGTGGAAAAAGGATAGAATTTGAAGCTACAGAGAAGAAATTCCCAATCTTCTTGGTAACGATGGCTGCAAGTGGCAAAGACAATGCACTGGGACTGTGTTCACCAAACCCTATTCCTCCTGGGCACACAGAGAGTTTCCTGCAGATTCCTGTGCAGTGTGACGATGCCTATGACAGACTTCCAGCTCACGGAATGTAGGCAGATGTGATATGGACTAGCCACTTCCAGCCTGGCTCTACCCAGATTTTTTCAGAAGACTCTTTGGGCTCTCTTCTCTTCCCTGTCTGCATTAGCAGAGGATCTTCTGCAGACCTCTGAGGCCATGGAACAGACCAATAGACAGAAAGAACTGGATCCCCAAATCTCTACTTGGAGTGCCATTATTTCCAATCAGATCATGATGTGAGTAAGAAATAGATACTTCACCATGCTGAAACATTGAATTTCTATTGCAGTTTGTCACAGAAGTTAGGCCACCCTGCTTACTTCAGCAAATTACTTAACTTCTTTGAGCCTCACTTTCCTATTTATATTATATTTCTTAGGGCTCTCCCAATCAGCAAATATATAACATGTCTATATATACACATATTTTGTGTTGATCCACATTCTCTTTCATCCCTTGTTTGCATTCCGATTTGGTATGGCTTTTCCACTGCACATTTCTGAGGGCACCATCCCACACATTCTATCTGATAAATACATGTGTAGTGTACAATAGAAACCATGATCCCCTGAGGTTGCATAGCTCAGCCCAGCCACATGAATTAGCTTCTAAGGGAAAGCACATTTTCTCCTAAGTATCCAGAACAAAAGAACTTGGTATTAACTTAATTAAAAAATTTAAAAAATATTAAGGCAACAATGATTTTAATGGTAGAATAATTCATAGCTTTTCTATCATGGCTTTATAAACTTCTTGTACCATACAAAGGAGATTTAATCTCTTTTTGAAATTGTTTGCCTCTTTTCCCCTCTGGTCTAATAAAAGAAACAGCCTTTAGGTATCACAGCTAAAAGTAGGCAAAAGAAAACCTCCTGATCAATATTCAGCTTTGGCACTTATGTACATTTTATGTTCATTGGGACTCAAACTCCTACCAGCAGCTCTCACTGCCAAATCACTTTTCCTCTTTGATGCTTAAGGTTGGAATTGAGTGTGTACCAACTGGAACTGATTGCTTAAAACTTGAACAGTTCAGAGTTTAATTTCTCTAATTCGGGTAAATGGTATCTACCACCAGGCTGTCTGTGTTTTCAAGTGTTCAAAGCCACATAAGAGCCAATACTTTAGGCAATGCACAAGGGAGGCATTGCCACCATGCTGAGATATTCTAAGAGATGGTTTTACTTTGGTGAGCCCTCAGAGAGCGTGTGAGTCCCTAAGAAGAAATTGGTTGAAGCAAGCTGAAAGAAATGTGTTGCAGGGAGATGGTTCCTATGGCCATTTGCCTTCCATTTGCTGAACAACTGAACAGAAAAAAGAGAAATGACAACATTACGAAATCCTGACATCTGGAAATTTTGAGGCACACAGTTTTTACACTAATTTAACGCGTATTCTCACATTACAGTCATGTTTAACAGTTACCCATGTATCACTCAAAGAGAGGCATTGTATGAAAAGAATTTTGGCCATACAGAACCTCCCGGCTGGAGCATGAGGTAATAGTAAATGAAACACTTGTGCACAGACTATCTACTTAGCATTCATTCATAGCTAGTCTCACAGAATGCTAGAATGGGAAGAGGATTTGGAACACAGTTAGTTCTAATCCTTTTATTTAACAGATGAGGAAACTGAGTCCCTGAGATGGAAAGTAAACAGACAAGGGACAAAGGGAAGTGAGGAGCAGCAGCCAAGTTCCTGATCCGTGCAAATGCATCCTATAATATTACCTATTTCTTTTTACCGTGGTAAACTCTCTTTGCATTGCCACATTTCGCTTTGTACAGGGACCAGGTGGAGAATAAAAGCCAAAGGTCCTCTCAAGTCTTCAGACTTATTCATATTTCCTATTTGCTCAGGTGAATATCCAGAAAAACGTGACCCTTATCCTCCCAAAAACCAGCACTGGCAAATCTGTAATACAGGATCATGGTTTCACATTTTTAAAGCAAGTTTTTAGGATCCATATGCTGTGAATCTTTTTTTCCTAAATAGCTGTTTCACTAATAGGTGAAAAAAAGTGCTGTGCTAAAAGTTAAGAGACCTGGTTTTGAGAATCAGCTGCTAACTAACCAGGTGTCTGTGGCCAAGTTCCAACTTCTCTGGGCCTTCCTTTTTTCACTCATAAAATGAGAAGAGGTATATGAGAGTATACTAAAGTCCTTCAAGATTTACAGCTTTGTCATTTAAACGATGTCATCTCATGCCAATTCTGCAACACACACTATTCAAAAGTAGATGCAATATCAAAGTGCCCCAGCACTATGCTAGGTGCAGTAAGGAAAGAGGGAAGGAGCATGACCTTAGTTGTTGGAGTAAGTCATACTCCAGGGAAACAATACAATATAGACTTATAAAGAAATAAGTGGGAGGATGCAAAGTGACACACAATGAAGAGCCAAGGAGAATGCCTTTGGAGGAATCTTCCTTGTGTCTGGACTTTCCGAGAGTCAAACTATAGAAACTCTAATAACAATTAACATTAATTTCATTGAGTATTATCTATTAGGCACTGTTGTAAGCCTAATGCATGAATAAACTCATTGAATCCTCACAGTTGTATGAAACACGTATTATTACCTTCATTATGCCTGTGAGGAAACAAACACAAGGAAAGTTAGATAACTAGCCCAATTTGGTTTAGCCAGGATTCAAGTCCAGATAATCTAGCTTTGGAGTCTATACTTTTAATTATTCTACAAAGTTCTTATGACAAGGAAGGGACAAGAAAGTATAAAGAAGAGACCTGGACAATCCTTGGTATGAAGTGATGTTCTAATAGTTTGAATGTTTGTGTCTCTTCCAAAATTCATGGCAAAACTGAATCTTCAATGCAACAGAATTAAGAGGTGGGTCCTTTAAGACATGACTAGGCTATAATCATGTCCTAAAGGGTTGCAGAGAACTAGCTAGGTCCTTTGGCCCATGCATTTCTTCTTTCACATGAGGATACAGCATTTTTCCCCTATGGGGGACACAGAAACAAGGCACCATTTTAGAAGCAGACTGGGAACTCACCAGACACTGAACTAACTAGTGTCTTAATTTTGGACTTCCCGGCCTCCATTAATGTGAGTAATAAATGTATGTTATAAATTACCCAGTCTTAAATATTTTGTTATAGAAGCACAAACAGACTAAGATATGTGCTATAATAGTAATACCATTGTACATTGACAGTTTATTTTGTGCCATGCACCATGTCAGGTATCTTACATGAACTGCCTTGTTCAGTCTCTACCCGATCATTCATTGAACAAACATTTATTGAGGGCTTACAACTCAGTAGACACTTACACAATAAACTATAAGGAAAGTTCTATGATTTTTCATTCACATTTTATAAATGCGGGAACCGTGGCTCAGAGACATTACATTAACTCATCCAAGGCCACCTAATTTCCAAGTGGTAGAGTCTAGTTTTGAACCCATATCCATCTGGCCCCAGAGCTTATGCCATTGCTGTCAGTAAAATACTTTTTTATGCCATTCAGGTTCTAGGAAATCCTTTATAATCTTGAACACTTTTTGATCATTTTGATGCAAATGTCTCCTCTAATTGAGCATTAAAGACATTTTCTAGTTTTTGTTTGTATGCTTGTGTTGAGAGATAAAGCCACACAGGAAGACAAAGCTGCTGGAGGCATTGATAGAAGAGAAATCATTTCAGAAGTCTATCACTTGGCAATGCAACTGCTGCTCTCTGCCGTCATTGCCTTGATGTCATTGTTCAGATGGGAGGCAGGAAGGGTAAGGAGAAAGTAGTGAATGGCAGGATAAACAGGTGGAGATGCATAGGGGTCAAATGGAGGAAGCACATTCAAGGCCACAGGATGAATTACCAATGACGAGTGACTGGCAAGGTGTCAGGCATTCAGGATAAAAGAAAGACCCTTGGGTCACAGTGAGCTGCAAGCTCATCTGCTGTCAATCACTCTCATTGACTCAACGACAGTTTGGGAAAATCTGTCTGAGTCCCAGCCCAGGCCCAACTTCCTTCTAGTATAAAAAGGCTCTTTTATTCTGCAGCAAGTCAATGAGGAAGGCTGAAAATTCGAATTGAATTTAATCAACAGGACCTTTGGAGGAAATAGCCATTCGTTGTGTAGATCTTTACGGTTTCGTAGTATTTTCACATCTGTAATCTCAGGTAATTCTGGGGCATATTTTTCTCCCAATTATACTAATGAGAGTGTGGAAGCTCAAAAAATTTAGTTGATGTTGTTGTTGTTTAGTCAGAATTCTTCAGAGAAACAGAATCATAAGAATACGTATAGATATATAAAAAATTTATTATGGAATTGGTGCATGTGATTATGGAAGCTGAGAAGTTCTACAACATGCCATCTGTAATTTGGAGAACCAGTTCCAAAGAACTGAGAACAAGTGGTGGGGGAGCTGGTATAAGCCTTAGAATATTAAGGTCAGAAATCCAGAAGCTGTGATGACCAAGGGCAAAAGAAGATGCATGGCCCAGCTCAAGAAGAGAGAGAATTCAACTTTCTTCCATTTTTTGTTCTATTGGGGTCCTCAAGGGATTGGATAATACTCATTCACATTAGTAAGCACAGATGGTCTTTGCTCAGTCTACTGATTCAAATGCTGATCTCTTTCCAAAGTCCTCTTATAGACACACCAGAAATAGTATTTTATCAACCATCGGGGCATCCCTTAGCCTAGTCAAGTTGACACACAAAATTAACCATCATAGGTGACTTAAACAAGCTCACAACAGCAGGTTTTAGCCAATCATGAGAATATATCTTAGCAATCTCACTTCTATATTATCTCTCTAAGATGAAGTCTTCTATGGAAGTAAGACAGTCTCCAGTTAGTGGTATTTGGATATAAAAACCCAAATAGGCTGGGTGAGGTTGCTCACGCCCATAATCCCAAAACTTTGGGAGGCTGAGGTAGATGGATCACTTGAGGTCAGGAGTTTGAGACCAGCCTCAACCTCGAGACCAGCAAAACCTTGTCTCTACTAAAAATGCAATAAAATTAGCTGGGTGTGGTGGCACACTCCTGTAATCTCAGCTACCCTGTAGGCTGAGGCATGAGAATTGCTTGAACCTGGGAGGTGGAGGTTGCAGTGAGCCAAGATGGCACCACTCTACTCCAGCCTGGGCAACAGAGTGAGACTGTCTCAAAAAACAACAACAAAAGTTAAAATCTAGAAATGCATGTCACCCCCATGATCATGTGCTAAGCCCAGCTGAATAGGAATGAGTCTGTCTCATTGGCTGTTACTCAACTGCCCCTGAAGACTGTTGTCTGTTTCAGGTTCAGTTGTGTCTCCAAGAAAGATATGTCCAAGTGTTAACCCCCAGTGCCTGTGAATGTGACTGTATTTGGAAATAAGGTCCCTGAAAATGTAATTAAAGATCTCAAGATGAGATTATCCTGACTTTAGGAAGAGCCTTAAATTCAAAGACTGAAGAAAAAAGAGGGATATTTGAGACACATAGAGACATAGAGGGGAAGATCATGTGAAGATGAAGGCCGAGATTGTAGTGACATCTTTACAAGTCAAAGAATGACAAGGTTCACTGACAGTCACCAGAAACTAGGAAAGAGTCATGGGGTACACTCTCTCCACAGAGCCACAGAAGGAACCAACCTTGCTGACCCCTTGATTTCAAACTTCTTGACCTCCAGAACTATGAAAGAATACATTTCTGGGCTGGGTGCAGTGGCTCATACTTGTAATGCTAGCACTTTGGGAGGCTGAGGCAGGCGGGTTACCTGAGATCAGGAGTTTGAGACCAGCCTGGCCAACATGGCGAAACCCCAACTCTACTAAAAATACAAAAATTAGCCGGGTGTGGTGGTGCACGCCTGTAATCCCAGCTACTAGGGAGGCTAAGGCAAGATAATTTCTTGAACCCAGTAGGCAGAGGTTGCAGTGAGCTGAAATCACACCATTGCACTCCAGCCTGGGCAACAGAGCAAGACTCTGTCTTGAGAAAAAAAGAAAAGGAATACATTTATGTTGTTTTAAGCCACCAATTTTGTAGTAATTTGTTACAGCAGCCCTTGGAATATGGTACAATGATTAAGGGCTTTCTCAAATAACATCCACACAGCCCAGTATAAAGTTTTCTTGTTCTAAGCATTATAGTTATTAGTAAACCTTAGTTAAGTGCCCTACTATGAATCTAGCCTTGTATGAGTGCAGTGGCGGATGCACATATGCACAATATATTATGGATGTACAAAGGATTAGACACAATACTGGTAAGGTTCATAGAACAGTTACTGCCATATAGAAAGGACTTGACTTTGGTAAATATTACAATATTAGGAACGGGGATTTCATTCACTGGGATTTCATCTTCAACCCAACCAATCAGCACTCCCCACTTTCTGAGCCCATACCTGCCAAATTTTCCTTAAAATATCTGATCCCTAAATGCTTGAGGAGAATGCTAAGAGTAATAATAAGACTCTGGTCTCCAGCACAGCTGGCTCTTCATGAACTTGCCACTCACCACATCCTTCTCTACATGTCTCCTCCTTAAACTGGAAAGGCTGTAATGTAATTTGTCAGAGCCCAGGATATTCATTGAGCCACGTTTTACTAGTGAGCAGTGTTGCTTTGTCTTAAAGTTTAAGTCCCCTGCATAATCTTAAACATCTCCCTTTTTGGGTTTATGTGGAAGGTTAATTCTACAGTGTCTGGCCCCTGCCTTCTGGCTGTTCCTTCTACTCTGTGGAGTTAGTTGCATGAGTGAATTCTGGGCCCACTTGCAGCCAATCAACCTCAACTCATGGGAATCTGGAAGTCAGAGATTTCATTTGTATCTGAAGACATAAGCAGATCTATTTTAACTCATGTTTTCTCAATCTATATTCAAGTAAGTCATCATTAAGTATTTTACTTTCAGATACTTCTTAATTGTGAATTTGATTCTCATCTGGCCATTGTTCCTTTTGGATAAAATTCTTTGTTAGGAAATCTGTAGTAGAAAAGGAAGTAAGGGTTAAGATTACCAACACTTCAGCCAGAACTTATGACATAAAATGATAAATATATTTAAGTAAATTTTGGATAAATAATTGAATACAAAATAGATAACTGCCACAGCCCTTTGGGTATTAGCTGATGATCCTGTCACTGAAGTTGGTTTACAGAGAATTTTCTATGTATCATCTAATGAAATAGCTACATGAAGAAAGTTTCTTAGAAAACAAAACAAACAAAAAAAATATATATATATATATAGATGTAAGGGAAAGAGGATAAGAAAATTTTGAAGACATACAGGCTTCTGCCTCAAATGAGTGCACATTCTTTTTGGAGAGATGGAATCAGCAGAAAGGGAGCTGCCAGAGATGATAAAAATAAAGCCCTCACCCAGACTCTCCCATGGGAATCAAATGGCCGGACCGAGGACAATATACTACCCATTGCCATATTTCATTTCGCTGTCATAATGCTTAAGACAACATTCAACTTTAAACCCTTTGTGCAGAGAAAGACTTCTTCATTAAACACAGTCCTTGTCACTCCCTGTGTCTTGCACCTGGCCAGTTTCTCGCATTTATATTACCTGTCTGGCTCCTAAGGGCATCTGAGTATAAGACTGAAACTGCCTTTGCAAAATTATACCTGAGGAAATTGTCAGACCTAACCGACTTCACTTTCCTTCTAACTTCTAAACTTTGTTCATTCCTGACTGTAGGCTGAACTAGCCTTGGGAAGGTATTTAGTTTATAGTTTAAACTCTGAAACAAAATGGGTAATAGCTCTTTCTTGAAAAACCCCTTCCTTGCCTGGGGACCAGTTTGCCTTTGCAAGACAAACAAGTTAGCTACAAGATTGGATATCATGGTTTGGAGGGCCATGCAACCTCTGGCTGCAAGAGCTGAACCTACCCAGATTGCTCCTGGGAGTAATGTCACTATTGTAAAACCTAAGATCAGTGCTTGAGATATTTTGCAGACCTTTCATTCCTGTGCAGCAGATACCACCAGGAACTGCCTCAATCCGTTCTGCAATCCCACCCAGGAACAGCAGTCAGCAAAAAGAACTCACTTCCACTCGCTGGGATTTCATCTTCAACCCAACCAATCAGCACTCCCCACTCTCTGAGGCCATACCTGCCAAATTTTCCTTAAAATATCTGATCCCCAAATGCTCAAGGAGAATGCTATGAGTAATAATAAGACTCCGGTCTCCAGCACAGCCAGCTCTGCATGAATTGCTCTTTCTCCATTACAATTTCTGTCTTGATAAAGAGGCTCTGTCCAGGCAGCGGGCAAGGAGAACCCACTGGGCAGTTACAAGACCTGTGCCCTGAATATGTGCTGTAGAGAGCCCAGGAAGATATCTGTACAGGCGAGCTGTCATTAGCCAAGTGAGGACCTTCTAGAGTGTCTACTTAATGAAGAAAAAGAGAGATTATGTGGTTTGCCCTTATGATGTCTAGGGAATCAAGAGAATGTCTAAAGAATCAATCTTATTTCCATAGGAAGGGAACAGGGCCAAATAAAAAGAAAGGAATAATCTCGATCATCATGGGGCTCTCTGAGCAAAATATTTTACAGTATATAAAGTTCTCTTGTTCATTTTATGGCCTTTCAGTTTGGTTCGTATGCTATTGTCTAAACAAATAGGGAGGAAAATTGCCCACTTGTGGTTGATTGAAAATGTGTGCCCCTCCCTGCCCCCATGATGTCTATATCCTAATCCCTGGAGCCTGTGATTATGTCTCCTTGCATGGTAAAAGGAATTTGCATATGTGTTGAAGTTAAGGATATTGGGATTATCCTTGATTATCTGTGTGGGTCCAACCTAATTACAAGCTTTCTTAAAAGGGGGAGGCAGGAGGTCAATAAAAGAGAGTTTAGACTGCTGGCTTTGAAAATAGAGAAAGGGACAACAAGCCAAGGAATGTAGTTTTTCTCTAGAAGCTGGGAAAGGCAAGGAAACAGAGTCTCCCACAGAGACTCCAGGAGGAACGCAGTCCTACCTATAACATAAATTTTATACTTCTGAAATCCAGAACTGCAACATAAAAAAATCTGTGTTGTTTTAAATCACTTACAGTTGTGGTAATTTGTTATAGCAGCAATTTAAAAAAAAAAAAAAAAAACTCATACATGAATCTAAAACCTTTTGAAGAAAAGGAAGCCCTTTGAGGGGAGAACAATGATCCAAGTCAGGAGACCATGTGGCCCTCTGGGTCACACACAGAACATCAAGACTTGTGTACCTGTTTCCCAGAACATTGGCCTAAAAGATCCAAGTACATATTTCACTTGCCCAGGGATATTTGTCTCACTCAATAATTAGCAATATGGAACTTCTACAAAATGCTATCCCTTGCTTCTTTCCATCCTTCCTCCTATCTGCAATATATATATAAAGTATATATATATATCAAGTATGTATATATAA
>NW_012101776.1:1172226-1195068 GCF_000951045.1 Mandrillus leucophaeus
TGTGTGTGTGTGTGTGTGTGTGTGTGTGTGTGTGTGTGTAAATTGCCTTCTATGTACTGCATAAGGTTAAGTTCCTGCCATCAAGAAGCTTAACATAGGGTGAGGGTGGAGAACTGAAGAACCAATAAATACACATGCGGATAAGAAGTAATGAAAAAAGAAAGAGTATTATGGGGAAGCAAAAAAGTTTTGTTTTTTGTTTTTTTTTTAAATTTTATAAAGGCACCTAGTCCAGCCCACAGCATAATAGGGGTTTAGGCAAGTGTGTGTGTGTGTGTGTGTGTGTGTGTGTGTAGATAGATAGATAAATATTACATATAAATAAAAGGAGAAAGAGAGAGAAGAGAGGGAAGGAGAGAGAAAGGGAGGAAGAGGGGGGAGGAAAGTAAGAAGGGAGGGAGGGAGAGAGAGAATGCAAAAGAAGAAAAAAAAGAAAAGCCCTGATTTTGTGTGCATGCTGTTTAAACCTCATGGTGTAAATACTCCCTTGGTGGCTCATTTCAACCTCCCTGACCATCACTGTACACTTAGCGTTCACAATCAGCTCTTAAGGACCTGCACAAGCCAGCTCCAGCACACACCTGGGACCCTCTGGCCTCTCACCGGGCAGTTGACTGAAAGGAGGTAGACCAGTTTGAGACTGATGGAATGAGTTGCTCTTTGTCAGAACTGACCGTTACGTGTGATATCTTGAGAAGAATCCCAGCTAATTGTCAAGCTGTGGCCAGCCCTTCTGGTGCACTTGACCTATAGAACAAGGCAGTTCTGAGCAGGCCAGGTCCTAAGTGGTGTCTTTGGTGGGTAAAATCTAGAGAACATCAGCAAGCACCAATTCTTTCCTTCTTCAGTCTCCAATTCCTCAAAGTTAATGGAGCAATGAGTTAAGGCCTAAGATGAGAACAAAAGCTGAAATCTGGGCACAACCATTACCCTCTCCTTTTTTTTTTTTTTTTTTCCCACATATTCTCTTTAATTCCCTCTCCCTGGCTCTGGTAGGGCAGGTTAACAGCTTGGAGGTGGGGGAAATGAATTGTAAAAAGGAGGAGAGCAAAAAAACAAGCACTTCTTTGTCCCAAGTGCCAGCAATCCAAAGGATCCGAAGCTCTGCAACTTTCTGTGGGCGGGCAAGTGCACATGAATCAAAGAACAAGCAGGAAATAGAGCTCAGCGGAACAGCAAATTGATCTGCAAAGACATCTCAATATCTTCCACATTGCAAGTTCAATGGCTTCTTATTGCCTGCCATGCATAGTTAGCAGTGCTTCCACGCATGCACGTGTTTAAGCATTCCCTCAGGATAGTTAGGTTTATGAAGTATTACATACTGGCATATTCTTACTTTCTCAGCACTCTTAGAAATATCTAAAATAAGGGACAATTATTCTTAACTTTCTTTTAGGTTAGATTACTTGTTTTATTTAACAGAAAAATGCTATGTAAGAGCAACAGTAAACCTTAAGTGGGTTGTATGCCCATAGATATTAAGAATTTGTAGGGAACCTCGCTGTGCCAAATCTTTTTGCCTCACGCAAAGCCACGGATCTTCATTCATTTAATAAAGAAGAGGTTGCGGCCTTGGGCACACCCATTACTGTTTCAATGCCTAGCCCCTCTAACTTTTCCAGAACACCAGTACATGCTCTGAATCTTGAAAGCAACTAGGAATTTCTTCTTAGTGCAGAAGTTGGAACATAAAGAGATGTTTCATAATTGCTTACTGAAAGAATTTTCCTTTCCTAAGGCACCAAAAAGTTGATATATTAATGCTTAATAAGATAATTTACATTTAATTTATAAGCTCACAGAGAGGGATAATGACATGTAGAAAGTTGCTGGTAGTGAGATTTCATGATGACGCGGAAAGAACTTCTTGGTATTTGTCAAAATATACCATGAAAGGAGTGGTGACTTGCTCCAGATGTAGGACCGAGGCTATGCCAGTGGAACAAATCATTTATGCTGATGACTCTATTTATCATTTTATGTATTTATTGGAATGGATAAAGAGAATTCAAATTTCCGTCCTTTACTCATTTCTAGGTACATGTAGAGGTGCCTAGTGTGTACCAAAACTTGTGCTCTGTTTTTCCATTGGATTTTTATAACCTCTTGTGAGGTACATAATGTCACCCCAAAATTACAGACAAAACTAAAATCCAAAGAATTTCAGTAACTTTCCCAAAATAATAATATGGCTAGTAAGTTCATGATTATGTTCTAATTCCATGTTGCACACAGGAGACCCCAGCTACGTCCCTTAGAAAACAATTTTTTATATTTGTAGCCATCTTTTCAATTATCCTTCTCCTCTTGCTCCTCCCTCTTCATCCTTAATTATCGTTTATTAACTAAGGGCTTACTATATGCCCTTAGTTAAGGTACTAAGTATATTGAGATTGAGAGTGCATTAAGTATATTGCATGAATAATTTTATTTTTCCTGTATGTTACATAATCTTGTGATATATAAGAAAACATGCAACTCCAAGTCATTTTTGCCAATAAATAAAATAATAAATACAGCAGTCAATATAATTTCATTAACTTCTCCATTTTGCAGATGAGGAAACTATGACTACTATACCGTATTGTGTTATTATAACCTTATTATGACATACAAGAATTGATGGAGGTTTCTGGTCTATTTCCACATTTTCATAATGCAGGCAATCATACAGGTAGATGAATAGATAAATCCTAATGTTTTCTAGCAATCATAAAGAAATCTTATTACTTCCCTTTTGTATGTTTTTTGCATAAACAATTTGTTATCTGATAGTTCTTCCTTACTTTTAACCAAATTCTCTCCTGCTAAAATAAAAGACCACTTATTCTTATTTGGCTCCCAGAAAAAAACAGAATTTGTCATCCCCACTTCTTTCTTGAAATGATAAAACTTCATGTGTTACTGTGTGACACTCCAGTTGCACAAGGCTTGGCAATCATTCCAGCCTCCTGGCAAATTCAGATTGTGAATCAATGTAACATGAGAAGAAGAAAATACCTTTTTTTCTTAAGTAGATTGTGAGGTTTTAGGTAAGAAACCAGACATTTTTTCTAGGGTCATTCTCTAGGAAATTCTTGTGTTATTATTGCCGCAATCAAGAGTCTCTGGTCATTTGTTTGCACTCAGAGTGAAATGGCGGATAAGTCTGTGGTTCTGCCCCTGGTACATAATAGAACAGAAAGGTGACATCTTGAGCCCTCCATAGCGGGGAGGGTCACTCAGCAGGGTCCACTGGTGAAGTGAAGAGCATCCAGGTTCCTTCCAAAATTGCAGATGTCCATGAGACCCTTGCAACTCTCTTACAGGTTCTGGATACAGAAGCTTAGCAGCATTAGAAATGGATAACACCAAGATTAAAAGGCATGAGATGTGCCCTACAATTGCTCAAGATCTAATGATTTAATTTAGTTCTATTCAATTCAACAAAAATGTATTGGGTTCATAGGCTGGTGCCACTCACTATACTTGCTTCTGAGGGTAGGAAGATAAATAAAACATAGCAACTGCTCTGAAGGAGAGAATGGATGTGTGTATACATTAACAACAATGCAAAGAGGAAAATGACAAAAGCCAGAGAAATGTTAGATAACGTATGAATATCACTCTGCAAGAGAGTGATTCACTCTTGAGTTTATGGGGGAGGAGGAATTTGCAAGAGGCCTTGAAGTATGGGGATGATTTTAACCCTCTGAGACAAGAAAAGTGTTCTTCTAGGTGAAAAAAAAAATAGCAAAAATGAAGCCATAGAGAAGAGATTGCCTCAGGCTCAGTGGGTTGTATGATTTTAGCATCCAGTATTGGAGAAGCAGAATGGAAGAACAACTAGAGAGAGAGATGGATTGATTCTCATTTTTGAATTGAAAGTAGGGTTAGGAGTTTGGGTTTTATTCTATTAGCAACGTAGAAGCCATTATAGCCAGGACATAGAAAGATATGTAAGTGTGTATAAAATATTAATATATATTACCTTTCATTGGAATTGTGTGTATATATGCATGTCTTCATACACAGGGAGTCACTGTGGTTTTTTAAGGAGGGGAATGGTTAGCATAATAATGTTATTAGTTTAATAAAGGAGCACAGCATCCCCATTATTTGATACATCCTGCTAGTTGCTTGAAATTCCTGATTCATGATATTAATCTTACAACGGTACTCTTAGGGAAAATGCTTGCTTTCTTTTTTTTGAGATGGAGTCTCGCTCTGTCACCCAGGCTGGAGTGCAGTGGTGCGATCTCGGCTCACTGTAACCTCCGCCTTCCAGGTTCAAGTGATTCTCCTGCCTCAGCCTCCCGAGTAGCTGGGACTACAGGCATGCACCACCACACCCAGCTAATTTTTGTATTTTTAGTAGAGATGAGGTTTTGCCATATTGGTCAGGATGGTCTCGATCTCTTGACCTCGTGATCTGCCTGCCGCCTTGGTGCTGAGATTACAGGTGTGAACATACTGCTTTTTTTTTTTTTTAACAGATAGAAGCACTGAAACATAGAAGTCAAGGGACTTGTACCTGGTAAAGCAAATTTTCTTATTCATGTATATCCAACTCAAATTATCTCCTCTTTCTTCAATATTCTGCTGTAGTTTGGGAAGCTAAATGGCAGACGTATGGAACATAGATTGGAAGGGGATATAGGGAGAGACCAGAGACAGGGAGCTCAGTTAGAAACTTAACACGTACTGTGGGCAATGAAGACAAGAAAAAGGGTGACAGAGGGAACTGGAGAAGACAAAACAAACGAAAATCAGTCCCCAGTCCCGAGGGGTTAGTACATGATTGGTCATGATGGGGTGAAAGGAAAAGGAGAAATCAATATTATCTTAAAGCCTGGAGTATAGAGAAGTAATGAGAGTTTATAAAACTCCTTGTAGCCCTAGTGTTTTAAAGCTGTAGGTCCCTGGAATCTTGTGAGCACTCATCCTTTGGCTTTAAGCTGCTGGGACTGGACATCCTTCCTAGGCATAGCCATAGACCACAGGCCAGAATCATTAACCATTCCACAAGGTTACAAAGGTCTACCTGGGCTTTATGTTAGAGCACTCACTTTCTCTGTCAGTTCCTTCGAAGGCCAGGGCCTAAGGCATCTTGCTGCCACCAAAGCCAGCTGTGCACATGCAAATGTCAAGGGAATTATCTTGGCTAGGGGAAGACTACGTCTCTTTACTGTAGAAAAAGGAAGTAAAGTTGCCAGTGACTGAAGGGCTGGTCTGTTCATCTATGTTATAATTTATGACCCCTTATCTGTTTGGAAGCTTGTAGGACTGTGCAAGGGAACTCTCCTTGGGATGCAGACCTAAGAAACTATTTACTGATTACAAACAGTGCCTCAGAGACAAATCCTCTCTAGCTAGCTCATCAGGACTTTGGAGGTGAGATCATTTACAAGCTTGTGTGCAGCATTTTTGGAGCCTCACAAAGCAAAGTCTGAAAGAATGATTGGCTTCCTTTATCCTCTCTAATGGGAGAAAATACAGCAGTAGAGATATGACTTCTCAATCTCCAAATGTCCAGGTCAAACTCAATGAATCTTTGAGGTCTACCGGACTTTAGATTCTACACAGCAGTGAGGCATCTTGTGGACCAGTGGAAGGTTTGGACTGTTCTCTTCCTTAATGGAGTCATGAGAAGGTATTCATGTAGTAAAAGGAGAAATTTAATTCATTATGTAAATGAAACACCTGCTGGACTTGGTGGTAGACAGATTGAATGAACACAGTCTCTATCCTGAAAGAACTCTCATTTCAGTTAAAAAAAAAACAAACAAAAAAACAAAAACAGACAAGTAGACAAATATTTACCACCAAGGCTGATGAGGGCTGTAATGGAGTGATAGAAATTCATGCATTCTTACAAGGTATAGATATGCGCCCGGAGAGAGAAAGGCAAATTTTGCTTGAAGATGGTTCCACCTGAAGAGGTAGTGGACATTTAATCTTGATCTTGGTGAATGAATAATGCCTAGGAAAGATGTCCCAGGCAGAGGGAACAGCTTGTGCAAAGGCTTGCCTGATCTCTCTTCTCAGCCAGCAGCAGTGGCACAGATCCATCCGCAATGAGTCATGAGCACCTGTGCTGGCATGAGGCAGGTGCAATCAGAGGTCCTGCTCCACACTTACTAGCAGCCTGATTTGTGACGGCTCACTGATTCTCTCCCAGCCTCAGTTTCTACATTCGAGATACCCCTTTCTCTTCAAAATGTTTAGCCCTTAGCATTTTTGCAATAGTGTATCTAAAGTGCTTAACAAAAGGAAAAATTTCATTCTTTTGGGATACTACTTCTATTGGGATGTGTCTTTCCAGATATATGTTCTAACAGAGGTATTTATTGGCTGCCTTGAGTATGCAAGACGCTACAGAAATGAGGCATAAGGTACAACACCTTCAAGGAACTTAAAGTCTAGATGTGGAGGAGATAAGTCACAAGCCAAAAAGGATTTAAAGAAGAGATCAGGCCAAAGTGAGAGGGACTAGTGTAGATTATGAATTTCCAAATGAATTAAACTCACAGTTATGACCACAGAGAGAGAAGAAAACATTATGTGTAGGAAAGGAGCACTTAAATAAGATTCAATATTTAATAAATATATTTTTCCCTTAAGAGATTGAGTCATACTTTACTGGAGGAAAGAGGCTGCTGTTAATAAAAAGATTATAAAACTCCATTTACTAGAAATGAAATAGGGGAGAGGCAAATATTTCATCCTGAAATCAACACAAAGAAACAAAATTGTGTTTTTTATCAATTTCTCTCGAAAATCTATTGGAAATTTTTAGACGCAGAGCACCTAAAATTCTCAATTCTGAGATGTCTAAGCCAGTTTTTTTCTACAGTTTTCAAAGAGATTGTTGTTTCTTTGAGCAGCAATGAAGTACTGGGCTTAGATTTGTACTTAAAAAAAAAAAAAAAAAAAGTTAACAAACTGTATGATACTACAATGAGGCCAAGAGATAGAACACAGAAGATTAGCCAAGGAGAAAGCATATCTCACAGTTCATGCTCATGCAAAGATATGCTCATGGAATTAAGTCACGGTGGTGGTACTTGCATTTGAAAATTGTCAATTTCCTTTTGTCTGTTTTTGACAGGTGCTGAATATGTTTTCATTTATCAAACTTAAATGTGCAGAAGAGACAATTGCACTGTATTGTTGTGTAATCATTGTAGTGCTATAGAAAGACTATAAGAGTTTGAGATAGAAAATAGGGATGTAAGTCTCCTCATAAACAAGTAAATGATTTTGGACATTTGGCCTAATTGCTCTGATTTTCAGACCTATTATTCAAAAACCAATGGAATATGATGAGATGATATCTAAGTAGACTTTAATCCGTAGTACTCATGAGTCCCTAATATTACCAGAAAATTTACCCTTGGAACGTTTTTAGTCATCAACTCTTTCATCTATGCGCTATGTTGCGCTGATAATTCTATTGGAAATCATATGGCCTATTTCCTTCCTGCAGTATTCCAAGAATTAATTTGTGATCTAACCTCCATGGTTGCAAATTCACTGGCATTGACAAAGAGCCATTCTTGAAGCTCCAAAGGACAAGTGTTAGATAAGTGGCTTCTACAAGCATGGCTAGAATGCGTCTATTCTAAGAGCTGTGGTATACTCACAGCCGATAAAAACTGAAAACCCTGCCATGTGTTTCATCAAAAGTATGCTCAAGAATTGAACCCAGGAGCTGAAGGTTGCAATGAGCTGAGATCGCACCACTGCACTCCAGCCTGGGCGAAAGAGTGAGACTTCATTTCCTCCCCGCAACCCCCGCCCCATGCCGCCAAAAAAAAGTATGCCCAAGAGTAAGCCATAGGTTTGAGAATCAATTGTGGTGCAGAAGCTAGAACCTGGAATCCAGAATTCAGGATTCAGAATCTGGTGACCTGGTTTGGGTTCCAGTTCTACATATCTAACTATAACACATGACAATTTATTGATTCTCTCAGTCCGACTTTCCTGATTCATAAAATAAAATTAACAATGGTGATAATCATGATGATAATAATGATTGATGACTTATAGGGATGTGATGAGGATGTATAAAAAGAGGTATATGAACAGCCATTATGGCAACAAGAATATTGGAAGGTAATTGGTGACATGAGAAAAGCTACAATTCACTTTTCCTTTTGGTTTTAGAGACAGGGTTTTGCTCTGTTGCTCAGGTGGGAGTGTAGTGGCACAATCATAGTGCACTGTCTTCTTAAACTCCTGGGCTCAAGCAATCCTCCTTGGATTTGCGTTGGCCTCCCGAAGTGTTGAGATTACAGGTGTGAGACACTGTACCTGGTCTTCCCTCTTTCTTAAACATAGCGAATGACTGTGGACATATATATTCATAAGCACAAGAAAGCAAAGGGGAGGAAAATGGAAATGACAGAGTTCAAGCTTCCCTTTCACATGTTTAAATGAAGTGCTCCTGACCACAGTGACAGTGACCTCTTCGCTACTCTATTTTCAGCAGCCATCACCTGGTCATCTGGAGCAGAGATAACAAAGGAAGGGGACAGGAAAAAGGATTTGAATGGTTTTAGATAAAAGGGCATTGTGTCCGTCAGGACCCCATCTCTGCAGCACAGACATCAAAACAGCAGGCATTTCTGGTAAGCCCAGACATGAAGTCATTTAACTGGGATGCTGAGCCAGTGACTTCTCTTCACAGAGTACATACAGAGTTAATCCTGTTTGTAGCACCATTGTTACTGAGAAAGGGTTTTCAGGACTAAGGCTCCTTATGGTTGAGATAAAGCGTCCTCAAAATATGACAACATTGGTTGGCCAAAACTATATCCTCAGTCCAAATGCCAAAACAACTGTTCCAGAAAATCATGTCAAAGAGATGTTACAGTTCTTACATGCCTCTTTAATTTGAAGCCAAAGGAAAGCTGTCCCAAAGGCAGCATGTGTGGCCTGCACAATCTCTTTGTCCCGCTCACACATTCTTCTCTTCTCTCCCCAACATTCCTTCTCCTGCTCCATGTGTGCAAACACATTACAAAATGAATATCCTTCTTTTAAACAGGAAAGATAAAACCATCCTATGACACAGAACATGTCATAGTCTAGGTCGGGGGTTAGTGAACATTTCATATAAAGGGCCAGACTTAGCTTGCAGGATATAGAAACATAGGGGATAGTCGGATTTGTCATGCAGGCCATTCTTTGACAACACCTAACCTGGGTAGTAATAAATTAAATAACAATGGTGGCAATATGAAACTATAGGCTTTCGATTAGAATGTAAAAAGGAGTAAGAATCTGTCAATCTCACTGTAACAATAAGAAGCGGGATAAACTGCAAAATTATAGCTGTTAAGATCCAAGAACCCATTAGAAATCTGAGGATAAGAATGTCTAAATGAACTAAATTCCAGAGAATAACAAGCCCTTCTAAATGAGAAGAGTGCCTCTGTTGCTTTTATCTGTACTGTCTGGCAAAAGGCAGAATTCACCATCGATGGACAAGGAGAAATCATCTCAAGGTTTAAATAAGTTTTAATGGCAGAGTGAGCTGATGTGAAGATTTGGAATCTCACAGAACTCTGGCCACACAATGAGTCTGGACATATGTACAAGCATTCCGGGTGAGAATTGAGAAAACCCTCTGAGAACTTCAGGCCAACGCAAAGTATGAAGCAATGGATGACAAAGATTGGAGCAGAGTGCAGGGCAGAAGATGGTGAAGGCTGAGCTGGGGAAAGAGACAGAGAATTCCTTTGGGGGCTCTCCAGGCTGTCAAATCATGAACAGGCCTCTAAAGGCTGAACAAGACAGCAGGGAAGAGATTAATCTCCCAAGAAATCAGAAAGCCAGGGACATCTTTGAGAAAAGGGGGGAACTCCCCAGAAACTCAAAACTCTGGCAGAGTGTAATGCAGAGAGATATTTTATATATTTAGAAAACTGGCAGTTGGATTATAGACCACAAACAGATCTCCAGAGTCTCCCTGGTGCTCAGATCCCCAGCCAGTTGAAAAGAAGTTACTAATTCTGATATCAAATCATTAGAAGGCAGTGGTGTTCATAATCTAAATAAAGCAAACATAAAGCCCAGACTCAACTAGACTACAGGCAAAATTGACTCAGGCTTTTGCATGAGCAGCCTTGAAAATAAAATTGGTCACCTTTTTGTGGAAAAGCCTTATTTACTTCAGTCTTTAGAGTTATTTACACATAAGACCAGACATACACTAACAATTATAAGACACTGGAAGCATTAAGAAACATGACGGCAAAGCTAAGAAAGAATCAAGATAAGAAGCAAATTCAATGATTGCATAGATTGAGGATCTATTAGATAGGAGCTTTCAATAAGTGTTCTAAAGTGTCTAGTGGAAATCTAAACACAGGCTTAAAAAAAGAAGGGAGTTGAAATGGGAACTACAAAAATAAAAAGTCTGCTATATGAAAAATGTATATGGCAAGATTACCAGTAAATAGGATTAGCAAAGGAAAGAATTGTGAACTAACTGGTTTCTGATTTCTGGGAACACAGATTAGATTTGACTGTTAGGAGATTTCATATAAAAATGAAATCTGCACTATCTTTTCTCTTATATCTGCCTCCTTTCAGTCAATTTAGTGCTTTGGTAACTCATTCATGTTAAATGTGCACGACCGATTTACTCTAATTTCTTGTTGCATAATCTTCTATTGTTTGAATATACCACAATTTCTTTATCTGTTTACCTGTTTGTGAATACTTGATCTGTTTCTGGGTTTTGGTTTTTTAAAATCAGGCTTCTAGAAACAATTTAGACAATATTTCTGTAGTCACTTTTCTTTTTTTTTCATTCCTCCTAGGTAAATACCTGGGAGTAGAATGGCTGCATGATAATAATTGTGACATTCCTGTTTCCATCAGCAGTGTCTAAGCATTCCAGTTGCTCCACGTCCTAGCCATAATTTGATACAGTCAGCCTTTTTAATCTTAGCCACTATAGGGAGTATGAAATGCTGTCTAATTGTGATTTTCATTTGCATGCCATTGATAAATAATGATGTTAAACTTCACGTGCTTATTAACCATTTTTATGTTTTTATTTAAGAAGTGTCTGTGCACAACTTTTGCCCACTTAATAAAAGTGTATTTAAAAGTAAATAAAAAGTGTATTTATTTTTATTTTTGTTATTGGTTTGCAGGAGCTCTTTATCTAGCTTTTATACAAGCCTATGGTCAACAAAATATTTTGCAATTTTTTTTCAGCCTGTGACTTGCACATTCATTTACTTAACGGGATCTTTTGATGACTGGATTTTTTTAAAAAAATTGTTCAATAAATCACAAAATTCTTCTTTATGCTTAGAGTTTTTTGCATCTTGTCTACCAAGCATGCTTAACCCAAGGTCATAAAGATTTTCCTCTATTCTTTCTACTAAAATATTTATAGTTCTTGCTTTTAAATTCATATCTGTAATATCTCTATGAAGTTTATTTTTGTGTAAGGAGATATAAATATTCATTTATTTCAGAATTACTTGTTAAATGTCCTCTAACCCCATTTAATTTACTTGTGTACTTTTTCAATCAGATTTTTTTTTTTCAAAATCAAATAGAACTTAAAAAGAGAAATCATGATTGTGGATTTATTTTTCATTTTAGTTCTATCAGATTTTCTTTTCATTTTTTCCAGTGCTCCGGTTTTAGGAGCACATATACCTAGAATTGTTGTATTTTATTAATGAATTGACCCATTTATTATTTCCAAATGCCTCTCCTCACATATGGCAATATTTCTTGTTTTGAAGTCTGCTTTGTCTGATTGTCTGATATTCATATAGCCACTCAATCTTTCTTTTGATTAGTGTGAATTTTTTTTTTTTTTTTTTTTGAGATGGAGTCTCGCTGTATCACCCAGACTGGAGTGCAGTGGTGTGATCTTGACTCACTGCAACCTCCGCCTCCTGGGTTCAAGCAATTCTTCTGCCTCAGCCTCCTGAGTAGCTGAGACTATTGGCGCGTGTCACCACACCCGGTTTTTTGTTTGTTTGTTTGTATTTTTAGTAGAGACGGGGTTTCACCATATTGGCCAGGCTGGTCTCGAATTCCTGAGCTCATGATCTGCCTGCCTCGGCCTCCCAAAGTGCTGGGATTACAGGCGTGAGCCATGGTGCCTGGCCGATTAGTGTTAATTTTAATGTTAGAATCCTAATTTTAGTCAGTTTTTCAGTTACTGTGTGCAATAGGTAAAAGATCATTTCTTACACATCATTAAGCATTTAAGAAAATAGATCTATTTTCAATGACAACAAAAATATACACTATGAACTTACAAAAGAAAATCCCAAGTGAAGATAAGGCACTCATTTCACCCCTTTGGACCTTTCTGTAAAAGATCTGACTTGTAACATGCCCCATTTGAGAAGTAAGTGAAGTCTCTGAAGGGCTGGGTGGAGAAAGGTAGGAACTAATATCCACTTTCAGACTATGGCAAGGTATTTAGCTTTATAGAAAAACTCTCCAGCTGGAAAGTAATCTGGTACGAAATACCACATCAATATAGAATTAACTTTACATCCTTTGGATCACATGGTCTTGCTAGCCAGAAAGATAAACAATCTTATATTACCTAAGGTATACTTTTCTCTTTGAGGTGATTTAACTATGTCTATAGCTGACATTTATTAGTGCTTTCTCTATGCCAGGCATGTTTGGCATTCTTCACAAATCATTAGCAATTACCCCTCTGAATTACCCCATGAGATAGGTCCTAGTATTATATCACTGTTACTTACTTTTTTATATTTTAGGTAATTGAGTCTTAGAGACAGTAAATAACTTTTATAAGTTTATCCAGGTAGTAAATGTTTTATTTCAGAACTCATTCTCTTAGCTATTTCGTTCTACTATTATTAATATAGTTAATGTTTACATAGATTTGCAGTTTGAGGATATGTATGTATGTGTATGTACTGTGATTGCTCTTGATGAAATGTATACTTCTGGTTCAGATTAACTTTGCCATCAGTTGAAACTTGTGAATATTTTTATATGATCTTTGTTTTAGGCATAACGCTGTAATTATACATAGTCATATATGTCTACTTTAGAATTTAAATGCAAAAAAGGGAAATCATTAAATTATTTGCCTTACTGAATCTTAATTTAGTATTCTTATCCCACTTTCCTTTTCACTAAGTTGGTGTTACTTTTTAAAAAATGAGTGCCCTGAGCCATTGTATATTAATCTCACATTGAGTTAGAGTATATAAGAAAAGTTGGTTAAAAGCAGTAATAGAAATCTTTGTTCACATCAATATAATACACATACATGTACACACACATGTATATGTGTTTAAAAAAACAGAAAAGGTCAAAACTCTTGGCATGGCCCCTAAATCATCACACCTGTGATAAAATAAAACCTTTATAAAGTGGCTCCTAAGTTCTGTAGTGACCACAAATATGACAGAGCTATGTTTATACACAGTATTCACATTCTCCATTCATCCTAATGGTCAGAATGAGAGTTATTACAGTTGGAATAAATCTTGGGTATCATTTGATTAAGGGGTGTCCAATCTTTTGGCTTCCTCAGGTCACATTGGAAGAAAAAGAATTGTCTTGGGCCACACATAGAACACACTAACGCTACTGATATCTGATGAGCTAATACATATATATATAAAATAATGTTTTAAGAAAATTTACAAATTTGGGTTGGGCTGCATTCAAAGCCATCCTGGGCCACACGTAGCCCAAGGGTCATGGGTTGGACAAGCTTCATATAATCCTATGCCATTTATGCTCGTCAGAATAGGATACAATCTCAATGGCTTAATATGAAAACTTGTATATACTATTATCATAATAGATTGCTCACACTGAAAGTACAGTCATGCCCTAGAGTAGCTCTCTTCCATGTGGTAACTCAGGTATTTCAATTTGATCCCATTTTGTGGCTTCTTGATTTCAACCCATACTCTCCATACTCACCATAGCAGAGAAAGAAATAACCTGAAGACCACATATCTATTCTTTTTTTTTTTTTTAATGCATGCGCACAATGTACAGGTTTGTTACATATGTATACATGTGCCATGTTGGTTTTCTGCACCCATCAACTCGTCATTTACGTTAGGTATTTCTCCTAATGCTATCCCTCCCCCAGCCCCGAGAGGCCCCAGAGTGTGATGTTCTCCTCCCTGCATCCATATGTTCTCATTGTTCAACTCCTATCTATGAGTGAGAACATGCTGGGTTTGGTTTTCTGTCCTTGCCACACATCTATTCTTAAGAACATACACATCACTTCCGAACACAGCTCATTGGACAGAGCTATTCATGACTGAACTGTGAGGGAAGCTGAAGGATACAGGGAAGCACATTAAATATTTTGAGAGCAATAACTATCTATTCTATACTATTATTTAAAATACGATTCTATGAATCCTTGGAAAGCTAAAGTGTTTGCCCAAAATCATTGTGGGAAGAGGCTTGCCTAGATGCCAGTTATCCTGAGTCCCAGTCCAGCATCTCATCTCTTTGACTGATAAACTTATTAAAAATATCTGTTCTCTGCTGACTTGAAGCCCGGTTTGTCGTTGCTACTATTGCCAATATCTTTAACTGCTTGTAGAGAGACTTCTATTTTATTTAATACATTGCTGTATTCCCCATCCTTGAATTGTAATAATAACAATCTGTATTAAACAATAAAATGTCAACTTGTCAAAGACTGACTTCTCAACAGGTACTATGTTAAGTGTTTATATATATAATTATATCTATAAATTCATTGATAAAAATATATATAACTTCATTTAATCCTAATAGCATATATTAGTTAGATACTATTATCTCTACCTGATAGACGAGGAAACTGCAGATTAGAGAAGGTTAATTTTTAATTCATCCCTTTTCACTCATCTTGGATCATGGCTGCCTAGAACTACCTGTTTTGATCCTCAAGTTAACTTACCCTCCTTTGTATCTGTGATTTTCTCATTCTGTCTGGATTTTACCAAATCTTTGAATATTGCCAAAGTCAGGAAACAAGCTCTAGACCACCCAAGGCTTTGATTCAAGCAGGAAGGGCTCAAGTAAGATGCAGGCAGTTGGCCAAAAGACATTGCAAAGAGACCGCTTCCTTTATATGTACTTTTATTTGAGTTTTCACAAGGATCTGTCTGTGCCTCGGTGGTGAAGATGGCATGTTGTAAATGAGAAACTTTCATTCCAGGATAGGAGCAAGGTTTTGGAGATCAAACACACATACAAACACCCCTTGGGTGCAAAAAGAAAATGAAGCAATGTTCTATTCAATGACAAAGAAAAGAGATGCTGTATAGAAAAGGTACCTTTCACATCTAAAGAGAAAAGGCAATAAACCAAAGCATAAGACCATGAACACTGGACAGCCCTGGTAGAAACCAGGATTGAAATGGAGAAGAAAATGCAAGAGACTTTAAAAATGCCAAGGAGAGGTTCATAAAACAGAACAGAGTATGCAGCTTTCCGGTAACTCAAAAAGTTTAGTTGGTCACTTATTCATTCAACAGTCATTTACTGAATAATACACTACGTGCAAAATGTGATGGCACATATCACTAGATTGTCTGGTATTGTTCCCATTAGAAATAGACCACCAAGTAACATTGCATTTTCACACCCGAATAGAGATTGCAACTCATAGGATAATTTTTGATTGCCAGTAATGAAAACTAAGGCCTACTGAGACTACTTAGAACCACTGTTCAGAACCTGAATGCTAATTTTCCAGCCTCATCACTTTGGCTTCTAGTTACCTGCATTGCCCCTAGGCACACAAACACCTTGTGTTGGACAGTATGATGCACTGCCCAGGTCCTCCTCCCATAGTCAAAAGGACTTACTATTCCAGCTGCTAAAAGTGCTGCAGGAAGACACATTTCATCTGTCAGTTGAAAGAAGTCATCTTGCCAGAGGACATGCACCTTCTTGGGGTGGCCTACCTCTAATAGCTGCTTAATGCTTAGGGAGAAAGTCTTCCTTCTTGACACAACTCAGGATAGCTCTGAAGGGTTATCTCATCTTCAAAATTTCCTGCAAGATCAGCTGAGGATTGCATTGAGACTGCATGACAGCACAACATCTCCCACCTCCCAGTCCCGCTTCCTTTCCTTCCTTTTCAGAAGTATTAATTCCAGAAACAGCCCTTAAGAAATAACCTGTGTGCTAATGTCCGTATTAGCTGTTTCCGGGGGAACCCAACCCATCACACATTTTCTGCTTTGTCACCTCTGGAAGCCAGCCTGCTCTTCTTCCTCCTTGTCCCTCTCCCCCATGTTGGCTCAGTCACTTAAGTGTCTTTGCCTAGCTGTCCCAAATGACCTACGCTCATGTACCTCGCTCCTTCTTGGAAACGCATCTTTTCCTCTACCTTATCTATCGAGCCAGATAGAAAAATCTACATTTCAAGTATCAGGACCTAGAAAAACATGCACTGTTTTTCAGTTTCAGAAATTGAAGTAAGCTCTGTGAAGACTCCTTGAGCAGGGGCTACTGTTTCGAGAGATGAGACAAAGCCTCTAGAACATTCTGTGTGAATGTCCTCCAGTAGTTTTAGAGAGGCAGATAACAATGTCCTCCAACAGTTTTAGAGAGGCAGATAACTTCTGGAGATAATACCTACGACATGAGACATCAAGTAATAAAATCTGTTAAAAGAAGTACAGGTGGCACATTTGGAATTCGAAAAAGTGAAGTTTTTAGCTGAAAAGTGTTAAAAAAAATTTTCATAGCGTCTGCAACATTTCTGCTGAAAAAGACAAGTGTAATTTATGCATAAAGTCATGAGAAGACGACATTCTTTCAGCGGGTGGGGAGAGACTGTATTAACAAAGGCATGGAGGTAAAAAGCCATGGAGTATGAAAGGAATGCTAACAGGATGATAGGAGTCCCAGTGTTTATAGAGCAGTGAGAAATGAAACTGAAAAGATTAGGATAAAAGTATCCCCCCAACCATCACAAAAGAAGAGCAGACAGTAGAGAAATTATTTCCATTTGAAAATATGATACTAAAACTTGCTACAATGTTAAAGTTGAACAAACAAAACCGGGAGAGGGCTGGGTGCATTGACTCACGCCTGTAATCCCAGCACTTTGGAAGGCAGAGGCGGGTGGATCACGAGGTCAGGAGATCGAGACCATCCTGGCTAACACGGTGAAACCCAGTCTCTACTAAGAAAATACAGAAAAATTAGTCGGGCGTGGTGCTGGGCGCCCATAGTCCCAGGTACTCAGGAGGCTGAGGCAGGAGAATGGTGTGAACCCGGGAGGCGGAGCTTGCAGTGAGCTGAGATCTCGCCACTGCACTCCAGCATGGGCAACAGAATGAGAGTCCGTCTCAAAAAAAAACAACAAACAAACAAAAACAAGCAAACAAACAAAAAAAATGGGAGAGATGTACGTTAACCTCCATTGACACATGAATAGAATAGCATAATTCCAGTATTATTTTCACCAGCCCCAAAGATTTCGACTTCCAAATTTCGTTTGGAAGGGAATCATTTGTAAGTGCTTAAGAAGAGAGGTATAAAGGCAGGAGTCTGACAACTCACTGGAAGGGTACTCAGTTGTTTTCCCAAAGATTACATCTCTTGACCAGACTCAGAAACCCACCAGAAACCCACTCACTCCTCCTAAACCCATGAAATTAGCCTTATCCTTTTCTTCTTCTGAATCTAGCACAGAAATCTCTTGGCTAGAAAACTTAACCTCCTTGAAGGCAGAAATTCCGTCTGAATCATCCATGCAGTCATAATATGTAGCAATGCTAAAACAGAACGCTCTCTCCAAATGCTGGCTGAACAAACAAATGACTTACATGGCCTGTTTAAGAGTTGAAAACTCCATGGTGTAGTACCCTTCCTTTGGGAGCTCCACTGAGCCTGGAATCTATTTACATATGCAAAAATTTGTTTGCTTGCAAACCAAAAACCAAAACCAAAAACCAACTTTTGCTCTTCAGGTGACAAAGGATTTATTGGAAATGGAGTAGTCACAGGTTTAAGTAAGAAACTGAACACTTGAATTTCGGGAAAAACAAACTGAGGAAATCACAAGGGCTTCAGTACCAGGAGTCTGTGGCCTTTTTGATAAAAGTTGATGCTGCAAATGTGACTCAGCTCCTACTAACATCAATTTCTGCGTCTCTCATTTTGATGTCAAATTCTTAAGTGAGAGAGTTTGATTGTTCTGGCTTCAGTCAACAAGTCCCTTTCTGCAGTTCAACCCAGCCAGGGGTCAAGAAGTAAGAAGGACATAGCCACTGGGTGGAATGAGGTGAAGACAGACAGGCACTCTAGAGTGTGCCTTCTCTATCATACCCCTTGTCTGCCCAGTACATATTCACACCTATTCCTTTAAACATACTGGTGACTAACATGTGGGGGTTACTTCTACATATCCAATTCTCAGTTTTATATGTATTGACTCATTTCATCCTCATACAAGCCTACAATGTGTGCAAATTATTTTTACTACTTTAAAGACAATGAAACTGAGATACAGACAAAATAATTGATTCAGGTTTATTCAATGACAACCTGACAGAGCCTGGATTCAATCTCAGACATTTTTTACCTCAGAACCCACACTATTAGCTAATAAGCTGGAAGAACTGAGTCAGGGCCATAGGATCTTCCACCTGGTTATGTAAGGTTTTGACACAACAGGCAGATTATAGTCTTCAAGAGCCATCCTACATCATTCTTCTCTTCAAGTTCCAACAGTACAGAGTGTAGGGTTGGGTCCTGGGAGGCTCTTAATAAAACTTGCTTACTGATTCCATAAAATCTGCACTCCACCTACCTTTTTAATGCTCCTGTCACAGCCTTTTCACAGCTGCAATGCATAATCTTTTTTCACTAATACTGCTGGAATTAGTCTTTAAACCTTTCCCATTCTCATATCCCCCACAACCTCTGTATCCCAGAGACTTCCAGTATTACACTAGTATTCAGAAAATGCAGGTGTATCTTTTAGTCACATTTAGACTTAAATGTATCTGTTAAATGCCAAGTAACTAAAAACTGCCAGAAAAACAGGGTCAAATAAGTCTAAGCCACTGTCCCAAAGGAGTTTATAACCCAACAGGAGAGTAAAACACATAAGCCAAATGATGAAATGACATACAATGAGTGTTGTTGAGAATTTCCACTACATCCACCCACTCATCAGCATCTAGACTCAGGGATGGGCATCTGTGTCCCTCATCACAACTACAGATGAACTGTCCATGCCCCAGGATAAGACCACCCCTTCAGCTTGTGCAGTAGAATTGTGCATCTTCTCCATCACTTATCCAAGGGGATCACTTCAATAACTCAACACATTCTTCTGTCATCAAACTTCCCTCTCTGATGAATTATTCCCACCTGCCTACAATCATAACATTCTTTCTTTTGCATTAAAAACAAACAACAAACAACAAAACCCCTCTCTTAAACCCACCCTTCTTTTCCAGTTATTCTATATTTCTCTGTTCCCCTTTAAAGCAGAATCCTAAATGTTACCCAATTTCTCTTCTCTCATGTTTTCTTATACTCACCCTTACTAGACATTTGCCCCATTAGAACCACCTTGACAAAGTGATCAGTGATCTCCATTTTGTCAAATCCAAGGATCAACTCTCAGTCTTCATCTAACTTGATCTGTAAGTAAACTTGCTTCTTGTAAGATCCTGAGGCAGATGATTGTGTGATTGCTGTGCTGTAGCTGTCAAACATTTCCTTTAAGGAACTGAAACGTGCCCACTTGGAGCCTACATCAATTGGTCCCTTCTCTGACTTTTGGAACCCCAGGGAACCAACCTAATCGCTCTTTCAAAGACAGACTTTCCCTTGTTTGATAAACATCACAGGTTCTTGATGTGTTTCTGAAAATTAGTAAAGCCAACTGTTATCTGAATGTAGGAAGAAGATTGCTCGAGAACTTTATTAATTTGTTCAACCAATGTTTCTGAAATGTCTATTATATAGCATTCACAGTTCCATGCACAGAGGATATAGCAGTGAACAAGACACACCTATCACTTGCCCTCAGGGAGTTCACATCATCAATTTTATTGAAAAGTGATAGCAATACCCCAGATTTTTCTGGGGTTTTATAAACATTTAGGTTTAATTTAGTGGGGTAATATTCTGAATTATGACCTAGTATATTTTTTTCACTTCTAAAATATCTTCTCCTCTGCCTTCCCTCATTTCCAGGCAACAGGCTGAAGAGAGATGACAGAAATTAATCCAGGAAGAATATCAGTCAAGTTGATTACTTTGAGTTATAAGGTAGTTTTCTTTTTTTTTTTTTTTGCCAATAGCAAATCAATAGTCATAAACGCTATTGAGACAGACGCAAGGATTTGTGAAAGTTTCCCCAAAATCTAGGTTTTTTGTTTTGTTTTGTTTTTTTTGAGATGGAGTCTCACTCTGTTACCCAGACTGGAGTTCAGTGGTGCAATCTCCACTCACTGCAACCTCCATCTTCTGGGTTCAAGCAGTTCTCCTGCCTCAGCCTCCCGAGTAGCTGGGATTACAGGTGCACACCACAATGCCCAGCTCACTTTTGTATTTTTAGTAGAGACAAGGTTTCTGTTGGTCAGACTGGTCTCGAACTCCTGACATTGTGATCTGCCCACCTCAGCCTCCCAAAGTGCTGGGATTACAGGCATGGGCCATCGCGCCTGGCCAAATCTAGGTTCTTAATAACAAAGGTTGTTAAACCTATGGGACAGAGAATATACAGTCTATATAAGAAATCTAAAAGGGAATGCAGCAGTAAAAGAGGTGGAGTTAGTTTCTCAGCCCCATTCACTGGCCTGTCATCCAAGCCTGCAAAAAGGTTTCATATCATCACTGTAGGACTCAGACAGTAACTGTAGCTTTGTCTGTCTTTTCCTTTTTCCTGGTGAGAAGGCTGGAATCTTTGACTACTGTGAGCTGTAGGTCTTTATTGTTGCTGCTGAGCTGCACTGAGGAAACACAGATTGCACCACACCCTATCCTCCCCTCTTGTTGGTCTGTGTGCTCCATTCTTACTCTAAGTTTGATTATTTTTACTTCAAGACCTGTTGCAATGAAGAGCTACATTTGAGGAAACAGTCTAACTTGTAGTTTTTGGGGGGGATTGGAGGGACAGGGTCTCACTCGGTCACCAAGGGTGGGGTACAGTGGTGTGATCTCGGCTCACTGTAACCTCTGCCTCATGGGCTCAAGCCATCCTCCCACCTCAACCTCCCAAGTAGCTGAGACTATAGGCACACACCACTACGCCTGGCTAATTTTTGTGTTTTTTTGTAGAGACAGGATTTCCATATGTTGCCCATGCTGGTCTTGAAGTGTCCTGAGCTCAAGCAATCTACCTGCCTTGGCCTTCCAAAGTGCTGGGATTATAGGCATGAGCCACCGCAACCAGCAACCAACCCACATTTGAATTCTAACTTGATCACACACTAGCTCTGAGACTTTTAGCAGGCAACATATTGGCTTTGTGCCTCAATTTTTCCATCTGTGGTAAGTATACCTACTTTGCAATACTGCTGAGAATACCGAATAATATAATGAATGTAAAGGGCTTTGCTCACTGCCTAAACTACAGTAGTCAACCAATTTTATTTGGTGAGTAGCATTAGCTTTATCTTATTTACAGCATATTTTTAGCTTACTCGAATGGAAATCTGATTGCAATTCACAACACTAACAGAAGTGGTGTGCACAACCTTAAGCTACACCGAGTACTGAGGGAAAATAGTTCACTTTCCTCTGGAAAGATGATCACTTCTGTTTGGTTTTCTAATTAACTGCTTGCTTTCGCTCCAAAGAACATCTGAGCATTTTCCATCCTGTGTTAAAGCCACCAAGCTGAATTTCCTGCCTCCTTTCTTGTACCCTCTTACAATCTCTATGCACCCACAATAGTGAGCGATCTGCAGATGGGACCAAGTCATGCCCCCACATAAAGCCCTTCAATAGCTTCCCTCGACATCCTCTAGGAAAAGCTGTACGCTTACAAGGTAAATGCAACCTTTCATGATCTGATCCCAGCTACCTTTCTAGTTTCTCTTCATTCCAGTCCCAACTTTTCAATCTATTCTCCAAAAAGAAGTACCTATCTTTCCCTGCACAGAAAAAGTTTCTCACCTTCGTACTTTTGTTCATGTTGTTCCCTCCATCAGGAAAGTCCTTCTTCCATCCTATGCCTGGCTGACTCATCCTTTTTTTTTTTTTTTTTTTTTTCCCCAGGCGATTCCCCTCCTGCCTCAGCCTCCTGAGTAGCTGGGATTACAGGCATGCACCACCACACCCAGCTAGCTTTTTTGGTATTTTTTAGTAGAGATGGAGTTTCACCATGTTGGCCGGGCTGGTCTTAAACTCCTGACCTCAGGTGATCTGCCCGTCTCGGCCTCCCAAAGTGCTGGGATTACAGGCATGAGCCACTGTGCCTGGCCAACTCATCCATTCTTTAAGTTTATAGTCAGATGCCTCCTCTTACTTGAGTCATTCAAGAACTCCCCAGGTGGGACTGTGTGCTCTTCTCCATTCTGTGTTCCCTTCATTCACATTCCCACTTTAATTACTGCTCTTACACAATTTACTCAAATTATTTGATTACAGATGTACCACATGGAAGCTTCCGGAGAATTAGGACATGTCTTATGGTCCCATAAGATGGTATCACAGCAAAATATTTACATATAAGTAGTCGTTTAATAATACTTTTTAGGCTGGGGGCGGTGGCTCAAGCCTGTAATCCCAGCAGTTTGGGAGGCCGAGGCGGGCGGATCATGAGGTCAGGAGATCGAGACCATCCTGGCTAACATGGTGAAACCCTGTCTCTACTAAAAAATACAA
>NW_012101776.1:1196438-1199838 GCF_000951045.1 Mandrillus leucophaeus
GTTATAGAGTCATGTGATAAGCCCAGTCCCTGGTGTCCTCTGAAGCACAAAATTCCCAACAAATGAGCCAATTCGGCTTATGTGAGGAGCTGTGAAGCTGAAGCAAACAGCTGCACCTGGTTAAGTCTTTCTACCTTCCAGGAGTTACATGTTGCTGTAAACCCCTGAGAGGGCCAATGATAACTCACCATAGAATAAGCAGATTGTGCTTACTGTGTTTCTCAGGATTCAATTATTTCTTTCATCCAAGTGTTACATGTTATTCTAGGTGCTAAGAAGAAAGCAGCAAACAACATAATCAAGGTTATGGTCCACGTCTAGCTTGTTTGTGTTGACTAGTCTGCCTACCAGCAGTGGGCCACACAGAGATCTTGATTCTGTTTCCAGTTTTGCTATTAGCCATTGACAGACTATGTGACTCTCAGCTTTAATCTCCACATTTTAAAAATAATGACCATAAGCCAGGCATGGGGGGGTTACGTCTATAATCCCAGTACTTTGGGAGGCTGAGGCAGACACATCCCTTGAACTCAGGAGTTTGAGAACAGCCTGGGTGGTGAAACACCATTTCTACAAAAAATATAAACATGGTGAAACACTGTTTCTACAAAAAATATAAAAATTAGCCAGGTGTCGTGGCACACACCTGTAGTCCAAGCTACTTGGGGGGCTGAGGCGGGAGGATCTCTTGAGCCTGGGACTTTAAGGCTGCAGTGTACCATGTTTGTGCCACTTAACTCCAGCCTGGGCAACAAAGTGAGGCCCTGTTTCAAAATAATAATAATAACAATAATAATAGTAATAACCATAATCCTCATTTGCAGAGTGCCAGTAGAGATCAAATAAGATACTTTGCATTTCTACTCTCTGAAACACATTGAATACTCCAAAATTTTATGTAAAAGCACTGCTATATATGCTCTCCACAGCCTAGCTCCAGCTATTCTTCCCAGAAATGTCTACTATTGCCTTCCTACAAAGAATTCCTCCTCAGCCAAATCCATCTTTACTCTTACTCAAGAAGTTATACACTTTCTTACCCCTTACTCTTTGTTTCTGCTGTTTTCCCTTTCTAAAATATCTTTCCCCTTATTTCTGTTGTTCTTCTATTTCAGAGGTTGCAAACTAAGTTCCCACAGAAACTAGGCAGTAACAATCAGTGAAAATTGCCTGACGTAAAAGAATGGGGAGTTGTAGAAATGGAAGGGAAAGAAAGTACACATTGTCTATAGCTGTTATTTACCCTGTGAAATACCGATAAGTGAAAATGCGAAGCTAGTAGGGCTTTGTATATCATTACAGTTGATGTTGTCTCATGAATCTCTGAGACTCTATTTTTTATTATTTCATTCTTTTTTTTTTTTCCTTTCTGTCACTTGACTGGGCAATATTAATTGACCTAGCACGAATTCTTCACAACTCGTCCAGAAACATAGAGGAGAAGGAGTATTTGTTAACTCATTCTCTGAGGCTAGGATTACATTGATATTAAAACAAGAAAAAAACAGCATAACGAAAAAAACTATAGACCAATATTCCTTTTGAACACATATGCGAAAATCCCTAGAAAATTACTAGTGAGCAACAACATATGCACCATGGATCCCAGGAATGAAAAGTTGGCTTAATATATGCAAATCAGTCAACGTAGTATACCATAATAATATTAATAGAACAAAGGAAAAAAGCCATGACCATAAGAGGCACAAAAATCATTTGACAGAAACGATATTCCTTCATGAGAAAACTCTCAGCAAACTAGGAATAGAAAAGAATTTTCTCAACCTAATAAACACCATTATTAAAAACCCACAGTTGGCATAATATTTAATAGTGAAAGGCTGAATGGTCTGTTCTTAATACAATAAATAAATAAGACAAAATTTTCCTCTTTTGATAGGAACAAATCTGTGGAACATTTTACTGGAGGCTCAAGGCAGGACCATTAGAGTAGATAATAAAGGAAAGGTTATCAAGATCCAAAAGGAAGAATTAAGATGAATTTGCAGATGAAATGATGTTTTATGTAGAAAATCCTGAAGAATCTATAAAAACTATTAGTACTAATAAATGAGTTCAGTTAGTGCACAGTACACAAGATTAACATTCAAAAATCAATTATATTTTATACAGTGACAATGAATAATATAAAATTGAAATTAATAAAACAATTATATAGAAAATAGCATCAAAAAGAACCACAAAAATTTAGGAATTAATTTCACAAAAGAAGTACAAGATTTGCTCACTAAAAACTACAGAACAAAATTCACTGAAAGAAGTTAAGGAAGATATAAAGTGAAAGGGCATCCTAGTTTTCAGTCGGAAGATATAGTATTACTATGATGGTGGTACAACCCAAGATGGTCTATGAATTCAATATAATACCTATCAAAATCCCAGATGCATTTTTGAAAATAAATGTGTGTGTAAATCTTAAAATTCACATGGAATTTTAAGGAGCCCTGAATAGCCAAAACAATATTAAAGGAGAATAAACAAAGTTGGAGAACTCACACTTCTTGATTTCAAAACTTACTATAAAACTACAGTAGTCAAAACAGTGTGACAATGGCATAATGATAGACATATAAACTGATGTTATAGAACTAACAGTCCAGAAACAACCCCTTATATTATAGTCAAATGACATTTAACAAGAGTGTAGAAAACTTGATGAGTAAAGAACAGTCTTTTCAACGAATGGTTGGGGAAAATCGAATAACCACATACAAAAAAGTGAACTTGGACCTATACCTCAAACCACACACAGAAATTAACAAAATGGATCATAGACTTTAATGTAACTGCTAAAACTATAAAACTCTTAAAAAAAAGAATAAATCTTGATTATTGTGAATTAGGCAATAACTCTTATATATAACACCAAAAACATAAGCATCAAAAACAAAAATAATAGAGAAACTGGATTTCTTCAGAGCTAAAAAGTTTTGATCTTCAAAATCACCATCAGGAAAGTGAAAAGACAACCCACAGAATAAGAGAAAATATTTGCACATCACATATCTGATAATAGATTAGTATCTAGAATATGTAAAGAACAGTCACAATTCAACAATAAAGAGACAAATAATTCAATTTAAAAATAGGCAAAGGATCTGAACAGACACTTCTCCATAGAAGATATGAACATGGACAATAAACATATACATCTAAATAAATAAAGTTGTTCAACATCATTTTCTATTAAGGGAATGCAAATGAAAACAATGAGATACAACTTCACACCCTTTAAGACACCTGTTATCAGATACACAATAACAAGTGTTGGCAAGGATGTAAATATCACAAGAACAGAAAACCAAACACCGCATGTTCTCACTCATAGGTGGGAACTGAACAATGAGATCACTTGGACTCAGGAAGGGGAACATCACAC
>NW_012101776.1:1201893-1204263 GCF_000951045.1 Mandrillus leucophaeus
AAATAAATTAAGTAATTCATGTTATTTAAAAAAAATACAAGATGCTATACAAAGTATTGCTAGAGCAGTAGAGCAAATATTGAATTTGGTTGGAACCTGTTGAGATTACTGTAAAAATATGTCATATGTAATTAAGCCCTCATTTCTTTCAGTTGGTATTAGGAACAACATTCACAACAAGATCAATCACAGAACTTGAAGCTTCTCAGGAAACGTTGCAAAATACAAGTAAGTATTACCGTAAACCTGGAAGATCCTTAGGAATTCTCCAGCCCTGTTTTCACAGGGAAGAACCCTGCAATGCAGACATATCATAAGACCAGCTAAGGGTCACTATATTGGAACATGTATAAGATCCAGGCCTCTAAATTCTCTGTCTGGTGTTTTGTATAAGAAACCAAGCTAAATCTAGATTAGATATCCTCTAATTCATGAGTAAACAAAATAATTTTTTTGTTTGTTTTGGGCCTCGAAAATTCTATAGCCACAGTCTAAATCCAATCATCCAGAAATGGTTCACAAATATAAAGATAGGGATCTGATACATTGATACAAAGCCTCAAGAATATCTCTTCAGGCCAGTTGCAGTGGTTTATGCCTGGAATCCCAGAAATTTGAGAGGCTGAGGCAGAGATTTCTTGAGCCCAGGAGTTCAAGAGCAGCCTAGACAACATAAAGAGACCTTGTCTCCACAGAAAAATTTAAAAATAGCCGAGCATGTTGGCATGCACCTGTGGTCCCAGCTACTCGGGAGGCTGAGATAGGAGGATTGCTTGAGCCTGGGAGATTGAGGCTGCAGTGAGCACTGACTGCACCACAGCATTCCAGCCTGGAAAACACAGTGAGATACTGTACAAAAAAAAAAAAAAAAAGCCTCTTCAGAAGGAATAAATTTCAGGACAAATTCTCCTTCCTAAGCAAACAGTACTTACATCTTATATTAGGAATGACCTGAAAACGAAGTATGCTTTTCAAGTGACAACTACTTTTCAGCATGGCCTTCAATCTCCACCCAATGGCCAGCCTGCCTACTACCGTCTTGAAGGTCAGCCAGATTTCCTTGTTATAGAGTCATGTGATAAGCCCAGTCCCTGGTGTCCTCTGAAGCACAAAATTCCCAACAAATGAGCCAATTCGGCTTATGTGAGGAGCTGTGAAGCTGAAGCAAACAGCTGCACCTGGTTAAGTCTTTCTACCTTCCAGGAGTTACATGTTGCTGTAAACCCCTGAGAGGGCCAATGATAACTCACCATAGAATAAGCAGATTGTGCTTACTGTGTTTCTCAGGATTCAATTATTTCTTTCATCCAAGTGTTACATGTTATTCTAGGTGCTAAGAAGAAAGCAGCAAACAACATAATCAAGGTTATGGTCCACGTCTAGCTTGTTTGTGTTGACTAGTCTGCCTACCAGCAGTGGGCCACACAGAGATCTTGATTCTGTTTCCAGTTTTGCTATTAGCCATTGACAGACTATGTGACTCTCAGCTTTAATCTCCACATTTTAAAAATAATGACCATAAGCCAGGCATGGGGGGGTTACGTCTATAATCCCAGTACTTTGGGAGGCTGAGGCAGACACATCCCTTGAACTCAGGAGTTTGAGAACAGCCTGGGTGGTGAAACACCATTTCTACAAAAAATATAAACATGGTGAAACACTGTTTCTACAAAAAATATAAAAATTAGCCAGGTGTCGTGGCACACACCTGTAGTCCAAGCTACTTGGGGGGCTGAGGCGGGAGGATCTCTTGAGCCTGGGACTTTAAGGCTGCAGTGTACCATGTTTGTGCCACTTAACTCCAGCCTGGGCAACAAAGTGAGGCCCTGTTTCAAAATAATAATAATAACAATAATAATAGTAATAACCATAATCCTCATTTGCAGAGTGCCAGTAGAGATCAAATAAGATACTTTGCATTTCTACTCTCTGAAACACATTGAATACTCCAAAATTTTATGTAAAAGCACTGCTATATATGCTCTCCACAGCCTAGCTCCAGCTATTCTTCCCAGAAATGTCTACTATTGCCTTCCTACAAAGAATTCCTCCTCAGCCAAATCCATCTTTACTCTTACTCAAGAAGTTATACACTTTCTTACCCCTTACTCTTTGTTTCTGCTGTTTTCCCTTTCTAAAATATCTTTCCCCTTATTTCTGTTGTTCTTCTATTTCAGAGGTTGCAAACTAAGTTCCCACAGAAACTAGGCAGTAACAATCAGTGAAAATTGCCTGACGTAAAAGAATGGGGAGTTGTAGAAATGGAAGGGAAAGAAAGTACACATTGTCTATAGCTGTTATTTACCCTGTGAAATACCGATAAGTGAAAATGCGAAGCTAGTAGGGCTTTGTATATCATTACAGTTGATG
>NW_012101776.1:1208238-1237862 GCF_000951045.1 Mandrillus leucophaeus
CATGGCACAAGTATACATATGTAACAAACCTGCACGTTATGCACATGTACCCTACAACTTAAAGTATAATAATAATAAATAAATTTTAAAAAAAAATATGGAATCCTCATATATTGCTGGTGAGAAAGTCAAATGCTCAGTCTTTTTGTAAAACAATTTGGCAATTCCTCAAAAGTTTACACAGAGTTACTATATGACCCAGCATTTGCACTCCTAGGTTTATACCCAAAATAATTTAAGCATATGGCCACATAAAAATTTATACAAAACATTTATGTAGCCTTTTTCATAGTAGCTGAAATGTGGGGGAAAAAAACCCAAATGTCTACCTGTTAATAAATGGAGAAATAAAAAGTGTTATATATCTATACAATGACATAAAAGGTATATCATCTATACAAAAAATAGTATATTATTTGGCTATAAAAATAAAGTACTGATACATGCTACAACATGGATGAACCTTGAAAACATTACACTAAATGAAAGAAACAAGACATAAAGACCACATATTCTATAATTCCATTTACACAAAATGTTCAGAATAGGAAAATCCTTAGAGACAGAAAATAAATTATTGTTTGCCAACAACTGCTGAGAAGGCATAACAGGAAGAGTGACAAGGAAGGGTACAGGATTCTTTTCAAGGGGATGAGAGTTTTATGAAATTAGATAATGGTGATGGTTGCACAACTTGTTAACATACTCAGAACTGTTTGATTTTACATTTTCAAAGGGTAAGATTTATGGTATGTAACTTGTATCTTGGTAAAGCTGATATTTAAAAAATATTATTCATAATCACAAGGTCCAAGACAGTCTGTTACATTGATAATTTTTGTCGATAAACACCTTAGAAGATTATTTGAAGTAAGTCGCTGAGAAGATGACTAAGGAGGGTCAGGTTTGGTGGTTAAAAACACAAAAATGTACTTCTAGTCTTTCCTCCAGAGTGAGCAATGGAGAGTGGTTCCCATGGAAGTAACTCCAAGAAAAGTTTAATACTTCAAATGATGCTCTTCTGGTCTTTAATTCTCACCAAGTCATAGTATAGCTCAAAGTCACCCAAGGACAAGAAATAAAATGATAGGGGGTCTGATATAGCCTTCTTTCCTTTATTTTAGAAAGAATGAGACCTTGGAGAGTGATGGTACGTGGTTGCCTTTCTTATGAGTTGTTTTGCAAAAAAAAAAATATAGGAATAAATGCTATATGATGTTCAGAACCTCATACACTATAAAGTTATGCTACAAATTTATTCTTACTTTTCCCAGTGGTCACCAGTTAGGCTGAATTTGGGTTTCTAAAAATGACAAAAGAACACTTGTAAGTAGAGAGATATTTAGAGAAAGATGAAAAGTCAGGAATGGAGAAGAAGGCTTGAGATCATGAGAGCCACCACTTGATTCTTGCTTTTTTCATGCAAAAATTGTATCTAACACATATAAAGCAGCCTCTCACTGAATATCCCTTGAATGAACAAAAAAATATTGAATGAATTAAGTGCTTATGTAAAGAATCCATGAAAATGCCAGCAACCATGAGTATTCTGTTTGGAGAAGTAATCTTTTACATTACAGACTCTCAGTTTTGGAAGGGATTTTAGAAGTCTTCAGACTTGATTTCCCAGTTGTGTCTGAAGACCACTTTCTCGATCCCTGTTAAGTGGTAACTGAACCTATACTTGAATGTGTCTCCTTGACATTGAATTTATTCATTCTCAGGATGGTTCACATTTGAAGATCTTACTATTAGTTCTACATTTAACTAGCTAATGTTTATTGAGGGCCTCCTTCAGGCCACCAGGTCTCAGGGGTACAGTAGAAAAAGAACCAGACAAAGACCCTTTACTTATGCAGTTTACAGTCTAGTAAGGTGAGCGGAGGAGACAGAAATAAATAATTGAACAAAATACATTCCGGCTGATGATAAAAGCAACAGAAAAATTAGAGCAAAGAGAAGGGAGTGCTGGGGGATGGTTGCTGTTCTATATTGAGTGGTCAGGGCAGGCCTCTCTAGTAAGGTGATAACATATGAGCAAAGAATAAATGAAGTGAAGAGGATGGCAATAAAGTATGCCTAAGGAAAGAGTTTCCAGGCACAAGGAACAGCAAATGAAACATTCCTGAAATCTGGCACTCTGCAGGAGAAAACAGAGCATGGGTTTGAAAAGGCCTGAAATTCTTCGTCAGTTCCATGCTTTGGGAAAATAAAACGTATACCTACCTACCTACCTAGAATTTAATCAAAAAGAGCTTGCCCTGGTGTGGTGGAAAGATCCATAGTCTAAGGAATATAGACATGTAAACTAGATCCAGTTCTGCCACTCATTTTCTGTGTGGCCTTTATCAAATCATTTCTCCTTTTTAAGATTCAGTTTCCTTGTACATCAAATGATTAAATTCTAGATTCTTCTCTAACTCTAAATTACTATCATTCAAGGGAAATGACCATTACTCAAGGACATGTGAAATATGAGTAAATAGTAGAGCTATATAAGATGTAGGAAAACTGCTGACCAGTGTCCTGGTCTGTAATAAAATCTTCCTCATTCAACGACTGTGTAACTAGCTCAAGGTCAAAGTTTATTGCTCCCCTTCTGTTTCTTCCTCACCTAAAATGCTTCTCCCCACAGTGTGTACTCAATAGATTCTTCTGTCCTGGTGAAACTCTGTTCTTTACAGAAAGAATTCAAGTGGCTTGGTTTCAGATTCAGGAATCAGGTGACAAACACAGAATCTAATTAAGTACCATTGGGGATGAACAAAATTTGGGAGGCTCAGAGATGTACCTAGTGGTTCTCAAATTGGCTATGTATTAGAATTGCCTGGGTAGTTTCTAAAAGTCCCAATGCCCTAGCTGTGCCCCAAAAGAATTAAATCAGACTCTCTCAATATGTATTTAGTATTACTTGGGTGACTGCAATGTATAGCCACAATTGAGGACTTTGGTTTAGGGGAAAGAGCTTGCTATTGACAGTGCACATGTCTAAACTTGACATCTAATTTTAACACTTGCTGAATGTGTGCTCTTGAGCAAATGTCTTCAATTATTCTCATTTTCCTTATTTGTAGCATTGGGAAAATGTTTACCCTCACAAAATACCTAAACTATTAAGTAATCTATCATTAATGTATTTTCACTGAGACTTATTTTAAGTTATTTTCTATTAAAGTTCTAGTTTTGCATAATTATGTACTAGCTTTGTGAAGCTAAATTTATAAACCATGCTAGTAAGCACTAAGAGTCTTTACACAAGGCCCTGGAATGGAAAGAGAGAGAGAGAAGGACAATTAAATCCACGCCACTGGCCATTCATCAAGAAGAAAGCATGTCCTGATAGAATGAATATGGTGGGCAGAATTTTCAAAAGTAGATATCTAGGTTATCTATTATTGCACAACAAATTACACCAAAACATAGTGGCTCTAAGCAGCAACATTTATTATTTCAGTGCTTTAAGCCAAGAATTTGGACACAGATTAGCGACATTCTACGTCTCTGGGTCTCTTACAAGGCTGTAGTCATCTCAAGGCTTAACTGGAAAGGATTGGCTTCTTCATCCTCCATGATCACATTCATCCTTCATGATCACATCAACCCCCATGTGATCATCAACCATCACATGGTGGTTGGCAGGATTCAGCTTCTCATAGGCTGTTGACTGAGGCCTCTGTCCCTGCAAGGTTTTAGTCGGAGGCCTTGCTATGTGGTTGGTTCCTTGCTACGTAAACCTCTCCACAGATCACCTTACAACTTAGCAGCAAGTAAGCAAGTGAATAAAATAGAGTATCAAGCAGAGAGAGTGCTAGCAAGATGGACATCACAACCCGTGATGTAATTATGGAAGTGACATCTCAACACTTCTGCCATCTTTTATTAGAAGTGAGTTGTGAGATTCACTTCACACTCAGAGAGGATTACCCAAGCACATGAACAACAGGAGGAAGAGATCACTGAGAGTCATGTCAGAAGCTACTCACCACAGTAGGTGCCTGAAAGTTTTGTTTCTTTAAATCCAAATGCAATCCCTGGTCTCTGAGAGGAGAGATTGGAAAGGGTCAGAAGTGTCAGTATTACCTCATGGTCATTTACATTTCCAAGAGCCAAACCTCAACCTACCCCGCGGTTATGCTTAGGGATTTCATTTAATGAGCCCTGCTATGTACACAGCACAGTTCTAAGAGCTAATGGCTGATTTTGAATGAATAAAACAGCAACTGTCTTTTAAACACTCACCAGCAAATGAAGAAAACAGAAACAAAATCATTTGGAAACAAGAATGTAAATTTTGTTATAGACAAACCATGTACTATGGTACTATAGGTTAAAAAAAATCATGATTTGGGGGGAATGGAATAAAATTTGAGCAACAGCTTAAGAATATTTAGGGCTTTGACCAATATATATTTGAGAAGGGCACCACTAAGAGAAGCCAGCTTAAGCAAAGGCACAGTGAAGGAAAATTGAGGGAACATTTTGAGACTTATAAGGATGAAGTATAGGATTCAAGATACTGAAGAGAGAAATAAAGCTGAATCTAGTTACCAAGACACAAAGTAGAATTCAGTGGAGAAACTACTCAATCTTTGGAAACCAGAAACAATATAAAACTACTCACATTTTGGATCATCCACTGGCAGCAGGATAAAACAGAGATAGAGTAGGGGCTACTAGGAGGGTGTGTGTGGAACCAGGGAGACCGGTTAAAGAACATTTGAGATGGTACAAATGGTAGGATTTAGGGAGAGCTTTGAGAAAAGGTTAAGCAAGACACGTCAAAGGTTACTCTGAATTTCCATACCTTGTAGCTAGGAGTTTAATAGCAATAATTCAGGGAGAGTATTTGGAAATATAAGAAGAAGCAAAGGTTTATTACTTGCCTCATTAATCCCTCTAACATCATTCTCCTATGAGCAACAAGCTTCTCATTTGCCTGGGTAAGTAAGAATTGTATTCTTACGGATTGTGTATGCTGTGATTTGCTTGGAGAGATAATGAAACAGGGCATGGATTCAAAACCACCCAGGAGGGTGGTGAAAATGTTAGAAATCAAATTTAGATCTGCTTGATCTTCTCTAGTACTTCTGGAACTTTAAGTAATTGAGGTCCTTGACAGACTAAGCAGATTATATTGTATCCCATGGACAATGGGTAGCTAGGGCAACTATTCTTTCTCAGCTTTGTGCTTCATCTTATGGGGTCTTTGAGTTGGATACAATTTAGGAGCTTCACATGCATAACTGTTCCATTAATGGATTTAACATAGCATGTCTAATATAAAAAGAATACACAGAGATTGTAGGAGAAAGGAATGTCTATTTTCATCCAAGGGCATTCAGAGAAGCCAGGATGGAATTTAGGTTTGGCTCTCAAGGAGGAGCATATGTCTTTACTGTACTGCAAAGTCACCAAGCAGAGAGGAAAAGAATACTTGGCTAATGATTAAAAAACCAGCACCAAGAAATGTGTCCATGGAGAAGGCAGAAAGAGGAGTTGAAAGTGGAATAGCTGAGTAGTTTTACTCTAGAAGTGGTGGAGCTGGTGATGAGCACAGGCTTTTCCCAATGTCCAGTAAAGCCAACCAAATAACCTGGTCAGACCAACACAAACCATGGGAGATACTCAGGGAGAAATGCCTTCTTCTAAATCACCCGATACTAATAGACTAAGTTCTCCTATTAGTCTATCCAGAAAGTTTTTCCAGCCAATCCTTCCTCTCTATCTCTACTCTTGGTGACCTTGCTCAGACTTCATCTTCTTTACTGTTCTGTCTCAGGTTGTCTCTTAGAAATTGTATCTTAGACACAGATTTGGAAGCAAATAGTTTATTTCAGAAGTGATTTTAGGTATGAGAGTACAGATGGAAGAAAGGGGAGAGAAATAAACCAAGGAAAGTGGGTTCATAAGCAGGGAACTGCAATGGGCAAGTGGAGCTCAATTGCCCAGGGAATCTCTGGGAAACAATATAGAATAAGACACAGATTGTTTCACTAGAGGGACAAGAAACCTAAAATGACTGTCCTCCAACTTCTGCTCATCATTGGTTCAGGACTCCTCTCGGGGAAAGTCACATCTGGCCAGCCCCTTGCAGAGGCTGAGTGCCCTGAGGTCAGCCTTCAGGACAGAAGTCCCCGATGCCTGCAGTAGAAAGCTGTCAGCAAGCACAGGAATGACTGGTGATGAAAGGATGTGGCAGAGCACCCATATCTTCAGTTATACCTGGCCTGAAATTCCTCTCAACTAACAAGGTCTAACCTATTCACCTTTAATTATATCTTTATTGAGCAGGTACCATATTACAGTCACTGGGATACAACAGTAACCAAGGCAACTTTGCCCTTATGGTGCCTACATTGAAATGGGGAAGACAAATAATTCAAATAATTAAGGCAGGAACTGTAGTCAAGGTTTACATTATATAAGTTTTCAAACATACAAGAAAGTTGAGATAATTTTATAATGAATATTCAGTTATCCATCATTCAGTGGAATGGCAGTTACTGGCATTTTGTCATATTTGCTTTGTCTTGTCTTGTGGATTTTGCTAAATTACTGTGATGGTTAATACTGAGTGTCAACTCTAGAGAACCCTGACTAATACAATTACTTTAAAATAAAGTATAGATTTTTATAACATTGACTTTTACATACTTCAGTGTATATCTATAAAAAAAGGAAAAAGAAAGACCATTTCCCTGTTCAGTAACACAGTAACATCACACCTAACAAAATCCACAGCAGTTCCCAGAATTGAATACCCAGACTTTAACATCAGTTGACATGTAATTCAATAAACTCAGAGAATATATGGACTGCTTCTCTGTTCAGTCCAACACCTGAATTTGATGCATCATTATAGTGATGGGAAATTAACTTGTCTGAAGTGTGGGCCAGAATACCTGGTTTTAAGATCTTCTGCTAACTTGACGATTAATTTTGATTAATTTTGCCAGAGATCAAACCGTGCTAAGCAAAATATGAAACATACTGGCTCATACAACTGCCAACTCCAGTCATAATAAGAGTAACTATCTCTGTGTGTGCGTGCGCGCGCACGTGCATGCACGCGTGAGTGCACTTGGTATAGAATTGTGTATTCATCACAGCAACCTTATGAGGCAAGTTTCCAGTCCTCATCTTTATTCACCTCAGTGAGGTGACTGAGACATAGCGAAGTCTAGTGGCTTGCTCAAGGAGGCCACTTAGCTTGTTGGTAGCAGAGCTGTGATTCCAACAAGGGCAGACTGGCTCCAACATTTAGCTTAAGTTGGGCCCAGGGACTCCAATTATATCTATAGGACTCAATCTTCTTCTCATAACACACTCTGCCACTTGTTTTCTGGCTTCATTTTCTTTTTTTTTTTCTTTTTTTTTTTAATTATTATTATACTTTAAGTTCTTGGGCACATGTACATAGGGACATGGATGCAGCTGGAAACCATCATTCTTAGCAAACTATATGGCTTCATTTTCAAGCAGAGCATCCTCTCTTGATTGAAGCATAGCTTTAATTGATTCCACCTCTACTCTCAACCACTCCAGTAGAAACCACACACCTCACTGTTCAATTCTTAAAGCAAAGGTTTCTAACTGTGTTTCACTGGCTCCCATTTGTCTAGTTTGAGTCATGACTCATCCCCCGACCAGTCACACGATCTGAGAAACTGTGAGGACACAAAACATGTTGACTGAGCAGGCTTAAGCCACATGTTTAGTGACTGCAGTTAGTCCCTTCTACTGGATGGAGAATGAGGGAATGGGGCTTTCTAGAGGAAACTGGAATGCTGTCACCATAGGAATGGAAACTGAATGCTGAGTGGCAAAAACTTGCTTATGAGCATTCTTGGATCCCAGCTAAAGCTTGCCACACAAAGCCTCAGTTTTCTTCTAAAATGAAGGCAGTTGGACACCATCATTTCTAGAGAAGTCTTTCAGCCCCAGTCATCTAAATTCTACGCAATTTAGAAAACAGAAGACTGAGAGATGAGAAGACATTTGTCCAAAGTGATGAAGACAGTGGCAGAGTATGGGTTAAAACCTGAGATCCATTGGTCCCAGCCTAGTCCATTTCTCTCTTCCATAGCCACTGAAACATGGAGAGCCCTCATACAAACTCTGCAAATACACAAACACACACACACACACACACATATACACATACACAAACACATATACACATAATTGCTGACATTGGTCCTTAGCTTGGAGTATCTGTGGCTTTGCTGAAGAGAAAAGAATTAGAATATAGTTATTGGCCTCATCTGAAAGATAAACGTTTAACCCGCAATTCTTAATAAAACTCCCAAAACATACAAAAGAAATTTTTAGATGGTCCTTTAAGTTTCCTGAGATTTTCCAGGAATGCAGAGTTGAGGTTGCCAGGTAGTATATGTCTGATGTCATCAAAGTAGCTAATGGCTATAGACAGCTTTACCTGGCACATTTCAAAGCTGTTGATGAAGCAAGGGAGAGAAAGTCCACCCAAGCTTGGTACATGTGGATCTGTATGAAGTTACGTTGATCTTCATCTCTCAGTCACGTTGAAGTAAACCTACTTTGGTAATCAACTCAGAGACCACCTCTTATCTTTCTCCTGGGAGAACAGAAGCCAAATCAACACTTTAAGGAAAACTGAGAAATGAAGTATTTTGGCTACTTCCCAACTCTTGGCTTGGAGGAAGACTTTCGTAAAGGAGAAGATGGGAATATTGAGGGAAAGGAATTAATGAAATCCATTTGCTAATTAAGCTGTTACTATTTACAAAGCAAAAAGTCATCAAATCATAAGAAAAAGGCCCAATGGGCCGGGCGCGGTGGCTCACACCTGTAATCCCACCCCTCTGGGAGGCTGAGGTGGGCAGATTATGAGGTCAGGAGTTCAAGACCAGCCTGGCCAATGTGGTGAAACTCTATTTCTACTAAAAATACAAAAATTAGCTGGGTGTGGTGGTGTGCACCTGTAGTCCCAGCTACTCAGGAGGTTGAGGCAGGAGAATCGCTTGAAACCGGGAGGTGGAGCTTGCAGTAGGCTGAGATCATGCCACTATACTCCAGCCTGGGTGACAGAGTGAGACGCTGTCTCAAAAAAAAAAAAAAAAAAAAACCAGAAAGAAAGAAAAAGTCCCAATGACAACATGTCTTCTCTTTGCCTATCTGATCTATTGCCCTCAGGTGACTAATTCCTCTTTTATGTCAGCTGAATCACAAGGAAAGTGACTTTGATTGGTATTTAGTAATTGTCTATTACCCTTTCTATCAAACCATCTTGTAATTAAATATAGGCTGCTACTGGGTCCTTGCCCACTCCATTTAATATTAGCTGGCCCTGAACCAAGGACAGTCTAGAGTTCTTTCGAAAGAAGGATGCCATTGGTAGTGAAGTTCAGATGGAAAGGGATGTGAGAAAGTACACAATTTATGACAGATTGGTCTGGGACACCTGCTCTTCTGCAACTACAAGACAAAATCTGACTTCTAGTACTTTTTTTTTTTTTTTTTTGAGACATAGTCTCACTCTGTCACCCAGGCTGGAGTACAGTGGCACAATCTCAGCTCACTGCAACCTCCACCTCCTGGGTTCAAGTGATTCTAGTGCCTCAGCCTCCCTAGTAGCTGAGATTACAGGCATACACCACCACCTCACCCGGCTAATTTTTGTATTTCTAGTAGAGACAGGGTTTTACCATGTTGGCTAGGCTGGTTTCAAACTCCTGACCTCAGGTGATCCACCCACTTTGGCCTTCCAAAGTACTGGGATTATAGGCATGAGCCAACACACCCAGCCAGTATACTTCTTTCTCTCTCTTTCACTCTCTACCTCTCAAAAATTCTGGATAGATTAACACAGAAGAAAATAGCTATTCACAGATAAACACAGAAGGAATAGCTATTCCTGCACTTTCGTTGAAGCCTGATATCTCTAATCAAATGTGCCACTTCTTGTTAAACCCACACCTGGTTCAACATGAATTGCTTAATTCAGTACTCATAGTAGCCTCCATCAATCCTATTTGCCACCTTAATTTTAGAGCACAATGTTGTCTGTTATCTCCTCCCTTCTCCATTATTAAATTTTATTATAGATTTGAAAGATGAAGATCATGTCATCTGTTCTTAAGTACCAAGGTACTTAGCACATGGTGGAAGGAGTTACATAAAATTATGAACTCAACTGATAACACTTCAGTACTTCAAGAGACCAGAAAATTAAGAGAATCAAGTGGCTCATGCCTATGATCCCAGCACTTTGGGAGGCTGACCAGGGTGAGTTGCTTGAGTTCGGGATATCAAGACCAGCCTGGGTTACATGGTGAAACCCCATCTCTACCAAAAAATACAAAAAATTAGCTGGACTTGCTTGCACGTGTCTGTGGTCCCAGCTACTCATGAGGCTGAGGTGGGAAGACTGCTTGAACCCAGGAGGCAGAGGTTGCAGTGAGCTGAGATCGTGCCACTGCACTCCAGCCTGGGTGTCAGAGTGAGACTTCATCTCAAAAATAAAAAACAAAAACAAAAAAACTTTAAATCTAGAACACCACCTGATAAGGTGAGAGTCAAGAGCTGAATGTGCAGGGAACAGGCCTGGTAACAATTTTGGCATCCCCTGATCATCAAAGCCTTTAGGAGCTTACGAATATAATTGTTTATGTCTGTCTTTCTTATCAGCACGTGAGTAACGCACAGGAAAATGCCGACTTTCAAATTCCTCCGAGATGAGCAGGAACTTCTGGGATTTAGTCTGGTATTGGTAGGAGTTTTCTTTAACTTGTGGCCACAAGACAAGTAAATCTCTGGGTATATTTTTTTCCCCTCCAGGTATGTTTCTCTTCCGTCTAAGCTTTCAAAATCCTACTAAAGATTGCCAAAGGATGTGCACACCCTCCTATGTAATAACCCAGATCTGAGGTATAAGGTTGGTAGTGATTGTTCTAAAGTATGTAAGTTAAGCAAATGGATCCCTCAGATTGTTCTCTTTATCAGCTATCAGAGTCTGAATTCTCCTTCACTTTTTATTTCGTGTATTTATTTATCTATTTATTTATTTATCTTCTGTTGATTATTTTTAGAGATGCCCAGGCTAGGGTAGAGTGGCATGATCACAGCTCATTGTAACCTTGAACTCAAGGGCTCAAGTGATCCTGCTTTAGCCTCTCAAGTAGCTAGGACTACAGGCATATGCCACCACACCCGACTCCCTTTCACTTAAGAGTTGAGTCACACTAATCTCCCAGAAGTAGAGCCAAACATTGTAAGATGGAGAATAAGAGAAAAAAACAAAATTAGAAAAATCAGCGCAGGAAGTTGAACATCTGAATAATAGAAATTCCAGAAATAATGGCCCGAGAAAGTGGAGGGGAAGAAAAAAACTGACGATATAATAAGAGAAATTTTCCCAAAATAAAATCACACAGGACTCCAGATTAAAACCTTAACTAAGTGTTCAGCACAAATATGTTTAAAGTCCCACCTTAAGACATGTCATAGTGAACACTTTAAAACTCCTAGAAGAAATAGCTTAAAAACCAGTTTGCTCAATCCAACAATGAATTCTCAACGATCATTTTCCTTGACATTTCAGTTGTCTTTTACACTACTGATTGCCTTCTGTTCTTAAAACATGTTTGTCACTACAAGATATCCATACTTCCAAATTTTTTTGTCCTGTCTATCTAGGTCTCTTCTTCCTCTTTCTACCTTGCTGGATCCTCCTGATGTTCCTAAACCTTTCAACATGAGTAAGTCCCTGTGCTCACTTTTTAGAGATTTCATCCAAGATCATGGCTTTAAAAGTACCAATACACTGCTGCCTCTCAAGTTACTTTTCTAGACCTGACCTCTTCTAGAAAGTCTAGACTCACATATCTGGCTGCATTTCCACTCAGATAACAATGGGCTGCTAAATTTACCATGTTCAAAATGGAACCCTTGAATTCATGTGCCCAATCCTGCTTCTTTTTCTGTGTTCTCTATTTCAGTCAATAGCATCACCATTCCTGCTATTGCTTGATTCCAAAAGAGTCGGCTTGATGCCTGTTACAACCTACATCTAACCCATAAGCATACTCTTTTTGTTCGGCCTTCAAAGTATATTTTTAATTGGACCAAATCTCCTCAACTTCCCTGCTACCACTGTAGTTTCACTCCTCATCTGAGATAATATTTCTTAACTGATCTTTCTGCTTCTCCTGTTGGTTGGCCTTCCTCCTTGAGGATTATGTGCCTTCCAGCAACTACAGTGATCTTTTAAGAGTATAATAATTCCAATTAACTACCTGTTTGAAACCCTCCAAAAGTTTTTCATCACACTTGGAACGAGATGAACTCTGATGTCAAGAGGTACCATTGGATTTGCATGAAATATTAGATGACTCTTTGTTAAACCTTGAGCCACAAACCCAGTTAATAGGCAGTAGAAGGATAAATCTCTTAGAACCTTTCCTTTGAGACATGCTTCTCTCTTCTTTTGAAGGTTGTCAATTAGCAGGCATTACTCTTCTAGAAAGCTGTGACTTAGTCACTCCAAGTTGATTAGATAATCGCTATTTTGTTTATGCATAAAACTGGCCTTTCTTTAAATGCTGCAAAGTCAGAGAATTGACCAAAATAGTCCCTTAAACATTCTAGGAAGTCAGAGAAGGTAATTAGGCCGTGTGTGGAAAACACTAGACCAAGGTACTCAACATAATCAAATCCACACCCTCTTTTCAAATCACGTATTTTGTAATGCCTCTTTATTATCAGAAATAAATTTTACATATACTATAACATATTCTCACACATATATTTTAAAACAACCTTAATATTATGTTCTAAAAGTATTATAAAGGGAAAAAACAAAATAATTTAAAATAATATTACATGTATCTTTCCATAAATATGCCCTAGAAAATATCATGAAGTAATGAGAAACTCACTCATAAATGTTAAATCACCAAGAATATAAACACTACATAGTCGGGCAGACAGAGGTTACATTAGAAACCCTTATTTTCTTAGTCAACAATAACTCTCAATAAATTCTGAACAAAATAACAGTAACAATGTATCTATCACAATTACTTTTTATCAAAAATTATCAATAACTGTTAATAAATTCTGAATAATAACTCTCAATAAATTCTGAACAAAATAACAGTAACAATATATCTACTGCAATTACTGTGTATCAAAAATTCTCAATAACTCCCAATAAACTCTGAACAAAATAAGAATAATATATCTATCGCAATTACTGTGTATCAGGAACTACTCTAAACACTGTATATATTAGTTCATTTAGCCTCAAAACACCCAAAGGACATATTTACTACTATTATTCCATTTTATTTAGGAGAAATTTAAGGCTCAGAGCGTGATACAGGAGCTAGAAATAAATTATTTGGGCAGATAGTAAGGGCAACAGTCTTCAGCAGAATTTTCTTTTTAACAAAAGGAAAACAGTTTTTTTCGCCAAAATATTTTTTTTTTCTCCTAACAAAGAGCAGCCTGAAAAATTGAGCTGCAAACATAGATAAGCAAGTTGGAAGCTTGCACAGGTGAGTGCTGGCAGCTGTGCCAATAGAAAAGGGTTACCTGGGGGCCAGGTATGTTCAACATGGAGGCTCCATCTTTGTTTTTCTTTTGCCACCACGTGTACAGTAAAGAAGCAGGCAACATGGTGCTGGCCACATAGAGAACTCATCTGCATCATAAAAGATTAGGGTGGGGGTGGCCAGCTTCTTCACACCCTATAAATGGCACACCTGGTCCAACCAAATCTTTCGTGCCCTGTGTAAATCAGGCACTGCCTCCTCACGCTCACCTATAAAACTCACTGCATTCCACTGCAGAACCAGCAACCCATTTCGCTGGGACCTCTCTTTGCTACTGAGAGCGCTTCTCTTTCTTTCACCTATTAAACGTCCACTCTGAACCTCACTCTTTGTTTTCGGTGGCCATGAGACAATGAATCTCAGGTATTTACCCCAGACAATGACACCACTTCAAGAGGTTTTCATTTGCTGAAGGTCATACAGATATAATCATAAGATATAATTTTCTTAAATATAGCAACAACAATGCAAAGGCAATATAATGACCTAAGGACCTGTTGGCCTTGAGCCTCAATGTTGGTGACGCAGATGCAGAGGTCTTGGGCCTTAATATTGGTAACACAGAGACATATGAGAGAAAGATTCATCTCTCCTATGGGGGGCAGTAGCTACTCCACTTCATCTAATTATTGTCATGTAGAATTGCCAGCCCATATCTTCCACTCTTTAAAAATAATCCAAAAAGCCAGATTTTAAAATGTGGCATCTATTAATTGTTAAATGTTGGATCACATCTTTTGAAAACATTTGTTTTTGAAAGCCAGACAAACCATAAGTATAAGATTTGACTCATGAGTCTCCAGTTTACTTCTAATACCTTTCCTTTCATTTCTGAAAGTCATTCTAACTCAAACCCTATGATGTTACATCTTTTTGGGGAATGTTAAGGAGGAAATTCCTGGAAGTATTTTTAAAAACACAGTTGTTAGAGAGATAAGTGGTTATTCCAGAAGGCTGAGATTAGGAGCTTTTCACCACAAATGTGAAAGTCAGAGTCAGCTCCGAGATTATCTGGGCTAAACTGGTTATCTAAGTACGCAAATAAACTCACACCAAGGGAAGGGAACAAAATGTGGAGGAATTCTTGAGAGTTTATTTATTTATTTATTTTTAAGAGAAGGACAGGATGCAAGACCTAAATTTCCTTTAAATATAGCACCACCCCTGACATTGTTTATACTTTCCCCTTTGCAATGCTTCCAGGCACACTTTAAAGGGAAGCGATAAGAAAAAAGGAAAAGGGAAGTCACTTACACTGGAGCATAAGGAACAGTAAGTGTCTGCTCTAGAGGGTGTGGAACAAGCACTTCAGCTGCCCTCATTTTTTTTTTTTTTTTTTTTTTTTTTTTTTTTTTTTTGCTTGTTTGCTTAATTTTTTTTTTATTAGGTAAAAAAATATTCTTAAGGAGAGTCAGTAAACTTTACTTCACATCTGGGCTGCCCTCATGTTTTTGGTTTAATTTTTTTTCTTTTGTTTTTTTTGTTTGTTTGTTTTGTTTTTAGGTAAAAACAGATTTTTAAGGAGAGTCAGTAAACTTTACTTCACATCTGGAGTGTGCTTCTTTGGAGGTGTGGGAATCCCATACATCTTTTCTGTCAGGGATCATTGATTTCCATCAGGCAAAGAGGCAAGTGAAGTGCCTATCAGGGCTGCTACTTGCAGTCAGCCCAGCTATCAGCAAGGGAAGGAAGCTGGAGTGACAGGATATGGGCAGGTTAGAACACAGTTTATGGAATGCTAAGGAACAATACCCACCTCCCGCTAGAAGGCCAGACGTCTTTTGAAGGGAAGTCTCTGTCTTCCTCAAGTTCAGACTAGGGGTCTGTTCAAGTGGGGCCTGGAGGAGAGAAACTGATCTCATTTTAGAGTAGATCTAACATGCCTAGGCTTTTGCTTCCAGCTTGGGGTGCAGCACGGGATAGTGAGCACAAATACTTTGAAGTCAGACAAATGTGGGTTCAAACCTGGGATTCTCAAGTTGCCAATTTTGCAACTTGGGGAAAGTTTCTCTACTTCTTAGTCATATTTCTTTTAAATGCAAAATGATATGAATAATATTTGCCATATGTGTTTTGTAAAGATTAAAAACCACAACAAATACAAAGTGAAGGGAATACTGCCTAGCAGTAAATGCTCAGTAGGTTTAGATTTCTTTTTCTTTTCTGAATGCAAAAAATATGGGTCCATCATAGATACAGCTACCTAGGAAGTAAGTTTTATGAGAGATGCTAGGCAATGTACTTACTAACAGTATCTTTAATCCCAGGTTTTCATCATTAAAGACTCAACACTTTGTCAAATTTTATATCAGAAAAGTTTAGAATTGGAAAGTTCAATAAATAGCATCCAATCCAAAGATTTTTATCTTGCCCCAGTCCCTGAGTGACCCAATCTCTTCTCAACCAATATGTGATGAAATAAATATTAATATTAACCCTGTTTTGCAGATTAGGAAACTGAGACGTTGAGGGCTTTCATAATTTGCCTTAAGTTACTAAGGTAGGCATAGAAATCACATCAATTTAAGTCTACAGTTTGAAAACACAACTGTCATCCAGACCCCTGAGAAGTAAGATCTCCGTTTACTCTAGCAGAAAGGGTCAGGAAATATTTTGCTATTCCTTCACCTGGAGGCATATTGGACACACCGCCTGGCCATCTGTGAGAGCATCATGCAGCAGCTCCCTCAGCGATCCCTGGGCTTTCTCAGCCTAAGATCTCCCTCCCACGCAAACCTCTCTTTTCCGCTCTGGAGAACAATGTTTAGGCTTTTCTTGAGATCCAGCCTAAACGTGAGCTCTCCCACAAAGTCTCTCCGGCATATGCTTTCCTCTCCTGGTACAGTTAGTTATCACGGAGGACGGAAGATGAATCCTGATGCTGACTTTGCTGGCCATGTGACACTGTATAAGGTGTTTGGGCTCTATGTGTCACCATTTTCTCATCTGCAAAATACTGTAAATCAATCTCACAGGGCTGATGTGAGGATGAAACACAATCATACCTTTCAATATTTTAACGCAATCATTGGCACATATACAGTGAGTATTTTCTATGTTTCCTGACTTTGCCACTTTCTAGCTTTCAGACCTTAGCCAAGCAACTTACCTATTCTGTTTCGGCTATCATATCTGAATACGAGGAAAATTATATGTATCTCACAAAATGATTACTGGGAAGATTAAAGACATAACACATGGATAATTCCTAGCATAAAACCTGGTATCCAAAGGCAGGTATTTTTTCTTCTGTATTTTATAGAAAGACTCTAGTGTACCTAAATTGTTGATTCCACATTTGAAAAGCATGGACAATTTTTTTCACATGCAAGAGCTATCACTTCACTAGTATATTTACATCTCACATTGGTAATGCAAAATTCCATCTCTATCTCTAGTTTTCACTGCTTTTTGGAGTGTTATCTTGTAGAATGCCTAGAGCAGAAATCTCCTTAGCATTTTCAAGCCATTAACCAATTAAATCAATAAACCAAATAAATCTCTAAATGTGCATCAGTTCTTGAAAGTTATTATGAATCACTGAGGAGCCTTTCCTCTGGCAAATGTCTCTTCCTAAAAAAATAAACAATTTTGCTCTGGTTTTCTATCTTGGTAATTTGAGTCTCATTTTGCATTGAAACTCATTCATGTATTAAATATGAAGTATTTATTACATGAATGTATTACAAAAGTGTATTAAATATGAAGCAAATTCTCACTCTGATTTAGGATAAATAATTTGGAGAGGGGAATTGCGGAAGAGTGGGATCAGATACTGATCTTGCAGTTATTACAGCCAATTCATAGCAATGAAGCTTCTTGTGGATCAGCAAAATGAACTATTTGTGTTTTTTATAGACATATGGGAGAAAGTAATTAGGATATGGGAAAAAAGAGATAACCACTGATAATGAATTTAATAAACATTACCTAATGTATGCTACATGAAAAGTTTTAAACTAGATATTTTGGTATGTGACAACAATTTTAAAGCACTGAACTTCTTTTATAGTAAAATATACATTCCATTTTGAAACACCTATTAAAGAAAGAAAGATAAAAAAGCTTTATCACAAAGATCAGGAACTAAGCAAGAATGTTCCCTCTCACTACTCATTTTCAACATTATACTGGAAGTCTTGACTAATGCAATGAGACGAGAAAAAGAAAAAGTGTACAGAGAAGGAAGAATTAAAACTTTCTTTGTTGACAGATGACATAATTGTCTACATAGAAAATTCAGGCCGAGTGCAGTGGCTTACTGCATAATTCCAGCACTTTGGGAGGCCAAGGCGGGGGGATCATGAGGTCAGGAGATCAAGATCATCCTGACTAACATGGTGAAACCCCGTCTCTACTAAAAATACAAAAAAAAAGGTAGCCAGGCGTGGTGGCAGGTGCCTGTAGTCCCAGTTACGTGGGAGGCTGAGGCAGGAGAATGGCGTGAATCCAGGAGGCGGAGCTTGCAGTGAGCTGACATCCTGCTACTGCACTCCAGCCGGGGCGACAGAGCAAGACTCCATCTCAAAAAACAACAACAATAACAACAAAAAGAAAACTCAAAAGAAATATCAAAATCTCCTGGAATGAATACGCAGTTATAGCAAGGTTGCAGAGTACATTCTTAATACAAAAGAGTCAACTGTCTGTATACTCACAATGAATAAGAACAACTTGAAATTTAAAATAACACCATTTACATTAACATTCAAAAAAATAAAACATAAGTCTAACAACATATGCACTAGGCCTACATGAAGAAAACTATAAAATTTTTATACAATAAACCAAAGAACCCAAAAAATGGTGAAATATTTCAAGTAATAAATAGGAAGAATCAATATTGTCAAGACATCAGTTCTTCCCAACTTGATCAATAGGTTCAATGCAATGCCAATTAAAATCTTAGCAACTTATTTCGTGGATGTCAACAAATTGATTCTAAGGTTTATATGGAGAGGCAAGAGGCATAGAACAGCCAATCAACATTGAAGAGAAGAACAAAATGAGAGGACTGACACTAGTCAACTTTAAACTTAATATAGAACTATAGTAATCAAGACAGTGTGGTATGGGCAAAAGGATAAACAATAGATCAGTGGAACAAAATGAAGGGCAAATAAATAGACCAACATACGTATAGTCAATTGATTTTTGAAAAGGAGCAAAGGCAATGCAATGGAGAAAAGATATTTTTTCAACAAATAGTGCTTAAACAACTGGACATCTACATGCAACAACAACAATGAAAGCAATCCAGGCACAGACCTTACATGCTGCACAAAACTTAACTCAAAATGGATCATAGACCTAAAGGTAAAATGTAAAACTATAAAACTCCAAGGAGACAACAGAAAAATCTACATGACCTTCAGTATGGTAATGACTTTTAAAATACAATACCAAAGATAAAAATCCATTGAAAAGTTGATAAAACAGACTTCATTAAAATTTTGAAAATACTTATGCTTCACAGAAGACAATGTCAAGAAACTAAAAAGTCAAGCCATAGACTTGGAGTAAATATTTGCAAAAGATATGTCTGAAAAAAGACTACCATCCAAAATAAATCCCCCAAAATGTTAAAATTCAACAATATGAAAATAAGCAACCTATTAAAAATGTGCAAAAGTCCTAAAAGGAGACTTGAAAAGACACGTCACCATAGAAGATAAACAGATGGCAAATAAGCATATAAAAATATTCAACATTTTATGTCATTAAGGGATTGCAAATAAAAACAACAGAGAAATATCACTACATACCTATCTCAATGGCCCAAAACCAAAACCCTGGCACCAAATGCTGACAAGGATGTGGAGCAATAGAAACTCTCATTCATTACTGTGGGAATGAGAAATGGTAAATTACTTCAAAAGACAGTTTGGCAGTTTCTTACAAAACTAAATATACTCTTACCATACAATCCAGCAATCACACTCCTTGGTACTTAGCCAAATGAGTTGAAAACTTATGTTTCCACAAAACCCTGCACACAATGTTTACAGCAGCTTGATTCAAAATTGCCAAAACCTGGAAGCAGCCAAAATGTCTTTCAGTAGATAGCTGGATAAATAATCTGTAGTACACTCAGATAATGAATTTTTTTAGACATAAAAATAAATGAGCTATCAAGTCATGAAAAGGCATAGAGGAACCTTACGTGCATATCACTAAGTGAAAAAAAAAAGTCAATCTGAAAAGGCTACATACTGTAAAATATCAACTATATAAAATTCTGGAAAAGACAAAACTGTGGAAACAGTAAGAAGATCAGCGATTTCCAGGGGTTAGGAGGAAGGGAGGTATGAATACAAAAAGCACAAAGGATTGTCAAGGCAGTGAAATGCTTCTGTATGATACTGTACTGGTGGACACATGTCATTATACTTTGTCAATATCCATTGTCATATGGGAACTCTGCACCTTTCACTCAGTTTTGCTGTGAACCTAAACCTGCTCTCAAAAGTAAAGTCTATTTTAAAAAGTTAACATAGATGTTTAATCAAAATATTTCTAGAAAAAATTTGTATGTGACAACTAAATAACAAACTTCTAAATAAATATGGGCCAGTGAAAAAAAATCAAAAGAAAAATAAAAAAGACTTTTGAGCTTAAAGAAAAAATTGTTAGCACCCTATCAAATCTGTGAGAGGAAGCTAAAGCAGCACTTAGATGGGTATTCATACCACAAGAGGCCTATATTAGAAAAGAAAAGAAAGTTTCAAATCATAACTTCAGCTTCTATAAAAGAAACTAGAAAACAAAGAGCAAAAGCATGCACACACACACACACACACACACAAAATGAAAGAAGAAATGAAACAATCATACCTTAAGTCAATAAAATATAAAAGAGAATAGAGAAAATTAATCAAACTAAAACCTGCTTCTTTGAGAAGGCCTATAAAATTAATTTATCACTAGGTAGGCTAATCAGAAGAGAAGGAATGGGGGCAAATTACATGTATCAGAAATGGGATCGGTGACATCACAATAGATTCTCTATATATTAAACGAAAAATAAAAAAATATTATATACAACTTCATACACTGATAAATTTGATAAACAAGAGAAAAAACACAAATTCCTGGAAACATTCAAAATACCAAAGCTCACTTGAAAAGAAAGAAACTGGAAGAGCCCTACATCTATTTTTTAAAATAATTTTTTGGTAAAAACCTTCCCACAAAGTAAATGCTACTCTCAGACGGTTTTATTGGAGAATTCTATCAAGATTTAAAAGATACACAAACTCTTTAAAACAATTGAAGAGGAAGGAACACTTCTCAACTTATTCAGAGGCCAGCAACAGTCCGATATCCAAAGAACACAAAAGTATTACAAGAATGTAAAACTACAGGTCATCAGTGCTGTCTGCCTGGTTGGTTAAAAATAACAACAACAATACAAACTACAGGCCAATATCACTTAGGAGGATGATTGGGGGAAAACAAATCTTATTTCTAATAAAAACTCTCTGTAACCAGAAAGAGAAGGAAAGTGTCTTAATGTGATGAGCATCTATCACAACTCATAGATAACATCATATTTAAATGATGACACAATGCTTTTCCCTTAAAATCAGAAACAAAGCAGTGATACCCTCCTTTCACTGCTCCTATTCAACATTGTACTAAAGATTCCAGCAGGCAATATAAGACAGGAAACGTAACCAAAACAACAAGCTGAAAAGGAAAAAGTGAATGATTTTAATCCCAGAAGATGTAATTATTTATATGGTTAATTATGTAGAATTTACTCCCTCCCTCCACCAAAAAAGGCAGAACTAAGAGGTTAATTTAGCAAGGTTGCAGCATACAAGATCAATATAAAAAATCAATTGTATTTACACATACTAGCAAATCTGAAATTGACACTACAGTAAATACCATTTGAAATAGCATCAAAACTTTGAAATAGTTACATATCTGACAAAAGATGTCTAAGACCTCCTGCACATTAAAAACTAGAGGACACTGCTGAATAAAAGAAGAACTAAACAAATGACAAGATATACCATGTTTATGGGTTGGAAGATGCTCCATTGTGCAGATATTAATTTTTCCAAAATTAATCTCTATAGTCAATCTAATTTTAGAAAAATTCCAGAAAGTTCCAGAATTGTAGAAATTGCCAAGCTGGTTATTACATTTATATAAAATTCAAATGACTTAGAATAGCAAAAACAACTCCTAAAAAGAACAAAATTGGAAGATTCATATTACCCAAATTCAAGAGTTAACTATTCAAGCTACAGTAAACATTACTGTGTGGTACTGATTTCAAAATGAGTAGACAGGTGCAACAGAATAGAGTCCACAAATAGACATACACAAACACCAACAACCATTGATAAAAACGCAAAAGCAGTTTAGAGGAGAAAGAATAGTCTTTCACCATATGGTGATGGAATAATTGGATAGGCGTGTGCATAAAAGTAAATTTCAATCCACACTTCATACCATATACAAAAAATAAATCAAAATGGACCATAAGGCTAAATGTAAAACTTAAAATTATTTTAAAAATTAAAAGAAATAGGAAAAAAATCACATTGGATTAGGTGATGATTTCTTAGATATAACATGAAAAGCAACACTTTCAAAAATGTTAATTTTGTCTTCATCAAAATTAAAAATTTCTGCTCCTGAAAAGACCCTGATAAGAATGTGAAAAGACAAGCCACAACTGGTAGAAAATACGTTCATATGTCATATCTAAGACGTATATCCAGCATATATAAAAACTTCTAAAAACTCAATGGGGAAACAAAAATCCTAAGGAAAAGTAGTGTAAATATTTGAATAGGCACTTTACCAAGAAAGATATACCTATGGCAAATAAACACATGAATATATGTTCAACACAATTAGTAGTTAGGAAAATGCAAATTAAAAGCATGGTAAGATACCACTACAACTTTACTAGAATACCTAAAGTTAAAAAGACTCACTGTACCAAGAGGTGGTGATGATGAGGAGCAACTAGAATTCTAATACACCCCTGGTGGAAATATAAAATAGTAGATTCATATTGGAAAACAATTTGGCACTTTTACAACCAGGTCAAAAAAATAAAGTGTATGATTCAATTTATACAAAATTTAAGAAAATGCAAGCTCATTTTTATGGACAGAAAGCATATTACTGGTTACAGGTTTTGGGGATAGAAAGAGAGGTAGGCAGGAGAAAATTCAAAGGTATAGGAGAAAACTTTTGACAGTAATGGATATGTTCATTATCTCCATTTTTGTGATGATTTTACAGGTGCATAAATAAGTTAAAATTGTCAAATTGTAAAATTGAATCAAGTATAGTTAAATGTATATATGAGATAACACTATTAAGCGGGAAAGTCAAGATCTTAACCAGGTCATGCCTTTTGGCCCTACTTTTTTTGCCTCATTTAGATTAGACCTTGAAGTCAAGTCTGTGTGGAGATTTAGCATGCCAGAGAGAGGATGAAGTATTGGAAAAATAGCTAGATTGGGAATCAACAGAACCAGGGTAGGCTGACTCAGAGACATGAAGCTGAAGTGTGGAAGGAAGACTGAGAGCCCTGAAGAGATTCACTTGTCATTGAGTTTCACAAGGCTTCCCTCCTGAGAGAGGCCTTCCTAACCCAAAATGACACCACCACTAATAATCTATGTGCAAGGGCACTATGAAAGGCCTATTCTATGTTTTCACAGTATTTATCCAAATATGAAATTGTCCTGCTTATTTCTAGGTTAATGAATTTATCTTCTCTCTCAAGCTGCTGACATGTCCAGCTTACTTGTCTTGTGCACTGTTTCCCAGTGTGTAGGGTGGTACCAGCCACCTGGATGCACCTGCTGAATAAATGTGTGTTGACTAAATGGGTAAACGAGTTCATCCTTTTCTATTTTAGGTTTTAAGTTTGGTTTGGGGTTTGACAATCTCCCCAAATTTGCCAAAAATGTTTTCCCTTAATTTCTAGTCTCATGTCTGTTAAGAAGGAAATTAAATCCAGATGTTTCTGAATCATCCACCCTGAACTCATTAGAGTTTGGTGTTCTAAGAGCTGAGTTATAGAGATTTTCTGTTAGTAAAACAGTGTTCAGAGAAGGAAATAAGCAACCTCAGAGGAAAAAAAAAAGGATTAAAAGTGTGAACATTTCTAAATTGTATCTCTAGTTGATATTTTGACAAGAGTTGGTGAAGGGTGTCGTGGTACCCAGTATCTCCTACCAAGACACAGCAACCTCTTGTGCAGCACCCTGCTAAAACAACTCACATTCTCTAATGGTAATGAGATCTTGTGCCTCAGTCTTTTATCCTCAGACAATGCCAGAGCAGGTTGCCCCCTCTCATCCTCATTATTGACTTTAGTTAATAGGTTTCTTCTGAAGCAGAAGTCTGGTGGGAATGTGAAGACATGTTGTCATCTAGTAACAGATCTTTCAAGACAACATCTGGAAGCGGAGCTAGTCTGTTTGGGAATCACCAACCCAGCTTTTTGCTTATTGTTTATTTTTGTTTCTATCATGTGTGTGTTTCAGTACAGATTTGTGAATGAATATGAGCTTCCAAACAAGACAGATTTGTTTTTCAATTCCACTTCTACTATTTAGTGGTAGTGTTTTCTTGGGGGCATTAAACACACGCTCTGAGCCTCTGTTTATTTGTAAAAATTGAATTAAAATGGTATAGCGAGTTGTTACAATGATGAAATGAGGTTTTATGTAAAGGGCCTGCCAAAATGCCCAGTATATATTAGAAATATTAGAGAATATAGAAAATAAAAGAAAAATAATGGGGGGAAGAGGAAGGGAATGAGGAATAGAGGGAGTGAGGGAAGGAAAGAGAAAGGGAAGGGAAGAGGGAAGGAAAGAGGAAGGGAAGATGGAAGGGAGAGAAAAGGGAAGCAAGGGAGGAAGAAAGGAAGGGAGGAAGGAAGGAAGAGAGGGAGGAAGGAAGGAAGAGAGGAAGGGAGGAAGGAAGAGAGGAAGGGAGGAAGGAAGAGAGGAAAAAAGGAGGAAGGAAGGAAGTAAGAGAGGAAGGAGTCAACCAGTCATAAATTTTCTAAGAATTTATCAACTTTTGAAAGCTGGTATGGGGCAGTACCTTTACGACTGAAGAAAGACTACAAAAGGCCACAGTTATTGAGAAAATAAACATTGATTAGTCACCCTATCACTCTAGCGGATTCGAAATATAGCTTAAACTCAAATTAAGTCCACAAATACTAATTTGTGTACTCTTTTTTTTTAAAAAAAGGGTGCTGTACGTAAAGTTGGACTACGTGATAGGCTCAGAAAATTTTATTGTACTCTTTGAATCTGGTATTTGGGGGCCCCAGGATTTATAAGAAAAAGCTGAAGACGAATGAATAGTATTTTCTGAGGAAAAGAATTAGGGCTGGACTTAGGAGCACTTTGTAGGCTCCAACTAGTATCTGCCAGACCTTTTTTTTTTTTTGAACAACAAACTATTGGACTGATAAGTTGAATTTCACGCTTAGGGATATGCTGAGTTTTCAAACAGTTTCTCCAGGATAAAATGAAGTACAGTCTCAAGAAGTGTTAAAAGGTAAATTGAGACACAATAACATTTTAAAATTGAGTTTATTTGAGCCAACAAAATTAATGAATTGGGTAGCTCCAAATCAGAAGTTGCTTGTGGGTTCCATCATGGGAATCCGAGAGAAAGGCTTTTATAGGATGAATATGGAAGTAAAGCAAAGAAAATATTTGATAGATTACCATTATACAGTTACCTTACTTGGTCTCTACTGCTATCAGGTTCCCAGTTATGTAAATAAGTTGGTGGCTTCTGACTGGTTAGCTTTCAGTTTCCATTTCATTTTCCTTTCATATAATTGATAAGAAAATGCCCAACCTGGGCTGGGCATGGTGGCTCATGCTTGTAATCTCAGAACTTTGGGAGGCCAAGGCAGGTGGATAACCTGAGGTCAGCAGTTTGACACCAGTCTAGCCAACATGGTGAAACCCCATCTCTACTAAAAATATAAAACTAGATGGGCATGGTGGTGCATGCCTGTAGTCACAGCTACTCGGGAAGCTGAGACAGGAGAATCACCTGAACCCAGGAGGCGGAGGTTGCAGTGAGCCGAGACTGCACCACTGCACTCCAACAAGAGTGAAATTCCATCTCAAAAAACAAAACAAAACAAACAAACAAACAAAAGATGCCCTATTTATTTTTCACTTATGTTTGCAAACCTGAGGTAAGGTCACTTGTGAGGTCTAATTGGCTTTGCCTGCTCTGAAGGATTCTTCAGGTCTGGTCTCCATTTTAATTTACTTTAATAGAAAGGATTATACTTTGATCGTCACTTATTAATATCTCAGTGTTTGATTTATTTCACAATCAATTCTTTGGCAATAATCTCAGGGAATGAAGCATTGGGTAGTTTTAAGATGGGGCCAAGAGTCAAAATTATCATAGATCCTGGGTTAATAGAAGGAAGTCTTAGTCTGAGTAAAGTGTGGCTCTGGTGGGTCCTAATCCACCAAGAAGCAGTGAGAGGACCTGGGTCCAGGGCATAAGGGCATGTGGTAGGAGTGGTGGTTTGTGAACAGGTTTTATATGATAATACTTGAATTTTTAAGTTTTGTGTTTTTACTTTACTTTTTTAGTTAAAAAGAAAGAAACTCATATCTTTAATGTTTGTGTAATGTTGGGCAAATCACTTATCTATTCTGATTCGGTTAACTGACCTATAAAAAGAGAGCATGATATTAGTGAATTTTTGTGAGTTTTCAATGTGGTAACATAAGCACCTGGGACAAGATGAGATATTAGCTCAAATACCATCTATCTGATTGCTTTCTTAGCTTCCTTTCTCCTTCATATCTTTTCTCTGCAGGGAGCAAATGAAAAGACATGAAGGTGTTTCATAATGGAGATATGGGACGGGTAAGTGCCAGGTGTGTGTATGTGTGCATGCCCGTGTTTTAGTGAGTCAAAATCTGAAAATCTGGTTTCAACCCTGCCGGCAGAGGAATGCTTTTATTACAAGCATATGGTTTTATTTACTTTCTTAGGAGGTATTTGCTAGAAAACTCTTGACCCCTCCTTTAGAGCCCATTTTAGATCTTTAATGAGGCTGTGTCTAAGTCTCCCAGCAGAAACTGGCGTTCCACTTCACTGTATTTCTCAGCTTCTTTACCTTCTGCTCCAAGCATACATCTTACATTGCCTTGTGATATAATAATCTTATTGGGCTTGGGTTTGTGAGTTGGACCTTTTGCTTGCAAGAAGCACAGGCCACCCTTGGATTACCTAAGATCATACAATGATATTATAAGAAAAGGTATGGCCTTAAGAAAAGCAGGGAGCTCAACCAGGTCTCACGGGAACCTGGAGCATCTCCACAGTCAGGCCTCCAGGAAGGATAGAGATGTTCACACCTTTAGGTTTCAGAGGGACAGACACACTTTCAGGAACCAGAAGGTTACTTGTGATCCCAGCAAGCTTATTGTACAGATCTCAGGGCCATTCTTCGCATAGACAGTGTGCACACCTGGTCAGTCAAACAGCCTTGCCCGTGCCTGTGCCTCTCCTGTGGGGCCTCTGAGCCTGGACTCTCTTCTCTCTAGCTCAACCACTCCTCTATTTCTCCACTGCTGTTTGCTTATTTCAAAGGGAGAAAATTTGTTGGTCACAGTGGTCACCATCGTACCCACTGGCCAGCCTTTCTATGCCACCTGCAGTCTGCTGGACGATTGTCCTTGAGTTATATATCAACTCCAAGCAAACATATACACTCCAATCACCCATGGCCAAGATGTTGGGTTCACACTTGGCACTAGCAAGATTTCTTATGGGAAAGGATTGTGTCTGTTTGGGAATCCCAGCAAAGGCAGCTGGGGCATGGCAAGTGTCTAATGCAGGGACTCCCCAGTGGACTCTCTTATCTCCATTACTGCTCTCTAAATTTTTTTAACAAGATAAGAAAACTGTTTCTTGTTCATCTCTAAATCCCCTGCAGCAACTAATAGGTACTGAACACTTTTAAAATCCGATTGAGGTTGGCGCGGTGGCTTACGCTTGTAATCCCAGCACTTTGGAAGGCTGAGGCAGGTGGATCATGAGGTCAGGAGATCAAGACCATCCTGGCCAACATGGTGAAACCCCATCTCTACTAAAAATACAAAAATTAGCTGGGCATGGCAGCACGTGCCTATAGTCCCAGCTACTTGGGAGGCTGAGGCAGGAGAATTGCTTGAACCTGGGAGGCGGAGGCTGCAGTGAGCTGAGATCATGCCACTGCACTCCAGCCTGGGCGACAAAGTGAGACTCCATCTCAAAATAAATAAATAAATAAATAAATAATAAATAAATAAAATAAATCCGATTGAACTGCATTTTTTCTGGATTCATTTCTCATAATTCTGACTCTGGTTTGAAAAGAGTGTATTTGTGGATGTGATGTGGGGCTGGGGAGTACAGAGAGAATGAGGCACACTAGAAAGGTAGTATAATCTTTTGCAGAAGATAAAATGGCAAGCAAGCAGTCTGGGTCCAGTTTAAAAATTAATTTTAATAAGATGCCTTTGGGACTTCTATCTAGAGAAACTTTAAGTAGAAATATCACGTATTCCTTTGTTTGTTTCTTATACACCTGTGGAATATATTGAAGGTCATGGCCCAATTTGTATACTTAGAATTGTTTTCAGTTGAAGCCCGTTTAGTTTACAAATAGAGTATACAGGTGTTTGATATTCACCCTCTCAATCTACTTCCTGAAGAGTTATCTTGAATGTGGTCAGAAGAAGATGATAAAATGAGAAAGACTCCTGATAAAGAAAGGTTGGTATATTGGTGTATTCTAAATCATTGTTAGCTTGAGCTCTCAGTCATTGTTGGTCAAACCCCTTGTATTAGTCACGCTGCTAATAAAGACATACCCAAGACTGGGTAATTTATAAAGGAAAGAGGTTTAATGGACTCACAGTTCCACATAGCTGGGGAGGCCTCACAATCATAGCAAAAGGCAAAGGAGAAGCAAAGGTATGTCTTACCTGGTGGCACGCAAGAGAGCGTAAGTAGGGGAACTCTTCTTTATAAAACCATCGGATCTCGTGAGACTTATTCACTATCATAAGAACAGCAGGAGAAAGACCCACCCCCACGATTCAATTACCTCCCACCAGGTCCCTCACATGACATGTGGAAATTATGGGGAGCTACAATTCAAGATGAGATTTGGATGGGCACACAGTCAAATCATATCATCCCTCTAGTGTCATGAATGGAAAAAAGCACAAGTGCCCGTAACCATACTTGTATCTACGTTTGTTGTATCAATGCTTATCATACTGCATCATAACATCAGTTCACACATCTTCAATCACACTTATCTGTGTTGTTCATCTTAATACCCCCATCAAAATGCTGGCTATGTGACAAGATTCAATAAATCTTTACTAAATCAATGAATCTTCAAATACACAAATGCACTCACAAATGAATGAATGAAAGTGCTAGGTCACCACTGATACTGTTGTACTTACCCATCAGCTTCTTAGTTTCATGGACTTTTATCTGATTTTCTTCTCTACCCTTAACTATTCACACTGAGGTGGCCACATGTAACCAATACAATTATAGGACACCGAATTACATTGGAATTTTAGATAGTCAATGAAAAAATTTTAGTGTAAGTTTGTTCCACATGAAAGTGTTATTTATCTGCAACTGAAATCTGAGAGTCTTTTATCATAACTGGCAACCCTAATAGACACCAATAGCCCCAATCTTTTATGTCTGTTTTCATGCCATAGCTCTCCCTATACCCACCTCTCTCTTACTTCCCCCATCCCACTGCACCCCTAGCAGTCACCATGCTGATCACAGTGGGCTGGGCTCAGCTGGAATGTCAGTCAAAACAAATCTGGCTCTAATGAAAGGAGATTCAGGCCTTCCACACAGCCTAATAGTGGATAGGGTCTCTAAAGGGCTTCCTAAGGAAAACAGGAGCTGCCAGGGAGCACAGGGGCATCCTGATCAAGAACACTTGCCTCTTTTGTCTAAAAT
>NW_012101776.1:1237912-1241233 GCF_000951045.1 Mandrillus leucophaeus
GCCCGTAACCATACTTGTATCTACGTTTGTTGTATCAATGCTTATCATACTGCATCATAACATCAGTTCACACATCTTCAATCACACTTATCTGTGTTGTTCATCTTAATAGCCCCATCAAAATGCTGGCTATGTGACAAGATTCAATAAATCTTTACTAAATCAATGAATCTTCAAATATACAAATGCACTCACAAATGAATGAATGAAAGTGCTAGGTCACCACTGATACTATTGTACTTACCCATCAGCTTCTTAGTTTCATGGACTTTTATCTGATTTTCTTCTCTACCCTTAACTATTCACACTGAGGTGGCCACACGTAACCAATACAATTATAGGACACCGAATTACATTGGAATTTTAGATAGTCAATGAAAAAATTTTAGTGTAAGTTTGTTCCACATGAAAGTGTTATTTATCTGCAACTGAAATCTGAGAGTCTTTTATCATAACTGGCAACCCTAATAGACACCAATAGCCCCAATCTTTTATGTCTGTTTTCATGCCATAGCTCTCCCTATACCCACCTCTCTCTTACTTCCCCCATCCCACTGCACCCCTAGCAGTCACCATGCTGATCACAGTGGGCTGGGCTCAGCTGGAATGTCAGTCAAAACAAATCTGGCTCTAATGAAAGGAGATTCAGGCCTTCCACACAGCCTAATAGTGGATAGGGTCTCTAAAGGGCTTCCTAAGGAAAACAGGAGCTGCCAGGGAGCACAGGGGCATCCTGATCAAGAACACTTGCCTCTTTTGTCTAAAATGAAGAAAAGAGCTATTCAGAAACCAAATTGATTAAAATTGAGGGAAATTGCCAGACCATTGATAATTGCAGCGAAAGGGCAGTGGTCACTCTGACTGATTGCCACTTCAGAGGAAGCTGCACACCATCAACCAATCATGGGCATTAGTGAGCAGCAACCTCTTAGTGACCCACAGCTCCCCCCTTGGGAAGTGTGTCACACAAGCCTTTAAAGCCAGGCCAAAGCATTTTCCGCACCATATTTACCTTTAATTCCCAAACCTAGAGGGACTGAAAATCATTCAGCCTCTAAATGTCTTTCATATGCTTAAGAGATGAATGGAAATGGCTTCTACCTCAACAGCTTTCTCCGTTCACCAGCCTTTGAAATACAATAGGCGAGTGAGACCTTGTGGCCCCCGTACATCCCTGGGCCTCTGGTTACCCACCTTCCTGCACCTCAATCAGGCCCATCAGAAATGCTGCTTCTGTCCAACACTGTGAAAACCTGAGCACTTGTCTGGTTTGTATTTTTTTCTTACACTCTTTCACAGTGGCATTTTGACAAAGATAAATCATCTTCTCTGTTTTGAAAGAAATCTGTATTTGTCAATTGAACGGACGAACTTTGACCCGGGACCTGAGAAACTGGGAGTGGTCCCAGTGCTGCCACAGCCACATTGTTGTGTGGTTTCAGGCAAGGTGTAGAGCATTTCCAGAGTTCAACTTTCTCACTGAGAAAATAGCAATGTCAGACTCAGTCCACAGGTCACTAACTGTGCTAATCATTGAAAACCTTAGGAAGTCAGAAAAAATATATATACTGTATGTTAGTATGTAATTTTTTCCTTTTCAATTTTTTTTTAAATATGCAGATGGGACTTGCTATGTTGCCCAGGCTGATCGTGGACTCCTGGCTTCAAGTGATCCTTCCACTTCTACCTTCCAAAGTGCTGGTTTTACAGGCATGAGCCACCATGCCTGGCTGAGTTTCTAAATAATACACTTAACGTATTTTAAAATATTGCTTTTTCTTTGGAGTCGCCCCTGGAAAGTCATATTTGAAATCAGTAATCTGTATTGTAAATAAGCTCTCAGAATGATTCTAAAGATTAGACAGGTCTGGAAATAACTAAAGGAAAAGGTCACCAGTCTTCTGCCTCTTTTCCTACTTAGCATTTCAGAGTAGAAACACTGAGTATTTTTGTTGTTGTTGTTCTACCTATTCCTAGAAGCCTGGAGGCTGTATATATAAGACAGTAAGTGAAACAAGGCCTCCAAGGATGTTTAAAAGGTCAAAGGGATCTATACAAGGAAGGCAAGAGGGGGTGCCTTCTGTCCCCCAACCAGGAAACCCCACACACTTGATAAAAGGGCACTTCCTCAGACCAGAAGGCTGGAGTGAGGTTAGCCCAGGCTTTGGCAAAGGAGCCTTTGTTTGCTAGAAGAAGGGTAGACTTGTGATTAAAATCAGGCCTGGACGAACAGTTCTAAATGTGGATTCCTTGTGATTACAGATCCCCAGCCATTTAGGAATCCAAATCTCTGTTCCCTATCAATACTTCCCCTGTGAAAACAGGGCTAGTTTGCTTTGCTCCCAGGAAACTGGATTCTGGCTCCAGAGGAACTACCAAACTACTTATGTGATGTTGAGTGCTTCACTGCCTCATTCAATACTTCTGATTCCTCATTTGTAAATTAGGAGGTTGGTTGACATGTGTAAGTTTCTTTCAAGGTGTAAAAAAAAAAAAAAGCAAAATGATTATTTTAAAACTTCTGTAGCCATTATTTAGATAACATAATTAAAAATATGTAAATATCATTTAATAGTTTCTGGTGACAAAAAAAGACACAAGCTTAATATATGCATAAGAAAAAGACTGCACAAATTGTGGCATATCCATGCAAGGAATATTATTCAGATATGTAAAAAAGTGAGGTTTATTTCTATCTGTTACCCTCAAGGGATGTCCATGATGTGTTCTAAAAGTGAGATATTTAATAAAGAAATTAAGCAAATCATAGACAATTGTATATGAATTTGACGTTTCTAATAAAAAACACCAAAAACATATGTCTGTATGTTTTGCAAGAACATTGAAAACAGATTCATAGATACCCATCAAGCTGTTAATATTGGTTTCCTGGGGGAAAAGGATAGTGTGAGGGAACATTATTAGCTATTCTTTTCACAGCTGCAAACTGCTTCACTGATTATAGTGAGGGCTGATTTCTTTTGTATTTTCCAAAAAATAAATCAGGCTGGACACAGTGACTCACGCCTGTAATCCCAGCACTTTAGGAGGCCAAGGCAGGCAGATCATGAGGTCAGGCGTCCGAGACCAGCCTGATCAACATGGTGAAACCCTGTCTATACTAAAAATACAAAAATTAGCCAAGCGTTGGGGAGCACGCCTGTAATCCCACCTACTCAGGAGGCTGAGGCAGGAGAATTGCTTGAACCCAGGAGGTGGAGGTTGCAGTGAGCTGAGATCATACCATTGTGTTCCAGCCTGGGCTACAGAGCAAGAATTTGTCTAGAAAGAGAAAGGAAGGAAGGAAGGAAGGAAGGAAGG
>NW_012101776.1:1242998-1243938 GCF_000951045.1 Mandrillus leucophaeus
ACTTTTAACAGCTACTCCTCCTTTCACAATATTTGTTTGCTCCTTCATCTGATCATACCCTGCTAGGCAAAAATCAGAGAAGCCATCACGGGTGTCATAAGTAAAAGCACAATGTGCATCTAGCTCATTTAAATACACCTGTTAGATCAAAACGAAGATTTCCCAAACTCAAGAGAGGGTATAACACTGTCAGCTGGAAAGCCCACATCAATAGGAACTACAATCATTAAGAATTTTCCATATACCAGACACCATGATGGTTACACTACATGTTTTATTTATGTTAAATAGCCCAATGAGGCAGACACTATAATCAGTCCTATTTTTAAGAAAACTGATTTATAATGAATTATAATGGGGTAGTTATTCTTTATATAATTTTTTTTGCAAAATGTCTCATGACCTATTTTAGTAGTGTTATCTTCTGAATGTATACAATATCCTAGTTCACAAAAATAATCATATACAGATACAAGTATACACACACACTTTTTCAGCCAGTTAGAGCAAGGCTGCTCCTTCCCATTGCTCCTGTAAATATCATTCCCTTCCACTCTGGGCTGGCAGAGTGGAAGTGAAAGTTGCTGAGCTTTGGAGATAGGCTAATCTTGATTTCAATCTGGGCAATCAGTCAAATGGATACAATGATATCTGGTTTGCAAGATTATTATAAAAATAGTAATAAAATATGTAAAGTAAAATATCTATAATATATAAAATAAACTATAAAAGTACCTGGTATATAATATGCGTTCAATAGACGCTAGCTTCTATTATTAATGTTTCACCATCATACTCTTCAAATAACCCATTCCTCTAAATCAAAAAGCTACTTAGTTTTTATGCAAACAAGAAATCAGAGACCTCTGATATATACAAATTAGTCAATACATAAATGATGAGGACTCAATACTTTCAGGTATAGAAAAGCTTTCCAAAA
>NW_012101776.1:1251553-1253150 GCF_000951045.1 Mandrillus leucophaeus
GAAGGAAGGAAGGAAGGAAGGAAGGAAGGAAGGAAGGAAGGAGAAGGAAAAGGAAGGAAAAGGGAGGAAAAGGAAAAGGAAGGAAAAGGAATGAAGGAAATATTCCTATCTTAGCTCTTCTTCTGAGGAAGGCATGTAGTGTGAGATGGAAGCTACAAATCCTATCTACAAAAGCTATTAGAAAACATTGCCACAAAGCTAAGTGTCTCTTTGGGGGCATATTCTCCATCTCCCCTGTCACTGCCCCAGGTCTCCCCATCTCTTGACAGAATTGCTGCATCAGCCCTTGTTTGCTTTCGGCCTATTCACGCATTCTGCACACTGCTGCCAATGAAATATTGCTCCTGCTCCCATCTGGTCATCCCACTTCCTTTTTTGAAAATTTTCAGTGGCCTCCCAGTGCTCATAGAATATTCTCTACACTCTTCAGCAAAACAAACTAGGCTTCTCACAGTCAAATTCCAAATTTCTTGTTCAATTATATCTACACATTTCCTATTTATTTTCTATGTTTCAGACACATTGTTTACCACTTGCTGTTCTTTAAAAATCTCTTGATTTTTCACAGTTTAATGTTATTCAAATGCTTTTTTTCTCAACCTGAATTCAGTTTTCCCTATGCATTTCTCATGAATGTCTACATATTTTTCCAACTTAAGACCCAATTTAAATATCCTCAGCTGCATAAAGGCTATCTTTAATATCAGCCTCAAGAGGAAGGAATTCATCCATTCTCCCACAACATCCATAGTAAAGTAAATATCTATTCTAAAACATGACAAATCTATTATAATGATTCATACATTTACCTTTGTCCTTCTAAAATGAGAACTTCATTGCAAATAATATATGCTCAATGAATTTTGCATAAATTTCATTTATTTTATGAAATAATTTTTTAAATTCAGTAGCGAAAACATCAGATCATGAACTGCAAAGGATACATTTGGTAGTTTAAATTTTGTTTTCAAGTGACCCTAAGTACTTGACTAAAAATTGACAACATCAAAGGAATACCAATCTGTGCTAATTATTGCCATGTAAATGATTGCCTGTGCTGGTTATTGCTGCCAAAAACTCTTGGAGACCCCTCTCCTCAACCTACTCCACCAAAACACAGTGCAGGCTAGAAGAAACATTGTTTTTGGCACCAAAAGATTAAGGCTTAAGTCCTAAATCTGTGTCTTGCTGTTTGAAATCTGGCAAGCTCTGAACTTCACTTAAAATTCATTTGCTTATCTGTTAAATGGGGACAATGAAAAGATGACTTCTTCACAGTGCCCTTGTGAAGCTGAAGTAGTAAGATTACTAAAGTTCCACATGGGACTGGGTGCGGTGGCTCATGCCTGTAATCCCAACACTTTTGGAGGCTGAGGCGGGTAGATCACTTGAGGTCAGGAGTTCGAGACCAGACTGGCCAACATGGCAAAACCCCGTCTCTACTAAAAATACAAAAATGAGCCCGGCATGGTGGTAGGTACCTGTAATTCCAGCTATATGGGAGGCTGAGGCAGGAGAATCACTTGAACCTGGGAGGTGGAGGTTGCAGTGAGCTGAGATCATGCCACTGCACTCTAGCCTGGGTAACAGAACGAGA